>NC_141031.1:14542500-15142500 GCF_052040795.2 Danio rerio
AATATATATATATATATATATATATAGATATATATATATATATATATATATATATATATATATATATATATATATATATATATATATATATATATATATATATATATATATGATTAGATATTAGATTACTGGGTTCTGGGGCAGGGATAGCGGGCCGTTGGATAGCGGAGGCGTGTCACGGATGTAAGTTAAAGGGTCACGAAACACCAAAACACATTTTTTGAGCTGTTGCCAGTTGTATATGTGTCCCACACTGCTAAAAACACTATTAGGACACATATATTTTACTAAAAAGTGAAAATTGGTTGTTTTTGAATTTTTGAAGCTGCGTCACAGCCATGAGATTTTAGCGTTTTTTCCAGCATGTAGACTGGATGTCTGTACATTGGGAGCACCTTATTGCGTCTCTGAGTGTGCTACATTCATTAATGAGAAAGCGCGCGCTCTACTGTGTATGCGGTGCAACTTTATAATTATGAATGATAACTTTGAATACTGTTTGTACCTAAAACAGTGTTCAGACGGCAGGGAGACAATCTTTGTGTTGCCAAAAGAAGTGGGAAAAGAATAAAAATTGTTTGGAGATACGGGTCTTCAGTGTTGCTTTTATAATGTGCTGCAACGAAGGTTTTGTTTTCATTTTCCAGCTATGAGAGTGCAACTGGACTCACGTGTGGATCAGTGCACGCAATACGCGGTAGAAATACGTTTATACAAAACATTTTTTACTCAAGAGCTTTTCGCTTCTTGAAATTGTGAAATCTGGATTTGCTGCTTAACTCTTTTTAAAAAAGTGGTGGCTCCAGTTGGTGTTGATAGTCCTGTCTCTACAGATTTGGTAAGTGTGTGCGATCAGTGACCTTTGTTCATTCAGATAGCAAAGTTATAGTTTGTGTCATCAGCAGTACTCTTTCAGTGTTTAATGACAGACCAAAATGATTTCTAAGTTACTTATTTACGTTAATATCACTACAATATTATGGACTGAAAGATCTACTGTAAATACTGCTTTTCTAGTGTAAACATGTGAACACTGCAAGCAAACTATTACCGATTATATTGTTTAATTTTCGCCGCATTTTGTGACATGATAGTCTACACAAACACGGCTTTCTGACCTACTGAGTGCATCTGAGTTACCAAGAAATGCAGAGGTTTTTTTCTCTTATACGACGTGCAGTATCAAACATTCCACCGTCATTTAACACAGTCAGGGACTACGTTTACTTGGACATCAGTAATCAAATTATTTGCCTTAATCTAATTATGACAATAATAAGATTAAGGTGTTTACATAAGTTGCTTTTTGAATGTTTCTATCATGATCGCGTTTTATATGTTATAGCACATACTTAGATTAACGTCATTGCGTCACCGCGCTATCCGCATTTCCTTCGAAGTGTTATGTAATTTCGGGTGTTTCATTATTAATTTGTCATCTTTAACTGCAGTTTGGCACTTTTACTTTCGTTCGGGCATGCCCACCGTGACAAACGAGATATTGGATGCAACTATGAACTGCTGGAAGAGTTGTTTAAACGGAAGTTTAACCGCATGCTGAATGGAAGAAAAAAAAGCTCCGCATTTCCAGCCTGATCTCACGAGAAAAGTTTAGTGTTTAATTGGTAAGAGTTCAGTCGTACGAAATTGTACGAGTTCAGTCATACGAAATTGTATGATTTTAAAAAGGAGGCGTAGCACCTAACCCCACCCCTAAACCCAACCGTCATTGGGGGATGAGCAAATCGTACTAAATTGTACAAATTAGATTGTACGAATTCATACAAATTAGCCACTAAATCAAAAAGTTACTAATTGCCGTGAGATTGCGTTGGTATTTCACAATGCAGGTGTCTGTGGTCTGCACTGACTTAGTAGGTGCAAAGAGTGTCAAACAGCCATGTTTGTGTGTGTGTGTGTGTGTGTGGACTATCCTGTCGTAAAATGTGGCGAAAAGCCCTACATGATGGTAATTGTTTGGTTAAGGTGTTTGCATGTCTGTAATGCACTTCTCTTTAGTTCAATTATGACCTTAACCTGATTAATTTAATCAAAAATTGCTGTTTACATGGTCAACTCTTAATCAGAGTATTTACTTAATCGCAATAAAATCGAATTATTGGTGTCCATGTAAATGTAGTCACTGTCTTTCTCCCCTACGTGTGTTTGTTTTGCCTCAGTAAATATCATCGCGTGCCTAAATGGAAACCTCCATTTTTATTCAAATCCTTCCCCTTTTCCCTCCCCCGACACTCCCGGCTAAACAGAGCTAGACACACCCACTTTCCTGACTTTTTCTAAATTAGAGGTGTGAAAACACCCTGCTGAAACATGAGGGTTTCATGGCCCTTTAAGAGGCGGGGCAAGGTTTGGTTGTCGTGGACGAAAGTTAAAAGAGTTGGGGAGTCACGGAACAAAGTGAAAGTGAACAGTGGGCGGGTGAGGAGGGGATCGGTAAAATGAGGTGACAGATCAGATTTCAGAGGTGCTGGTCCAACATGTTCTGGGAAAAATTAAGCCCTGTATACATGTAAAAATCCAAAAATGCAATCACCTTTAGATCATTGAAGGTAAGGTGGCTTTTTTTAAATACAAGTCAATGGTAATATAAATATATTCTGTCTATTTATAAAAGCAACAGTATATACCAGTGGCTCCTAGTGATAGATTGAGGCCTTAAGAAGCAAAACAATTGTTCTGTGCAATAATTCAACCTATATTTACAGCATTATTATTAATAAGCTTAATCTACAGCCTTGGCAGACTAAGTGCATTTACAACAGTCTCGACTGCCAGCATCTTGTCACATATAATGACATATACTGTTTGTGGGTCCAAACAATTAGGACAGTAGGCACTGTTTGTTTACTGCAGAGCTGGAGGTACTACATGTTGTGTTGTTAATCAAAATGGTCCTTGTGCTTATCTTGAATGCTGCAAGAATTTAATATTATTTTCTAGTTGGCGATCTCGGTCATGTAGACTGACTTCACAGATTCTCAGGTTTTGATTTATATTATTACGCAACAGGATGCTTGAGTCTAGACTGTTGTGAACATATTCAGGATGCTCAGTTTTCAGAGGCTGTGGAAGCAAGAAAGTCTGAAGAACAAAAAAAAAGTCACCTACATCTTGGATGCCCTGAGGATTAACAGCTAATTTTCATTTTTGTGTGAGCTATCTGTTTAATGTACAGAACGGAACCAGAAATGCTAAACTGTTAACTCATTTCCGGGCTGACCTAGAAAAATGTGTCATCCCTGCAGCACTCTATATATTTTAGTGTATTAAACCTCTTTATATTAGGTTAGAAAAATATAAAGCCTTATAATATTGAGACAACGTGTTGTTATTGAGGTAAAATCATTACCTTTTACATTGTCACTATACTATTAAAGAGCAAATGATTAAAAAAAGTGTCTAAATATCTCTTTTTTGTAATCACACATTTAATGTTTGACATAAAAACTTAAATACTCTTCAATTAGAATATACTGACTTAAAAAATTACTTCAAAATATCTTAAGTTGCAAATATATGTTTGGCAATAGCCAAAAATGCAATGCATTAGACAGCTTTAAAACAATTTCTCAATAGTTAGATTGTTTTAATTCTCAGATTGTAGATGTTCAAATAGTTTTATTTTGGCCAATTATTGTAAATTATAAAACAAAGGAGAGGCCTCAACTTACCAACATTGCCATGACAGAACAGCACAATAGCGCTATTGAAGAATCAAGAACAAGTACACTACATAGAACTATTCTGCCAGCACATTATTTGTGTTGACTTTCCTTTTTCGGTAGTCATGTGCAGTTCAACATAAGCAGATAGAATAGAGAGAAAAATTTAAGGGCTATGAAACCAAGGGGGGTCTCTCTAGTTTGACAAAGTCAGGCAGGTGCGTGAGTCCATCCTTGTTTAGGGAGGATTGTCGAATAATGAAAGAAGGAAGGGTTTGTATGAAAAGGGGAGTTTCATTATGTGCACACGCTGATTTTCACAGCGGCAACTCAAACATTGGCGCAGGGGACATAGACAGTGATTTGGAGAGCAGCGTTCACAGTGGATCTGAGACCTGTGTGGAAGTAGAGGATTTTCAGTCCACAATATTGTAGTGATATTACTGTAAACTTAGTAACTAATTCAAAAAAGGGTAATGATTCGCACTCAAGTAATTGCCTCGTACTGTTTTTATTTTTTCTTTCTCTTACATTCTACGGGTGATTAAAAGACACTGACGTTTCGGCACAATGCCTTCCTAAGAATAGGACAAAACTAGACTAATCATTAAATTACCAGAATAAAGAACACATATAAAGTCAGTCTAATCTGTCTATTTAATGACTAGTCTGATTTTGGGCTATTCTTAGATGTCTATTAGGTTTTCAAATAGCTGTCTACGTTTAGATCTTTATTTGATGTCTATTAAACACAAACATGATTGTTTTGTACTAACTAACTTTGCATTTTTTGAATTAACATAAAAAAAGAACATAGATCACATACTTACCAAATCCGTAGAGACAGGATAATCAACACCAACTGGAACCGCGTCTTTTTTTAAAAAGAAGACAAGTGGCAAATACATATTTCACTTTTTCCAGATTTGAAAAGCTCTTGGGTTATAAATGTTTCTCACAAACATATATTTGTTGTGTGTTGGCAGACCACTGTAATCCACACATGTGGGTTCGCACACGGGCTGTGCTCTCATTGTGGACAAATGGAAACAAAACTTTTGTTGCGACACATTTATAAACGCAACACTGATGACCCATGTCTCAGAATAATTATTCTACTTGTTTGATTTTCGGTTGGCAACACAATGTGGCATATGTCTGAACACTGAACAGGTAAATGGAGTCTTCGAAGTTATAGCATGTGTAATAATGAAGTTGCATCTCGTTTACATTAGAGCTCGCTGATTGTTTCGAATCAAGTCTTTCTTATGAATTAATGAACTGATGTGGTGAAAAAGCTACAATGTCACTTCGTACCGGCTGGTACAGACAGCCAATCCCCACACTGGCATTTACACAATGATCTTACTGCTGTGACGTTGCTTCAAAATGTATTTTTAAACCTAAATAACAAATTTGCTTTAAACAACACAACAACAACAATTTTTCACTTTTTAGTGAAATGTATGTGTCCTAATAGTGTTTTTGGCAACATGGACAACATCTAAAAATGTATTTATTTATTTTTAAAAAAATTTTAAGATACTTTGAACTTTTATCAAAATGAATGGTTATATAGATCAATGCTTAGTGCTTTTGAAATGCAGGGTTTACAGCAAGAGAGAAAGCGCAACAGACAGTTGCAAAACAAATGTTTACTTGTAAATGTGTCATAAAACATATTTTACTAATTGCATTTATCCATAAAGTCAACATTAAAGGGTGATCCACTACAATATCATATTTTAAACTTTAGTTGATGTGTAATGTACAGTAGATGTGTGAACATAAACAACATCTCTGAATGTAATACGCATAAAGTTTAAAGCAAAGGAAAGCGTTGGCTTTTACAGAGTTAGCTTAGCAAAGCCTACATCAAATGAATTTTGGGCAAAAATATCCATAGTGAGATCACAAACACTTCAGGTTATGCACATTCTCTATGCGCAAAGGGGCATGGCCCCACTGGTGCTGTAATGTTATAGCAAGGAAAGCTAAAATGCCATGCAAACACAGTTTTTACACAGAGCTTGTTCTGTTTCTGTAATTGGGCTTCCAAATGACATGACACAAAAAAAAAACAAGAGCTTACAATTTATTTTAATTGTGTTCCACAGAATTATAATATAATATATATATATATATATATATATATATATATATATATATATATATATATATATATATATATATATACTGTATATATATTAGTCAGGCTCAAACCGATACAGCTAACAGCTACTCTTACTGACAGTATTAACACAAATGCAAAGCGCGTGGTTGTGAAGGCATGACACTTTTCCTAGTAATGTGGAGCCGATCTGCGAATCACAGCACATTATGTTAGCTGACCAATCACAACCTCTTGAGGGCGTGCCTTTCGGAGGACCCAGGAAATATGATATTCCCTTTCATGTTAGCTGAGTAGCTGTATATAATCAAAGTAATATGTGCTGTATTGTATTTATTTATTTATTTTTTTACAAGTGAAGCATGTCCACACATTGCTTTGCATCTTATGAGCACAACAAAGCCCTGGACCACCCCTTTTAAGTCTAATTTTACTATTTTAATTTTTACATGTATATAGAAGTGCTTGTTATTAGTGATGCATCTGTGCACATCATTATTTAGTAAAGATTAATTTTACCACGTAATCTTAATAATGCATTTCATAACCTTCCCTCTCCCTTCAAAATGCTTTTTTTTCAATTCTGGTCACATGAAATGTCGTCATGGCAGGGCTATCACAATGTGTCTCTTTTCTCTTCTGCTTTAATTGATTCATCAGTCTTCCTCTATTTTGTTTGCAACACCCATCTTCCAACAATCCAGTCAGTTCTACTACAATTCTTGTCATTTCAGGGTTGCTTCATTTGGAAGTACTGTACAGTACATCACTATATAGGAAAAAGCGACTTAACTTCTAATTCATGCTGACTTTAAATATCTCTTTTGCACAATATTTTAATGCATTATCTATATAGGATTATATGTAAAGTATTGACTATAGTCAACTATTCATAGTATATATTATAGTTAGATTATAGGTTTAAAATAGTTATCTTACATCCAGTGTCAAGTACATATTTATGCTTATTCATCCTGCAAGAACATTTTATTCCACTGTACACATGAAAATGAAAAATCTAAAGTAAATAATTTGATTTCAATGACTTGTTATTGATGAAATGCAATTATACATTTACTATCAGCAAACTGACACAATCTGCTACAAAATAAATATTTAGAGAATATTCTTTCATTTTCTCTTTTGGCTTAATCCTTTTATTATCAGGGGTCGCCACAGTGGAATAACCCACCAACTTATGCAGCATATGTTTTACAAAGCGGATGCCCTTCCAGCTGCAACCCACAATAGTAATGGAAAACATCCATACAACACTCATTTACACACATTTGGTTTATTCTATTCACCTATATATATATATGTCTTTGGATTGTGTTGGAAACCGGAGTACCCAGAGGAAACCCACGTGAACACAGGAGAACATGTCATCTGGTCCAGTGACCTTCTTGCTGTGAGACTAAAGTGCTAACCCCTGAGCCACCATGTTGCCTTCATAATTATTAGAATTTATTCAATAAATTATAAGCGCAAAAATGCCATTTTGTTCTAAGTTTTGTTCAGTTATTTCAAAGGCAGGGCGACGCAGTGGCTCAGTAGGTAATGCTGTCGCCTCACAGCAAGAAAGTCGCTGGTTCGAGCCTCGGCTGGGTCATTCGTTTCTGTGTGGAGTTTGCATGTTCTCCTTGTGTTTGTGTGGGTTTCCTCTGGGTGCTCAGGTTTCCCCCACAGTCCAAAGACATGTGGAACAGGTGAATTGGGTAGGCTGAATTGTCCGTATGAGTGTGAATGAGTGTGTATAATAAAGGGTCTAAGCCGAAAAGAAAATGAATGAATGAATATATATTTTACAGGGAATGAAAGGAACTTATTATTTGCAATAAAAGTGAAATAATTGAACTGACGCACATGGGGCATGAGAAAAATGCTCATTTTAGATTAAAATTACTGTTGAAATAGTAATAATAGTTATTGATAAAAAAAAAAAAACGTTTCTTTGGTCTACTGCAGGAAAAGGTAATTATTTCACATTTTTTTAACAGTCGTGAAGCTTCACAACAATGCTCTCAGACCACAATATTTAACTGTAAACATGCTACCTTGTGCTAAAACATAAAAAATAGATGAAATAATGTGATTGACTAGATGACTACAGATTTCATTAAGCAATATTAATGAAAAACAAACACAGATATACCAGCAACAAACTGACACCACCTGCTTTAATGGATCTGGATTGACAAGACCAGCTTTTGAATCACAGCCTGTGCCCTTGACATTCTTGCACTGTTGTGGTTGTGTAATTCCTCTACCTGTCTACTGTCTGGATCTGCGGTGCGACCGCTTGCCGTGTCAGAGCGAGGCAGACTTGATGAGCAGTGACTTGATAAGTAAAAAAAATGAAGGAGTTCCAGAAAAGGAGGCTGTAGAGGCGTAGAGAGATAAGTTATAACAGTGCACAGGTGTGAGACAGTGATAGGCAGCATTGCCTCCTGGGTCCAAGGCTTCTCCGGGAGATTTTCACCCCTGACATTTGGAAGTGACAGTGTGGCCTCTGTGGGAATGTTCTGGACTGTGCTATCCTGTATACTGAGAACCCAAAGGCTCAGTTTAACATTGATTTTTCTCAAATCCCCCGGCAAGCACATGTGTGAATTAGCATGAATCTTTGTTAGAACATATGCTTGTTAAATGTTTGGCTTAGGTGTCAAAGGAAACAGTCCCTTTTGGCTTAACAAAAGCAGACGACTGACAAATTCAGATTTCATCTTGCGCATTTAACCTTCGGCAGATTATGGAAAATCCTGCCTTGGAGGAATAGTTCAGGTTTTCTGTTTAAGATGAAGTTTAACTTTATTTTTTTAATCTCCTTTTGTGTAATCTTTATTTAAACCTGATCTTCTGCTGAAAGAACAGACATGCCAGAGTCTACTACAGTATAACAAATTTAGTCCACTTAAAGCTGTTCCTTTACAATCGACTTACATTTTATCACTACCTTAAGCCTTATCAAAAAAAGTTTTAAAGCTAGATTCAGACAGTTGCAATGTAAGAGAATGCAGCATTTTTTTTTTGTTGGATTTAAATGGAGAAATTTACAATGTACAGTACATCAGGAAAGTATTCATAGCACCACATTTTCTACATTTTTATGTTACAGCCTAATTCTAAAATGGTTGAAATTCATTTATTTCCTCCAAATTCTACACATAATACCCCATAAAGACAATGTGAAAGATTTTTTTTAAATTGTTGCAAATAAATAAAAACCTGAAAAATCACATGTACATAAGTATTTACAGCCTTTGCCATGAAGCTCTAAATGGAACTCTTGTACATTCTGTTTCCACTGAACATTCTTGAGATGTTTCAGCAGCTTAATTGGAGTTCACCTGTGGTAAATTCAGTTGATTGTACATGATTTTAAATGGCATTCACCTGACTATATAAGGTCCCAGGGTTGACATTGCATGTCAAAGCACAAACCAAGCATGAAGACAAAGTAATTGTCTTTAGACTTCCGAGGCAGGATTGTCTCCAAGCACAAGGCTAGGAAAGGTTGCAGAAAAATTTCTGCTGCTCTGAAAGTTCCAATGAGCCCAGTGGCCTCCATCATCTATAAGTGGAAGATGTTTGGAACCACAAGGACTCTTCCTACATCTGGCCAGTCATCTAAGCTGAGTGATCGGGAGAGAAGGGCGTTAGTCAGGGAGGTAATCAATAACCCGATGGTCACTCTGTCTGAGCTCCAGGGTTCTTCTGTGGAGAGAGGAGAACCTTACACAACCATCTGTGCAGCAATCCACCAATTAGGCCTGTATGGTAGATTGGCCAGACGGAAGCCACTTCCCACCTGAAAATTGCCAAAAGGCATCTGAAGGACTCTCAGACCCTAAGGAACAAATTCTCTGGTCTGATGACACTAAAATTTAACTCTTTGAAGTGAATGCTAGGCGTTATGTTTGGTAAAAACCAGGCACTGCTCATCACCAGGTTAATACTATCCCTACAGTGAAGCATAGTGGTGGCAGCATCATGCTGTGGAGATGTTTTTCAGCAGCAGGAACTGGAAGACTAGTCAGGATAGAGGGAAAGAGGAATGCAGCAATATACAGAGACATCCTGAATGAAAACCTGCTTCAGAGTGATCTTGTCCTCTGACCAGGGCAGCGGTTCATCTTCCAGCACGACAGTGACCCAAAGCACACCGCCAAAATATCAATGAAGTGGTTGTAACATAAAAAAATTGGAAAAAGTGAAGCACTATGAGGGCTGCACGGGGGTGCAGAGGGTTGCAGGTTCGGCTCACAGCAAGAAGGTCACTGGTTTGAACCCTAGCTGGTTTAGTTGGCATTTCCGTGTTGAGTTTGCATGTTCTCCACGGTTGTGTAACAAAAATTAGCTCATTTTATGGATATTAATAATCAACAATAACGATTAATTCTTAATTATTAATATTCCGGCTTAAGCTTCTGTCAATTTGGTCAAACATATGATTGTATATGATCCTGCCGCGCGATCGAGCGGACTCTCAGATTATGTATATTAATTATGAACAATAATGAATTATTATTAATCATTAACATTCTGGATTAATTTATTGTTAATTTGACCAAACAAACATAATCAGAGCCGCCGCTCTTCAGAGCAGACACGGTAATGATCTATTTATTTAGAAAAGGGAATTATTACTACTTCTTGTGAAGTAGATTAATTATTCATAAGTTTTAATCAATTTATAACAGCTAGGCAGGGGAATCTGTCTTTTAGTGACTTTTCCTGTGAGACAAACAATACAATTCCTTTGATTATAATGGGATTTATTGACTAGTCAGACAGGTAACGAACAAACGCACGAACATACATAAGACATGGAGATCGGCTATACGGGTCTATAAAACATGTAACAAACAGAGAGAGATAGCAAAGCGCGGAAATATAGATTTCAGATAAAGAGTGGCAAAATCTGGTTTCAGTTCCACACACACCATTAGGGATCACCAAGATTATAAAAAACACCTTTTTGATAAAAGGGGCACAGCTTATTCGCATAGCTAAAAATACCTGGACTTTAATGTCCGGTGTCTCTCTTTTTATGCGAGTCTCTCTTCCGTCGTGATGAAAACTCCTTTGATGTCCTTCTTGATGAGTTGAGTTTGTAATACAGTTCGGAGAAACACGATCACAGATTTTACTTTTTTTATTTAAAGTTTACTTTGCCGGAAAAAAAAGAAAACGTGGCTGGAAAGTCCATGCGGCATAGAAGAGCCGCTTGCACCTCAAAGGGGCCACCTTTTTCGAGTTCTTTGTTCAGACTTCTCTGAGATGTTGGGGGGCAGACCGGTTATACCTGCGGGTCACGTGACAACCCGTTCAGCATTCTTGACTAATGATTTCAGGGCAAAGTTTGAGCGGGAAACTTCCTTTGTCTCGAGCTGCTCATATGCAAATTTGAGTGTCCGCCCAAAGCATGCGGAGAGCATTTAATGCAGGGAATTAAAGAATGTAAGCGGTGATTATGATCATACTCTACGCATCATGTGTTGTAAAATGTCAAGGGCATTCTAACGACACCAAACACTCCACAAGCACATTAACAATAATGGTACATCAAAAATACATCAACATAATTTCCACATCCCTACATCATTGATGCTTTTAAAAAACCTAAATGTATGAATGTGTATAGTCTATATGAGGAATTGTATACATTACAAAAGTTAAGTGTAATTAAACAAGAGATTTAGGTTCTAAATGTCTTTGTTTAATGTTGAGGAATGTCTTTTGTCTGTGAGCAGAAGGCTGACTAAAGATGTTTTTTTTTTCTCGATTATCTTATCTGCCATGTTCTTTTGAAGTCAGCAGAGAGTGGTTTAGGACAGTTCTGTGAAGTGTCCAAAACTAGTTACCTTGTCAGCAGGGATTTTTTAAGGCCAGACTTTTCGTCTCCGAATGATCTGAATTGTCCCGGAAATTGAACCCAGACCGTTTTCATGGAAGTTTAAACGGAATGTTTACCTCCAGAATATATGTTACAATATGTGTTACCAGTTATGTTACAGTTGCCATAGGTTTTCTCCGGGTGCTCCTTTTCCCCCCACAAGTCCAAAAACATGTGGTGTAGGTGAATTGGGTAGGCTTAATTGTCCATAGTGTATGTGTGTGAAGGAGTGTGTAAGGATGTTTCCCAATAATGCGCTGCAGCTGGAAGGACATCTGCTCCGCAAAACATATGCTGGATAAGTTGGAGGTTCATTTCACTTTGGCAGCCCCAGATTAACAAGGGGGGAGGTGGAAAAATATAAGTCTTAATGTTAGTAACATATTTCTTTCTAAGTTTTAAAATTAAGACTCTTTTTAAGACTCTTTTTAAGAGTCTTAATTAAGACTTTTTCTCAGATCAAAGCATTCTTTTTTCTTCGGCTTAGTCTCTGGTTCAGTGGTCACCAAAGTGGAATGAACTGGCAAATATTCCATCATATGTTTTTTGCGATAGATGCCCTTTTAGCTGCATCCCAGTATTGGGAAACCCCCATACACACTTATTTGCTACATACACTACAGGCAATTTAGTTTATTCGATTCACCTATACTGCATGTCTTTGAACTGTGGAGGAAACCAGAGCATTCTGAGAAAACCAACGCAAACACAGGGAGAACATGCAAACTCCACACAGCCATCTAGTCCAGTCGGGCCTTAAACCAGCAACCTTCTTGCTCTGAGGCGAAAGTTTTTTTTTAAACCAGAACATGTACAGTACAGACTACACAGACTATTACATGTACCACACCACATACATGCACGGTATGGATTACATTACAAGGTTCAAATGTGGCAATGATTGTGTCTGTGATGTACTGTGATAACATGGCTGCTATAATGTGCTGTGAGTATTATGTTTAAGGGTTGTGGTATATTGTGAAGACTGGCGGTGATCTTGTCATTTTGTGTACAGTTCCTATTATCAGTTTCATAGTTCAGTGGGTTTTGCATAAGGGGTGTTATCAGTGAATGAGATTAAATCTCAGAGTTTGGAATTATTGCTGTGGATTATACCACCATAAAACTGTTCCTGTTTGTACATATTGTTTTCCAGTAACAGTTTTATTTTTCTAATTTCTCTCACTGTGGTTTATGCACATTATAAATAATTTCATTTTGTGCTGTGAAATTTGCATATACATTCTTTGGAAAACTTGAAAGTCAACCTCTGCAACTATATAGTTGAAGTCAGAATTATTAGCCCCCCTGTTTATTTTTTCCTCAATTTCTGTTTAGCGGAGATAAGTTTTTTTTTTCAACACAATTGTAAACTAGTATTAAAATGTATTTTCTAATAATTATTAATTTTATCTTTGTCATGATGACAGTAAATAATATTTTACTAGATATTTTCAAGACACATCTATGCAGCTTAAAGTGACATTAAAAGGTTTAACTAGGGTAACTAGGCAGGTTAGGGTAATTAGGCAAGTTATTGTATAATGATGGTTTGTTTTGTAGACAATCAAAAAAAAAAAAATAGCTTAAAGGGGCTAAAAATTTTGAACTTAAAATGGCTTTTAAGAAATGATAAACTGCTTTTATTCTTTCCGAAATAAAAAAATAAGACTTTCTCCAGACGAAAAACTATCATCAGACATACTGTGAAAATGTCCTTGCTCTGTTAAACATAATTTGGGAAATATATATATAAATTATATATATATATATATATATATATATATATATATATATATATATATATATATATATATATATATATATATATATATATATGTTAGAGTTGGGCCGATAGATGATGCCATCGTCCGTCGCCGGAGGCCAATATACAACCCAGTGCTGAGCTGACCACACACACATCCAGACGCACACTGTCTTGCGCTCCTCTAAGCTCCAGGCAGAGATCAGTGCACGTTAACACTTAAACACTAAAACCTGAACCACACTGTTCCAGTTACTATGACCATTTATGTGAAGCTGCTTTGACACAATCTACATTGTAAAAGCGCTATACAAATAAAGCTGAATTGAATTGAATTGAATTGAAGTTAAACAGTTTATCAAGAGTATACCTCTGTATCGCGTCTCTATAGTTGTTAAACATAATATTCAGACATCGCAAGTCTCCCGGAAGTTCCTGGACGTTTCTCTCAAGGTTCTTTGTTTTTTGTTAATTGGTGAACTTTGTTCCTCGCCACTAGCTTGATTGATTTGGGAATTGCAATTTGGGGTTTTGGGGTTTTGATTTGGGGATTGAATTTGGGAATATATTTTTTTCTAATAACATGATTTAAAGCAATACTGTTATGTCACTATATAATAGTGTGAAACATGAGCAGATGAAAAAGAATGAGTTGCTGCGAAAAAAATGCATATATCTTAATGTCCAATTAGTCTTAAACATGATTCATGCTTTATATTAAATGGGTGGTCCAGAATGTAATTTTGAGGCTTGGTTGTGCTTATAAGATGCAAAGCATTGTGTGCTAATGTTTCACTTGAAGGAAATCATGTTATTTTTTTCATATATCTCACTTTGATTATACACAGCTACTCAGCTAACATGAAAACACTGTCAAACTTCCCAGTTCCTCTGAAAGGCCCGCCCTCAAGTGACTCTGAATGGTCATCGTCATAATGTGCTGCGATTCGCGGATTGTCCTAAAGTCACGCCCATAAAAGCATCCGCTTTTCTGCTGTGTAAACAATCAGTCAACCTCCTGCCTGCTCACTAAAATAAAATCTGACAAGTGTCTGTTACGAGTGAAAATGGGGTATGGCTCCTTTAAGAATGTTTTCCATTGTGTGTGCGTCTATGTGTGTGTGTGTGTGTGTGAATGTTGTCTGCGTCTATGTGTGTGTGTGTGTGTGTGTATATGTGTGAACTTTCTGTAACAAGCGCATGTGCACGGGAGTTTTTTTTTTCTTTTTCTCTGATGCTCGGATTAAGTTATTTTCTGTAATATATCGTGACAGAAGAATAAAGCACAAGATGTGGAATGCTACCTGTGTGAGCCTTGATTTATTTTTCTGCTGCTACCACGAGTGAGGTGAGCCATCCTATATATTTTTTTAACTCTATGTTTTACACGACGCCTTTCACATATATCCGGAATATGCAGGTGTAAGTAATATGAATCATTCTCATATCTTTTGCGACTTCATTATCTGAGATGTGAAACGCATGGAAAAGCTGCCTGAAGACAATGAATGCAGTCGCACACACACCTAAGAGACACGAACGTATTGGTGAAGTGTGTGTGTGTGTGTTTACAGCAGTTTGACTGATCAATAAGAATTTGTAGCTAAATCGTTTGCCTGCAAAGCAGCATTTCCTATTGTTTACATTGTTGCTACAGCATAACGTTAATGCTAGACACTGTACATGTCATGATCAATTTTAACAGATAAAAACACTTACAGGTTGTAGTTCACAGCTTCTGCTTTGAGGAGATTTTAGCCGTATCCAGCACTGAACTGGAAGAGATTCTGGAAGCTGTTTTGTCAAATCATGCTTGCTATGTATTTTATAATTCTCTGGAACATAATTAATATTGAAATGTAAGCACTTCTGTCTTTGTGTCGTGTCCTTTGGAAGCCCAAATACAGGAACAGATGAAGCTCTGTGGAAACAGCAGTGTTTGGGTGTATTTTTAGCTTCATCTCTACTCAACGTTACAGCGCCTCTGCCCACGGCCCTTAGCTGTGCAGTTTGTGTGCGCAGTAAATGAACCTTTGTGATCTCACAGGGGGCGGAAGTATTTTTTGTATTCCCCAAAATTCGTTCATTGTAGGCTCTGCTAAGCTAACTCTGTAAAAACCAAGGTCTCCCTTTGCATTGAACTTAGAACTTTTTACATTCAGAGATGTTGTTTATGTTCACACAGTTACATTACACATAAACCAAAGTTTAAAATATGATATCATAGTGGACCACCTCTTTAAGGGCTTTAAAGTTGTTTGCAAGAATTAGTTTACAAGTGTAACCCTGCCAGTCCTACCCCCCTAAACCTCACTCCAATCCGGGTCACGGCACCAATGTAACCCCGTTGGTCCTACTCCACCCTACCCGCTGAAAGCTAGTATCGAACCGGCGACCTTCCGCATGGGAGTTGGTTACTCTAACAAGAAGGCTAAAGACCATTGCTCATAGCGTCTGCCGCTAGAGCACCTTTAGAGGTCAGAGGAGTGAGGTTTACCTGCACAGCACTTACTATATTTTACTGATCCCCCTCCTCAACCGCCCTCCTGTTCACTTTCACTTCCTTCCACAACTTCCCCAACAAATCCCCCTGCTCTTTACTTTGGTCCGCAACATCCTTCCACCATCCATTGCTCCTTCATCACTCTCTTTTTTTTTGCATTGAAAGAGACTTATTTCAAATATATGTAATTTTGGATTCAGCAAGTCAGCGGCATTCAGCCTGTCATATTGAGCAAAGACAGTCGACGTACTGCCATAAGATGGCTACAGAAATCGCATACTAAGCCCTTACAAGAGAAAAATAGCGTAAATGTAAAACTACAGCTGATTAAATTATGTAACAGGTAAGTGACATTCTTAGTTGATCTCTCTTTTTTATGTTGTAGTGCTGTATTCATACCATAGTAATCTGGTAGTGTTTGCTTTGGCTTTATAGGGGTTAATTATTGTAATCTACCAATTGCAACAGAGAAATACTTGGAAATATCAGTAGACTGATTGCATTTCATACCGTTAAGCCTTATAATCCAAAAATGTGATCAAAATAATCTGTTTTGTCATCAATTCAGACATTACACTATAAAATCATTCAAATACTAGCTTTAAAGTGACGTTGGTGAATTAGCAATGGTTCCTGGTTACTGTTCTGACAGTCAGTTGCAGATGTGAATAAAGAAAGTTCCATGTACAAAAAACTTTTTGAGACTCTCTGTGTTTGATTTTTTTGAATGATATACACGATTATGCCATCAAACTATTGTTTTAATGCAATACCACACTCTTAGCAGTGCATTATGGCTGTATATCATCACTGGTAGGGCACTAAGGCAGTCGGCTTGTGGCCTCGAGCTGGCCTCCCACCAGTGCTGATATACAGCCATATTGCACTGCTACTCCGCTACTGTGTAATATTGCTTATGTAAACAGTAGTTATTATTATTAATTATCTGTGTAAAAAGTATCAGTGCACTTCATTATTTAAAAAAAAATAAAATAAAAACATTTGCCTCCTTAAACTTTAATCAAATACCTATCCTTGCCTCCCCATCAAAATAACTTTCTTCACTTAGTGGTCACATGGAGGGCAGGCATGTCAGAGGGTGTCTAATTTCTGCTCTGAATTCATCCATTCATCAATCTTCCTTCATTTTATTAGAAAGGTCTGTCTTCCAACAATCCAATCAGACTCCAAGGGTCGAAAACATGCACTGACCTACATTTTTTCTCATTTCAAGACCATTTCAAGTAGATGATTGTGGAAAAAAAGACAATCTTAACTTCCATGGTGACTTTAAATACTGACAGATTCATGTACTTCTGACAGATCGGCAACTTACTGTTGGGGGTTTTCCACAGTATGTAACTTTTACAAGTATATTCTCCATCTGTAAAGAAAAATCATAAAAATATTTCCATTTTCTTCTCCATGCTTTCCAAGTTTCCTCTGAACTTCATAAAAGTGATGTACTCTGCCACACATATGCTCTCAAACGCATAGAGCATAATTATTTTGACTTAAATCTACATTTTTAAAAAGAAACTGTAGACAATTTAAAGGTGATTACAAGCATCCCTAAACAAACAAACAAACAAATATGCTGTGGCAAGGTGAACAAAGTAGTCACCTTGGAATTATAAGGTTCTGTCTGCGTTCTGAATGCTTTTGAGATATTGAGCTTCAAAGTTTTTGCATTACATAGCAAACAGTATATATTTTTTTTTAAATAAAAAGTCTTGTATTACATTATTGTAAATGTAAACAACTTATAAAAAAAAACATCCTATCCTGTAAATAAGTTGTCATTTATTAAGAATATGTCTCAATTTTTTCATGTTATTTTTTTTAATAACTCAATTTTGACTAAAATATCAGATAGAACCTTTTAATTCTAAGGTAACAATATGCCAATATCGTTTCATTATAAAATGTATTAGCCTCACATTAAATAATATTAGTAATGTAATGCAATAGGAGAAACGTTTATAATGGCAATATTTATGTGTTAATTTTTTTTATCAATTAATAAATTTATTAGAAAATACAAACAATAAATCCACAGTAACTTTTTAGAGGTCAGAGAAGTGAGGTTTATCTGCTCAACACTTTACTAGCTGGTCTCTGTTACACTCACCCCCTAAACCTCACGTATCCGGGTCACGACACCAATGTAACCTATAGCCAGTCCACACCACCCAGCCTGCTCCGAGCTGGGATCGATCCCACATGGGAGCCGGTTGCTGTAACAAGGAGGCTAAAGACCATGGCCTCAGCTTACGGTGTAATATTACTTCTAAAATAAAAAAAATATATAACAGAAGGTCATTGTCATATGCATTAAAATATTTGATTTAATCACCAAAAATAACAGTTAAGATTTTGTTTTTAACGTAGTACTTTTAACAATCAGTTAATTCAGTAGCAATCAATACATTTACATTCACATGTTGTCATTTAGCAGACAATTTTGTCCAAAGTGACTTACAATTGAGGAGGTATGCAGCAATTCAATGAGAAGAGGCAATACAGACAAGAAGTGATAGTGATATAACTTATTTGTGCTCAGAGAATTTAGTGCTAGAGTAGGAGTGCTTTTTTTAAAGAGAGAGAAGCACACACAGAGAGAGAAAGTGCCACTAGGTGGATTCTGGTTTAATTCACCAGGGTTCAGTTGTCCTTCGAAGAATACCAGTGAATCCACAGTCTGTGTGGAAATGGAAAGATCATTACACCAAGGTGGAACATTGAATGCACCACAAGTTGCTACTCGCTCGCCAAATGGAGGCTCCTTGAGGGAATGTAGACCTTCGGGAGCAGGTGGAGGTAAGAGGGTGCAGTGTCAGTGCAAGCAAGCATAAGTAATTTGAACTTGATCCAGATTTCAATTAGGGTTGGATCGATAGACGATGCCATTGTCCACCGCGGATTGGCGATAGAGATCACAATGCTGAGTTGACATCACAATCCTCTGCCCCTCCCCCATCGCAGCAACAACACTTAGGCCCTGTTTACACTAATAAGTCTTAGTTTTAAAATGACATTTTAGAATGAAAACGATCCACGTCCAAACTGGTGTTCCATCTCACATTTCTGAAAAACCCTCCTTCCACACTATACTGCTGAAAGCGCAAGCAATGACATACACACATATATACTGTCATGTGCTTTAGCATACACACACGATTGAGCTCCAGGCTGTCAGCAAGTACTTTGAGCACAAAACCCCAGAGAGCAGTGCATGTCGGACATTTTATTAAGGATTTAATTAATTTTGTCTCTATCTAACGACTCTTTGATACTTTTTATCTATCAGGTAATGTGTCACAGCGTCAGTACACTTCTTCAATCTTTCGCTTTAACTCTTGTGCTTAGTAATTTTAGCAAAAAACTCAGATACTGTTGGTTGTGAGCCTTTTTACCAACCAAGTTTGTCATCGCCTTATAACGGCACAGATCACTCTGCCTATTCATGCCAGAGTCCCACAGAAAAATTGATTAACAGGTGGTAATTTGTGTGTAACTTATCTTTATTTATTTATGTAACAAAGATCATGCGGGTCAGGTAGTTGAAACGGTAGGCTACTAATAATTATTTGTTATGAATTAATTAATTATTAATAAATAATGAATTCCCTACTGACGATTATGCCATCACCCATCGTGATGTTTTACATTAGACATTGACAATGCCAAATTGGTCAACATCACCCAACCCTGGTTTCAACCGATAACCAATGCAGTGAGATATTGAGAGGTGTTACATGGGCTACTACTACACTACTTTGGTAAAATTTGGTTTACTAACTAAAGGGCATGCACCACAAAAAAACGTATGCCAGAGTAATCGGTGATTCATTCCACTGTGGCAACCTAAACAATAAATCAGGGTCTAAGCAGAAAGAAAATGTACAAGTGATAATGTGATCAAAGAACACATCAACTCATTTACATTAAATTCGATTCATCTTTATTTCTATGGCGCTTTTACAATGTAGATTGAAGAT
Source organism: Danio rerio (assembly GCF_052040795.2). Classification (NCBI taxonomy): domain Eukaryota; kingdom Metazoa; phylum Chordata; class Actinopteri; order Cypriniformes; family Danionidae; genus Danio; species Danio rerio. The sequence continues at coordinate 14,562,483 of NC_141031.1, forward strand.
CATAATAGTTCTAGTAAATTAAACTAGGTCAGTCCAGTTTTCAGAGTGGAAGTTTAGTTCAGTTCAATTTAGTTTAAATTTCTTCTGCTGAAAGTCCAAACACTAAAAAGCAAATCTATCGATGCGCAGCTCCACAAATATTTACATATGCAAACAAGACAAGTATTTGCTGTAGCAATTGGTATTTCTTAACTGAAAGCACTTGCAGCAATATGTTACTTAATAATCAGACACCAGTCAGACCAGTTGAAAACCAGTGGAAATAATAAATGATTAATTAATTAAATATTAAGTTCAGTTGAATTAAATCATAGACAAATTTATTAAACTGAATGACGAGATTTAACCTTTGATACAAATGGCTTTATGAAAGGCAGTTACTGTGAATGAAACACTTACATGAAACACTTATTTTTTAAATAGGTATTTTGTGATTATGTGTGTTGTACTAACACAATTGAAAACATGCTGAAATGGAAAAAAAAGTGTAATTTTGATGATCTGCTGTCATAAAAATGTACCAAGTGCTTGTGAAAATTGTGCCAAACCAATTTAGCAAGAGCATGTTTTATTTTGTAATTTATTTTCAGAAATATGTTGCTTAGTTCCTGTTAAAGTAGTTTCATCTTTGGATTTAAAGTGGTTTGTATCGACCAGGATATATTACCTACGTTTTAAATTAGAGAGGAAAAAATCCTATATTTGACCACTTAACCATTGCTGTCCTGCAAGCTTGATACTTTAGTCTTGATAATTTCCTTAAAAGTCTCAAGAACAAGAGAAGCATTTATCTACCCCACTGAGTCTTTTTGCTCAGATTAAGTGCTAGGATTAATTTGAAGTGTCTGGCCACTAGAGACTAAATGTGTATCAATTAAAGCTGTTTAGTCTTTAATAGAAGCAGTGATTTACAAGGCTCAGATTGGGTAAGTAGCTTGAATTCTAGTAAATGAGTAACAATTCAATAAAACAATAAAGGGAAGTAACTCAATGCAATTTAAGTACTTTAAATAAAAGAAAGCTTTTGCAGGGATTGTTCACTCAAAAAGGAACATTTCACTGTCATTTAATCACTCGCATGTCATTTTACAATTGTTTGACTTGCTTTTACACAAACAACATTTTAAAGATATTTAGCTCACAGAAAACTACAAAACATTATTTGAGACTGTTGTGACATTTTTATTATCATGATGTGACCATGAATGACTCTCAACTGTCATTAGCTCATTGTCTCATTATGTTGCAAAACATGCAAATTTCACACAGAAACGCCGACCCAGCCGAGGCTCAAACCAGCGACCTTCTTGCTGTGAGGCGACAGCACTACCTACTGCACCACTGCGTCACCTTGGATAATTAGGTAAAATGCATATTATAAGACAATGAAAGTGTTTTTTTGAGCTTGCATGCATATCAGCCTATTGTTGTAGACCCCAAAATCAAAATATGACCTTTTATAATGCAAAACAGGGGCTCTTTAATGACACTGTTATAAAATGCATGACACAAAAATGACATTTTGACAGATTTATGACAAGTTATGTTGTCTTGGTAATGTTAAGTTGTCATGATAAAGAAAAAAACTGATTATGATATATTTGGTTATAATAAAGGCTGCACAGTGGCTCACTGGCACTGTCACCTCACAGCAGGAAGGTTGCTGGTTCGAGTCCTAGCTTGGCCAGTTGGCATTTCTCTGTGAAGTTTGCATGTTCTCCCTGTGTTCGAGTGGGTTCCCTATGGGTGCTCCGGTTTCCCCCACAGTCCAAAGACATGCGTTAGCCTATAAGTGAATTGGATTAACTAAATTAGCCTTTGCAAATAAGTGTGTAAGTACTTAGCCCTATATACATTTCTGGAGAGCGCCAAATATGTCCCGGGAGGTAAAATGTTTTTGCCGTTTTTGTTTTCGCAAATCCACCAGAGCACCCTGTGTACGTTTTTTAAGATCTCAAATTTCTCCCCAGTGCCATTCACCCCTGCTTTTTTCCAGTAAATCTAGGCCAACTGACTGACTGACGGAATGACTGATTGACTGACTGACCGACCAATCCCAACCGATAGTGTTTTTAAAAGCACAGATTGCTCAGCGCTAACCCACTACAATAAATCCAACCGTCGGAGTTTTGAAAAGCAACTCAGAAAACGGATCCACGCTTTTTCGCGTCTCGAGCGCCTCGCGGGAGCGCGTGCCGTTCGTGCCCGTGCTGTTCTCGCGCGAAAAGCCGCTGTGGAGCAACCTTCTGTCCGACCGGCCGGCTGAACGATTGACCGGGCGGCCGGCTGATCAGCCGCCCCGGCCGCCCTCCTCTTCCTCCTCCTCCTTCCCTAAACCCAAACGACGGTTTGTGAAAGCCGTCCAGAAAAAAAAAAAAGCAAAAGCCCTCGTCTTTGATTTCGACTGCGTTTTTGGATCCCGCCGCGTTCTCGCCCTTATATTTCGGATTCTGTTTTTCATCTTACCTGATTTCCGGAACCGCTCTTCCCCAGACCCAATCCTGGTCGTCCTCCTCCTTCGGGCCTCCGCTCCGCCGACGTAACGCTGCAAGCTAAGCGGACAAACTGGCAGCAGCGGGAAAGCCCTCAACTCGGAGGCGAGCCGTCGGCGTTCGCTCAAGAAAAACTAAATGCGGCCGTACGTACCTCCGGTCACGTAAATTGAGGTCTCCACAAACGTCTGCGGGGCTACGTTTCCAGAATGAATCTTGGGTTGGAAAAAGAATGGCGTCATACCATCCCGTAGTATTTCTTTTAAAGACAAAATGCAGCCATACGTACCTTATTCTACATAATTCATGATCTCCATAAATAGATAAAGGGCTACATTTCAGAATGAGCCTATCATGCATGGGTGTTTCCCAGTATAGGGTTGCGGCTGGAAGAGCATCCGCTGTGTAAAACATATGCTGAGTAGTTGTCAGTTCATTCCACTGCGGCAACCCCTGATAAACAAGGGACTTAGCAAAAGTAAAATGAGTGAATGATTACCAGAAAAACACCTCAAACAATGTCATCTTTGCATTTAAAATGACATATCTGAGCACACGACACTTCATGAGAGTTGTCATAAGCATGCATAAAATCTCATTCACATTCATGACGGATTTGTGTTTGAAAAATCTATGTTTGTGTGGCTGTGCTCTTGGGGAAACTCCAATTAATGTAACTTTCCTTCTTTAGGATCAAACCTGCATATAAATCCTTTATCTACAACCACAAGCTACCACGGTTATGAATTATTTAAATTCCTTTGATTTTTTTTAGTTCCTCTCTTCGGTGCCTTTTCTTGTTCCTCCTTCTCTCATGTACTCTTCTTTCTCCATGTACTCCATTACTCAGTGGTTCCCTTTCTTATTCATCTACTCTTCTCTCTATGAATGAGTTCAGCTGAGTAGGCTTTGGCAGGTTGAAGCGTGAGATGGGCTCTGCATTTTTGCCCTCCTTTAAAACTAATCCTTTGTTTTTCACTCCGACTGCAAACTATCTTTTGGCAGGCAACAGACTCATTGGATTCTAGCAGGGCAGAAAAGCCTGCCAAAGCCTCATCTCTCAACACAGTGCTCTGATATTAGCCAACCCTTTGTCATGTTGTGCTCCTGCTGTTTGGGTCGTGACCACCATTTTCTGAACACCGCTCTGTCTGCGCTTCTGTTCTGGTGCGGCAAAGTCTGGGTCACCCACGTGCTTTCTGCTGTCGTCTGCCAGGGGTCTTGACAGAGGCTGTTCTAAACTGGGGCAGCTTTGACCCAGTTGTTGTAATAGACTGTCAGGATAAAGGGGCTGATGACAGATGCTTGTGACGAGCATTTTAACCAGCCACTTCTCAGTGACCGATGGAACAGTGGGACTGAACTTAATACAGAGCTAAGGTATGCAGCTTTCCCTCTTAGAAATTTGACATCTGATAAATTATAAAATGAGATTGCAATATCATACCATAAAAAATATCTTATCATTTTCAAGAAGGTTAAATTTAAGTTGAGGTCACTTGACAGTCTTAACAACATAATACTGATATCAAAAACATTCCTAAAAATAATTGTTCTTTGTTGACTTTGATGGTTCTAAGAAGTACCTTTAATGTTAATTTGAAATCAAAATGTGCAATTTATATTTTGCTAGAGCACGTTGTTATTCTTTAGGTAAACATTTAATCTGTGCAAATGAATACAGTGGAAAGTTTGTTTTGGTAATCGTCATTTCAGGTCTGATAATTTGCTTTTGTGTTCTCTCTTAACATCGGTTTAATGACGTCAGTGAGCTTATTGTTAGTTTGCTTGAGTGAATGATGTGCAAAAGAAAGTGTTTTCTTCAGTGTCTTGGACTCTCGGCAGTGAATATTAAACCACACTGAACTGAGCTAAACTGAACTGAACTTAAACTCTGAAAACGAAACTGACACTTCTTAAAATCACTATAATTTTCTATGTGAAGCTGCTTTGACACAATCTATATTGTGAAAAGCGCTATAGAAATAAAGATGAATTTAATTGAATTTCAGTTGGAAGTACATTAACACTCTGAAATAAAAATCTCAGCAACTTCCAGTTGATTAAACAGACTTTAATATCTATGGAACCTTTCTGTTGCTCATCAGAAAGGTTCAGTCATATTTTTATTTCACAGTTTAATTTTTATTTCATGAAATCACTTTATTTTAGGAGTAAAGGATAAACAAATTGACGAGTCACTCAACCCTTTTTTATTTAAAAAAAATGAGGTTATGGTGAGATAATAGAGTTAATGGTGCCATATAATGAAAATCTGGATATAGGCATAGCTGAATAATAAGATTTCAGTATATGGACATGGCATACAATGAGCCATAACACTATTGCTTCCTCATTCTCATGGAAATCATGTTAACATAAAATCCCTGTGAAAAACAAGCCATTTAGAACAAAACAGTTATTTTGCACATGGGATCATTAATATGCACACCCCATGTTTCCTTCTAATATTACAGCAATAGTAATTTTTCCATTATTTCTATGTTTATCTAAGCTAATATTAAACTTTTTATGGATGTGGGACTCTTATTTTGAAAATAAGTGAGGCAGAGAGACTAAAGTCCGTTGTGCCACGACTTTACATTGTTAGGCACAAGGTGGGCTTATATGTATCTTTTGTTCATTTAAGGCGTACTGTATATTTAAAAATTTGCCACTTATGCTTGTATTAAGCCAACAAACACATAGACAGCAAGTGTATAATGTACATTTATGCATTGTGTTATATCAGTCAGCGCTAACTGTATTATTTATTTAGTAAAAGAATGCCAAAAGTATCAAAAACAGCGCATTCAGAAAGTATTCATAGCGCTTCACTTTTTCCAATTTTTTGTTACAGCCTTCTTCCAAAAAGGATTAAATTCATCTATTTCCTCGAAATTCTACACACAATACCCTATAATGACAATGTAAAAAAAAAAAAGATTTTATGAAATTGTTGCATATGTATTAAAAATAAAAAATAAAAAACTGAAAAATCACATGTACATAAGTATTCACAGCCTTTGCTGAAAGCTCTAAAATTGAGCTCAGGTACATTCTGTTTCCACTGATCATTCTTGAGATGTTTCAGCAGCTTAATTGGAGTTCACCTGTGGTAAATTCAGTTGATTGGACATAATTTTAAATGGTATACAACTGTCTTTATAAGGTCCCAGGGTTGACAGTGCATGTCAAAGCACAGACCAAGCAAGGAATATATCAACACCACCATAGACAGTGGCTGTTTCTCAATTCCAAGAATGCAGAGAACGGACTTGTGTTCTTGTGGAGACCAGTCTTGCCAGGTGTCCTTGGAAGAACGAACTCAGGAGACCGCGAGGGCAGAGAACGCGTCCTTTGAGAATTGAGATGCTGCGTTCTTCCTGATGGTCACATGACCTTCACGTGTTTTAAATGGTAAATTTTTTAAACATTACAGCCTTCATACAACAAACACCCTTAATGTGTTTATTCCTTTATTAAGATGTCCATGGTAATGTTTACTTTTATCGTTTCATTTAGGGAAACTCCTGAGGTAAATAATTCATATCTATGAACTTTTATAATAAATCTAGATAAAATGCAGCGCTTCCTACCTCCAGTCGCAATGACTTCTGGGACTTCCAGAGGGAGTTCGGTGCTCAAGTCTGCATCGGTGCGTCCTCGATATCAAGAACACATCCGGGAAGTTTCACGCGTCCTCCGTACTTGCGGTCTTGAGTATTGGAACTGAACTTGAACTTTACTGGACTGAACAGCTGATGATGACGTTTCACGAGAGCACGAGGACGCAAGACCCCTGAAGAACGCATATTGAGAAACAGCCAGTGTTACAACCCAGAAACAGATCGCTACATACCTGAATCAGAAGCCATGGATGAACAAGGAGGTGCACCTCCTGCTGAAGGCACGCAACACTGCCTTCAGATCAGGGGATGCACAGGCATACAGCACTTCCAAGTCTAATCTGAAGAGGGGCATCAAAAAAGACAAGCAATGTTACAAGCTAAAGCTAGAGGAGCACTTTTTCAACTCTGATCCTCGGCGCATGTGGCAGGGCATCCAGGTCATCACCAACTACAAACCCAGCCAGTCCACACCCACAGCCACAAATGGCTCCTTCCTGAAGAGCTAAATGACTTTTATAAGACAATAAAGAACTCTACACAAGAAGAACCAGCTTTCATCAGCTGTCTTGGTGAACTTCAACCGCTGCACAATAGTAAGCATCCTGACCAACTGCGTCACAATCTGGTATGTAAGGAAGCTGCTCTGTGGCTGAGCGTAAGGCATTGCAGTGGGTGGTGAAAACTGCCCAACACAATACAGGGACCACACTGTCAGCCATAGAGGACATCCAGAGGAAACACTGTCTGCGCCGAGCATGCAGTATTCTTAAGGACACCTTTCACCCCACTCACAGACTGTTTCAGGCTCCTCTGGACAAAAACCAGCAGACTGAGGAACAGCTTTTTCCACGGAGCTGTCTCCCTCTTGAAGTCTGCCCCTCACTGACTCTTTTGCCCCCCAAATACACCCTCCACTCTCATTTAACTTCAACTCCTGTCACTGCATATAAAATGACTTAAACGATATAACTAAAGAAAACTCCACTGTGCTGAGCGAAAACACTTATGCCGAATACATACTGTGTCATGGGTGTTTTCACATTGCATGCCTATCTGGGTACAGCGTACATTCTGTACACTGTAGGATGGATCGGCAACAGGAGAGTTCACACTGCATGACTTTAAAATAGGAAGAATCACAGACATCTTTGTCCAAACTACGTATCACAACTAAATAAACATGAGAAGTGACATGAGAACAATGTGAGGTCATGAAATATATCTTTCGTTAATAACTGCATAATGGAAAAATGAGGCTTTAGCTTTAGAAACTTGGGCTGCTCACCTGGCTTTTGAAGATAATTAACAATTTCTCCTCAACTTTCTTTGGCTTTTCAACCTGATTGTGATTTTGATCAGCTGACACGGCAAACAAACATAGTGCTCCTTACCAAATTTATACTAGTTTTTCCTCCATTTCTTGGGTCCAAATAAACTTAAAATGAGGGCTTTTAACTTCTCAAATCAAATCAATCACGTCACGTCAATCAATTTGATTTGATTTGATTTAATAAGCGTGCCCAGGCCCGAATGTAATGTGAGTGCGGGGCGTCGGGGAGATAGGATGGGGGATAAGCGTGCTTTGGCCTGGTTCAAGGCAACTGTACATAGTGTGAGTACACCCTTACAGAAGGACAACCATCTGTGCAGCAATCCGCAGTACCAATCAGACCTGTATGGTAGAGTAGCCAGACAGAAGCCACTCCCTGCCTGGAGTTTGCCAAAAGGCATCAGGACTCTCAGACCATAAGAAACGAAATTCTCTGGTCTGATGAGACTAAAATTTAACTCATTGGAGTGAATGCCAGGCATTGCTTTTGGAGAAAACCAGGCACCACTCATCACCAGGCTAATACCATCCCTACAGTGAAGCATGGTGGTGGCAGCATCATGCTGTGGAGATGTTTTTCAGCAGCAGGAACTGGAAGACGAATCAGGATAGAGGTAGAAATGAATGCAATGTACAGAGACATCCTGAATGAAAACCTGCTTCAGGGTGATCTTGACCTCAGATAGGAGCGACATATCATCTTCCAGCAGGACAATGACCCAAAGCACACCGCCAAAATATTAATGGAGTGGCTTCCCAATAACTTGATAAATGTCCTTGAGTGGCCCAGCCAGAGTCCAGACCTAAATCCTATTGAGCATCTCTGGAGAGATCTGAAAATGGCTGTACACTGTCGCTTCCCATCCAATCTGATAGAGCTCGAGACGTACTGCAAAGAAGAATGGGCAAAATTCCCAACGACAGGTGTGTCAAGCAAGTGGCATCGTATTAACAATTACATTAACAAACTATTAAACAATAGCTGTGAATACTTATGTACATGTGATTTTTCAGGTGTTTTATTTTTAACAAATTTTCAACAATAATTTTTATTCACATTGTCATTATGGGGTATTGTGTGTAGAATTTTGAGAAAATAAATTAGTTTAATTTATTTTGTAATAAGGCTGTACCATAAAAAAAAAAATGTGAAAAAAGTGAAGCGCTATGGATACTTTCCGTATGCACTGTACATCTGTTTTAGCAGTAATTAATATTATTTCCTGCCTGCTTACATATACAATATAATGTTCATATGCTCTAAATACATATCTGTCTGTTCTTTATGTGTACTACACAAGAGAGAGAGAGAGAGAAATAGAAAGAGAAAAAGAGAGACCTGACCTTCAAAGCTCTTTTTAATTACAAAAACAATTATACATTCAGAACATTACACAATCCAGAGAAAAAAAACAAAAAAAACAATCGGAAACAATCAAAAAAACTAACTGAAAATACAACAACATTCACAAAATGCTGCATATACCACATACATAAAAGTGTCAAAGATACACACACATAAACACATTGTCACTCGCTCTTCTTTAAAACATCATATTAAACCCTCCCTCTTCACTGGGTTGACATGGTATTTTTTCAAAACCTCACAAAGAAAAAAAAAAAGATTCTAAATCATTTACTCATTCACAATACTTATACTCTAACATTAACCTACTTTTAACCAGAGCCTTAAACATATGTAAGGGATCAGTGCCTCCACTTAGCTAAATGGCCATTTTAGCTTTTCCAAACAAGACATTTATTAAAACTATTTTATTTTTATTTAGTGCACTATATTTTGGTCCAAAAAAAAAAAGTATAAATAAAACCAAGAAGAGCCAGTCTCAAGTAAATCAATCCACTTAGTTTCTGGAAGGTCTTTTAGAACTCTCATGTTTAAAAATGTAACACATATACAATAAAGAGCTTTCTTAGAAATCAGTCTCCAACATTCACAGTTACACTAATCTTAGGGAAGACACTATCAGATGTGTCCTCTTGTTATGGCAAAGCAGAAACCTAATCTTTGATTTCTTCTGACAATTTTACTGCCAAATCTTTTGCAGGTATCCATTGATCATGTAATCTAAGATGGCCAATATATTCCTGCTCTCATCAAATTTGTGCGAATTGTCTGTGATTTCAGTTTCACACTAGGTTTCCACCACCTTAAAAACATTAAACACTGAAATGTAAAAAGAGGAAGGTCCAGTTAAATTGATTTCTTTTAAATTCATCAAAAAAAGATGTATATCCAAATTCATCCTCCCTATTATATTGAATAAAGAACAAGCTACAATAGTGCAGTTTGGAGGCTGATGATGAAGTAGCTTTTGAATTGTTTGCAGTCTAAAAGCAGCAACTTTATATCATATATCCATAAGTCCTTGACCTCCTTCATTCAACTATAGATACAGAACTGATTCTTGCAACGAATGTTTGAGAGACCAAAAAAAATTTTTTTAAATTATAAAATACTTTTGAATATTTCCAATAAAATCATCTGTTGGATTCATTACATTTACTTTATGCCATAAAATGGAAGCAGCAAGATTATTAATAACTAGTACTCTTCCTCTATATGAAAGTTTAGGCAAAATTCAGTTCCATTTCAACAACCTAGCACACATTTTATCCTTTACACCTTCCCAGTATTTCCTAGTATAATGTTCAGAGCCCATATAAATTCCAAAAAGTTAAACCCTATTTTTTCCCATTTACATTTTCAGGGATAACTGGTAAAGACATTGTTGTGCTATTGTTACACCAAAAAGCTTTATATTTTTATATCACCCAGAACTAATTTCAGTCTATTTGCCAAAACTTTGGCTATCAGTTTATAATCAGTTGTCAAAATAGAAACTGGCCTCCAAACCACTTTTTTTTTGGCTATCAGTGCCAACACAGTTCTTTAAGAACTTCTTTAAAACATACTTGTACTACCTGATGAAAATCTTTTCTAATGATTTCCCAAATAGTTTTAAACAAATCCACTGACAGACCATCAACTCCAGGGGCACGACCAGTTTTCATTTGCATAACAGCATCAGTTAACTCCTTAAATGAAAGTGAAGTACCCAGAGTCTGACTTTGTTCTTTAGTGATAGTTGGAAGCTGTTGCAATAGTTCTGAAACACAACTACAATCAATGTCCTCCTTTTTATACAGTTCTGAATAGAAATCCACTGCAATTTTTCTCATTTGTCCTGGCCCACAAGTCTTTACTCTATCAGAAGTTGTCAAGCAGTACATTTTGTTTTGTTTTTTAATTGTCTTTTCTACCTTAAAAAAATTAGTGGGAGCGAACATATCGTGAAGAGACATGAACCGAGATCTTATTAAGGCTCCTTTAACCCGTACATGCAATAATATTTCACGATCTTGCTTTTTTTTTCACAAAAATTGTCCATTAAGGAAGAATCCAAACTTTGAAACATGCCAGAGGCAATCTGAGAAACTTCTTGTTCTAAATCAGCTATTTTTTGCTTCATTTGTTTAGAAGAAAAGCAGGTATATTGCTGACAAAAATTCTTTATTTGTGTCTTTCCAATTTCCCACCATTGTATTAAACCTTCAAAATCATCTTTTTGAGACACCCATTTACACCAAAACAGTTTGGAAACACTTTAGAATAACTATCTGTTATAACTAGTTAATAGTCCATTAATAAACTAGTCCATTATAAATGACTTAGTTATTAACTTAATAGTTAATAGTTTGTTAATTATTAAAACTGTTGCTTTAAGATAGCCAATAGATAACTTACAAGCTGTTAGTTAAGAAGTGATAAATGACGTTAACTGTATGGTGATTTATAACTGTACCTAATAAATTAGTAATAGATCATGAACAAGCTGTTAGTAAATTACTTACTAAAGACTTGTTAAGTATTAGTTAATAGTTTATATATGTTATTGGGACGTTATTCTAAAGTTGTAACTATTCTTCATTTATTAACTGTTAGTAAATGAGGAATAGTTGCAACTTTAGAATAACATCCCAACAACATACTTAAGCTAATAACTAACACTTAATTAATATATAAACTCACATATTACAGATAAGTTGTTCATAGTTAGTTTACCATCTACTTCCTTTATATAGCTACCTCAGCACTCAGATTAGTGCCAAGGCTTAAACAAAATTTCCCTTTCCACTACAAATTTATTTCTGATTCATTATTTACATCTCTATGAGTTTCTTGTAGAAAAAGTATTTCGTTATTTTGAATCTTCAAAAAATTCAAATAATAAGGCTCGTTTTTCACCATCCCTCATCCCATTAACATTTAGAGATCCAACTCTTACAATGTTCATTTTAGGGGATGGAAAAAAAAAGAAAACTGAAAGCCAAAAAAAAAAAAAAAAACTTAAAGCAAAACAATAAATAAATATAGACCCTACACCCATGTGTATTTATTTTCTCTGTTTTGTCATTTTTTCCAGTTCTTTCTGATCTTTCCGCACCTCCATCATGAACTTTCTCACCCTAAATCTTTTTTGTTTTGAAATCACATCATACCCAACTGAACTTTGGGCATGTAAAACTGATTTGACAAATTTGTCACCATCTAGGAAATATTCAAAAATATAGATTTTTTTTCCCTTTAGTTTGATCCAAAAAATTGTTTAGTTTCTTGACAAAATAGACATCGTTCAAAAGCTGACTACAATCAATCTCAGAAATCTCGGAGCATGTTTCATAATCATCCATAATTATCTTCGTGTTGTATGCGAAAAGAAACTTCCAGAGACTTAGAGGGCGCAATTAAAAACATGAAGACTTGTCTTTGAAAAGACAAGACATACTTCAATCTGGCGTTTAACATCCAAGTGGGACCATTTTAATAGAATTAGCAGACCTACCAAATCGACTTAGTTCTCTTGTAATGTCATCATTTGAGATGAAAGGAGGAACGCTCGAAATTACCACTTTAGTAGCTGTTGCACGGATAGGCGCAACTGACAACAATGTATTCTCTACAACAATTCCGCTTTCAACAAGTCTGTTTACTAACTTTTCTTCATAAAGAAAAACTACAACAGCCTTGTTCAATCGAGAAGACAAAACTATTTTTCCATGACCAACAATCTCACCCATATATAGAAGTACATCTTCTATAGATATATAGAGTGAATATTTTTACGTTCAGGGTTTTGGTATTATTAATATCTATAGTCTCACTTTAAATAACTTTTTTTTGAGAAAATAAGTTAAAAGTCAGTTAACTTTTATAAATACTAGGTGCAACATAGGCTCAAATAAAGAAAACAGCCCTATGTAGGTTTCTGGAGATTTCAAATATAGCCAGAAGTACGTATGCCTGAATTTTGTCTTTAAAACGAACGCTACGGGGCGGTATGACACTGTTTCGTTTTTTTTTGCGTTAGCAGCTGACCGCTTGAGCCTGTGCTATGGACATGCATATGTGACTATCCCACTGTAAACAGTTTGTCCAGTGGCTTGCAGATACGTCGGCGGACTTGAGACACAGAGAAGAGTTTACAGCAATTATGGGGTTTGAGTCTGGCGAAGAATGATTTCAGAAAGCAAAAACAAAAGGCAAAAAATAAAATAAACAAATAAATAATAGGGTTAGAATTGGGAAATTTTGTGGATTGCTTTTAAAAACAAAACACTGTTGGTTAAGTTTAGGGAAGGGGGTGGGTGTGGGAATCGGTAGGTTGGTCGGTCAGCCAGTCAGTCAGTCATTCGACAGCAGCCACTGCTGGATAAATGTGAGAAGAGCAGGTGCGAATGGCACTTGCAAGAGAAATTTGAGATCTCAAAAATTGTACACAGCAGCCTCTGGTGGATTTGCAAAAACAAAAACTGCAAAAAGTGTACTTCCTGGAATGTATTTGGTGCTCTCCTGAACTGTATAAAGGGCTACGTTTTCTGAATGAGACTTGGTTGAGCATTTCAGCGAGGCTGAAAATCCTAATCTAAAAGAGGGAGACATAAAATCATTACAGATGATCATTTTAATTTAAAGCCCGGTCACCTTGTAGAGTCTCAAACAACATAAAAACCATGGTGACAAGAAGCTAGGAAGAGAAATCCCCTGGTCAGTGTTTTTATTTTGCTCTGTGCATAGTTCTGTCATTTTAATAGTTTTGGTTTGATTTAGAGTGATATAAGGGGTGAGGCAGTGGCGCAGTAGGTAGTGCTGTCGCCTCACAGCAAGAAGGTCGCTGGGTTGCTGGTTCGAACCTTGGCTCAGTTGGCATTTCTGTGTGGAGTTTGCATGTTCTCCCTGCCTTCTCGTGGGTTTCCTCCAGGTGCTCCGGTTTCCCCCACAGTCCAAAGACATGTGGTACAGGTGAATTGGGTAGGCTAAATTGTCCGTAGTGTGTGTGTGAATGTGTGTGTGTGTGGATGTTTCCTAGAAAAACTTGCTGGATAAGTTGGCAGTTCATTCTGCTGTGGTGACCCAAGATTTTTCGACAAGAAAATGAATGAATGGAGTGATATATTGCTGTGTGTACTGTGTAAAAACTTCTAATTTAAAGATAAGGGCTGTTCAGAGATGAAATATTTATTCAGAGTTATATTCTGTGGCACTACAGCAGTTTGTTTATTACTTCATAACAGCTTGCTATGTTTTTTTCATGGAAGGTTAATGCAAGGAGTTTTGTAGTTTACCAATCCACAGGCTTTATACAAAGCATATTTACCTGAGGTCTCCTTTCCAATGCCAAGCTAATTAGGTAAACACAATAAGCCAGCAAATTCACCAACAAAGCCATTGGACGTTACACAAAAGACAGAAATACATTGGCTCCTCTAGTTAATCAGAGCATATTTGGCAAATTGGTATTATTCACATCCTCTGATTAATACACCAGCTATGATGATTAACAAAATAATGAATAAACTTTATTAGAGGGAACATATCATAAAAATATCTTTCCCGTTTTTCAGTGCTACAACAGGGCCTTGTTCTACCAATCAAACATTTGGAAAAAAGCTGTAACATTGTTTTAATAACCCTTTGATAAGCCAAGCATGTGAAAAAGTATAATATTAATGTAATAATAATATAAAATAAGTAATAATAATGACTCTAAAAGTAAAAGATTTAACAAAGTGTGCTAGCTGTTCTGTCTTTTGTGTCACAGATAAGCAGATAACACTGTATCAGTTTTTCTCAACCACACCCCTCAAAAATCACCAACACTGCATGTTTTAGATGTCTCCTTGGTCTGTCACACTAATTACAGGTCTTTCAGTCTCTGCTAATAAGCTGAATATTTGAATCAGGTGGGTTTGGTTAAGGAGACATGGGAAATGTGCATAGCTGGTTGTCCTCCAGGAACGGGGTTCGAGAAACAATGACATAGATCACTCCCTAAATGGGCTGCAACAGTCTGCCATTTCTGTATAGTCGCTATAGCAAATGAATGAACATAAGATTATCCATACACTCCTGACCACTGAGCCACTGTGGACATTGTGATTGAATTTCAGTTTTGGGGCATGTGCCAAAGAATTGCACCATCCACTAAGGCTGCTGTTTACATTTCAGCCAATCTCAATGTCCTTATTGCACACAACCGTGAGAGAAGCCAGTCAGCTTGTAGGTCATATATCAGCTTGATATTGATTCTCCCACACACACCCTCCTTAAATGCAACCCATAGTATTTTCAAAAGCAAACTAGATGGGAAAAGCCATCACAACCGTGTGCTTTTAACACTATGAGTATTGTTTTAACTGGTTTCTAGAACCACCATTAGGTAGACTCAAACCCCCAGTGAGCAGTGAGCATTACCACTCTATACTGTTATTTTACACACAAAATGCAACCATGTGTAGGCACGAGCACATATTTCTCGGTTATCCAAAATGTAGCCCTAATAAGCAATGTTGTACATTTTAGGATGAATAGCTCATCAGTGAGAATCACTTCAATGCTTTTTCTGAAAAATGAGTTAGTACCAGTGCTCTGCCACTCTAGTCTAGTTTATTAATGCTTTGGTGACAGAAGCTTGATGCTCTCTCTTATGTGGTACATGGCTGCTAGCCTGCCTGAAATGTACACTTGTATTTGTTTCGAGCAAGCTTGAGCCATGCACTCTCTTGTCCATATTACATTGCTAGTGTGGAAACATGGTCTCTTGATCTTGATGCTTTGGTCTACTTTAGTTTGGTCTCAGTTTTCCATAGATGTTTAGACATTTGTATTCTGTCTTTATGTATTGAATGCTTTAATCTTCTGTCTTGTGTTGTTGTGTGTTTTCATGAGGTTAATAGTAATCAGTGAGAATGTGCTTCTGTGTTTTGTTATTTGCTGCACAGGCTCATGCTTTTTATTGATCGTCTGCATTCATGATTCACTCATAATTCACTTTGACCATGGGGTGTTAGTCTTTAGAAACTTTATGATCCGATTCCGATTCTGGGATTCTTTATTTACATTTGTTCCTATTTCTTTGGCTGTGCAAATATATCTTTTCGACTTTACATTTTAAAGAGGCTTGGCGATTATATGCTTTTGTTTATGATTAGAATCTATGATTGACTTATTACAGAATATATTAGTAACATTTAATAAAATAATATTGAGCATGAAGATTTCAAACAAGACTTTGTTTCTTTTTTAAAATGTAAGCTCTTTCTGCAGATCTTTGCGCTCTATTTTAACGATCTAGTTGCAAAGTCTAAGGCCCCGTTTACACTAATGCGTTTTAGTGTGAAAATTATCGGTTACGATATCCGTCCACACTACGCCGGAGTTCTCGAGCGCCGAAAACGGAGCGTTTCGAAAACGCTGGAGAGGCCGTTTTCATTCTGAAACGCTGCTGCTCCGTCTCAGTTTGGATGATGGAAAACGGAGACATCTGAAAACGGAGGCGGGGCTGCAGACATTCGCCTCTCTGATTGGGGCTTTTCCTTAATATTAAGTAGCCTAACACACACAGTTCAGTCCTGCATCTTCTGCGTGTAAGTTCAGACTTCGCAAGTTTGATCAAGGCTGCAGTCTTTTCTTCTCAGTTTGATATGGAAAACAGACTATACCGAGGACACGGGTAAATCTTCAAAGGGAACAGTGTACTTTATAACTTCATTCACATCACCTTGGCTACGTTGTTTCACTTTCTCAACAATAAAATCTAAACATGATATAAGGAACTGCCTATTTTCATTTTAATATTAACAGCTAAACAGACAGCAGATATGTTGAGGCATCGTGCTGCATATATGAGCGTCATCTTCACTGTGTGGATATTTATAACAAAAAGGATCGTGCCGATAACAACTCTCTCCTTTCAATTTCAGTGAAAATACGAAACACACCCTCTCTTTTGCTGAATATCAGTTTTAATAATCGATAATGGCCATTATAAAAGTATAACATACAATAAGTTTATACATTATAGGAAATAAAGGCAAGCGATCAGTCAATTTACAGAATGTACATGCTTACATTAATCATTAACTTATCTTTGCGCTCAGCCAAAACACGTTACCTGAGAACAAGTAATAGGACCAAAATCAGGGAACATGTCGTTAGATAAAGATAACAAGATAAATGAAATATCCCGTTTAATAAATATAGTGAGATTAGATCCAGCGGGAGATGCTTGATGAGAAGTCCAACTAGGAGAGCTCTCATCTGGGTAGATGGGCAGCAGCGCTTGCCAAAGAGTGCGTGTGTGGTCACGTGATGTGCATTTTCAGCGTTTTGGTGTGGACGGAGAGCAGTTCAGAAACGCTGGGTAAAACGCGAGTGTGGACGCGGATCGTTTTCATTCTAAAACGCCGTTTTAAAACTAAAATGCACTAGTGTAAACGGGGCCTAAAATGCAGGGTGCACAAGCATTAAGGGCATGTGTGAATTAACTTTTGCTATCTTTAAGGATGGAAAAATCCGCTTTGTGCCGTGATGCATAGTCTAACATGTTTGAGCTTTGTCTCTAAATGAGTTATAGTTGTGTTTTGTGAATAAACTAATTAGTCTCATCTCCCATTCCCTTTAAAAGTCAGTTGGGTCATGCCATGGCGCATTTGCTATTTACAAGGCAGACTTTTTAAGGGATTGACTGAATGCTTCACTACCGAGAAAACAGTTAAACAGACCATCTGAAGTGCAGGGATAAAGAATAAGCCTCCTCCATTGAGCCTTTACTTTCACCTTCTCTTTCTTTCTTTTGGAAACGGTGTTATACTCACAGAAATCCATTAGCCTACATAATTAATTTTGTTTGTTAAGCAAAAAGATTTCTTTCAAAACTATTTCTAAAATCAGTTCTAATTTCCAGCAAACGAATAAATAAACAATAATAATGAAGTGTGACATTCATATAAATATGAATATAATTTATAATAATAATAATAACATTATACAGAAGCAGGTTGTCGTGAATAAACTGAAAAAGCCCCCTGAGATAAATAAGGCATAAAGGCAGTGGTTTTTATATTTTGTAAAAAGTAATAAGTTTTGTAATATTTGAATCCTTTTATTTGTAAAGATATTTGTGTATTGCTGTACATCCTGTGTGTTTTAAGCAATCTGTAAGTAAGGTGCATGACAAACGTGCTCTGCACTGGACTGCTATAAGACCTGCTATCAGCTGGTCTATTTCGCATCTATTTTAGTTTCTCAAAATAGCAACGTGCCAACAATGTGCCTTAATATACATATACATATGAATGTGAACAGATTTACTGGCTGAAAAAAGATTCAGAGTACACAGATGAACTCGTGTTATTAGTTTCAGCAGTTATAACATAATTTGAAATGTACAACAGTCCTGTTTAGCCATGCAACATCATCCTTGTGTATTCCTTGTGTCTCATCATCCTTGTGTATTACTCCGCCAACAGAGAGTGACAACAGATCAATAAACTTACTA
The DNA here is from genome assembly GCF_052040795.2 of Danio rerio. Lineage (NCBI taxonomy): Eukaryota > Metazoa > Chordata > Actinopteri > Cypriniformes > Danionidae > Danio > Danio rerio. Next base: position 14,580,796 of record NC_141031.1, read on the forward strand.
CAGTTTGAGACAAATTGCAGCTGGTGGACAACATAATGTGTTTTTGAAGAGTTTTAGGTGAGAATGTAGTTGTTTAGATTACAACTTAGCAGTTTATTCGTAAGTATAGTGTTTATTTTTAATATTTGTAATTTTGGAAATACAGCGTGTCGCCATCCATCAGTCTGTCATACAGAGCAGAGCAAAGACTATTGACGTTCTGCCACAAGATAGCAACAGAGACCTTAGAGGAGAAAGACTTGTAATTTAAATAAATAAAAGTGACATAATTTCAAACTACAGCTGATCAAATTATTATAAAACAGGTAATTGACATTCTAAGTCTATCTCTTTCTTTTGTATGTTGAAGTACTATATAGTTATCGTGTAGTGTTTGCTTTGCTTTGGCGTTTTTGAGGTTAATTATTGAGATATTCCGATCGCAACAGAGAAATACTGGGAAATGCCACTAGACCAGGGATGGGCAAACTTGATCCTCGAGGGCCGGTGTCCCTGCAGAGTTTTGTTCCAACACTAGTCAAACACACCTGAACATGCTAATCAGTGTCTTTAAGATCACAGGAAATCTATAAGCAGGTGTGTTTAATTAGGGTTGGAGCTAAACTGTGCAGGACACCGGCCCTCCAGGACCGAGTTTGCCCACCCCTGCACTAGACTAATGGAACTTTATGCTGTTCGGCCTTATAATATGAAAATGTGAGCAAAATCACCTGTTTTGTCATTACTTTAGACATTACACTAGAGAATCATTCAAATACTAGCTCTAAAGTGACATTGGTGGATTAGCAACTGTTTCTGCTGTTCTGACGTCAGCTGCAGATGTGAAGAAATGAAAGTAGTTCCTCAAACAAAATATTTTTAGTCATCATAATAGTAACAGAAATGCGCATAAGCTTTATATGTGCAATCACACATGGGCGTAAATATGATTTAACAGTAGGGGGGACAATAAATATAAAATTTCTTTCGACCATTTTTTTGAAGGGGACACAAATATTACAGCCGAATTGTACTAATAAAGATATGTCCCCGCAGTTAAAAATGGTTTCATCATTATTATTATTATAGCATGGAGACAACGTCATTATGATTATTTTCAAAGTTTTTCTCAGGTTCAATGACAGCAAATTTTTCCTCAAAATTATTTATTGCATTGTTTGTTGTGTTGTTCAACAGACGGATTCCTGAAGCAGAAAAAAACGCAGCAAAAGACGCTTTCCATACTCATAATTGCTAATGTTACATTACACTTGTTAATTGACCGATCATATTGTAAACAGTGAGCCTGTGAAGTTAATCTGCTAAACAGCTACAACTCCGAAAACATTAAAAAAAAAAAATGTTCACTCCCAAAACAATTGTCATTATCCCTTCAATAAAGCACAACACCCTTACTTGACACTGTACATCTGAATGACCCGGCTCTGCTTGTTCCTCAATCATTTCTTTCTTCTTTGCCTGTGATTGATAATGTGACATTAGTATTTAAGCACTCGTTCTTAAAGCCAAATTGCTTAATATGTGAACTTTTCGTACTTGCCGTTTAGCTGCACTGAAAAATTATCTTATGTTTATTTTCTCTGTCATTTTATCCAATGCATGACACTTCAATGCAAGTTTTTTTTATGGTGTAGCACATTTTATACACAATGGTAGTTCGAAGTGTTTTACATAAAAAATGCAAAACTATCAGAAAAATAATCACAACAATAAAAACAAGGAATTAAAAAAGGTTAACATTTTAATTTCAAATTAATTGAGTCACTGAAGAACAGAATAGAAATTGATTATACAAAAAATACAGTGAGGTTAGTTTGGACGTAGCACAGAGCTCGTTTAGCAAATACACGGCTAAACAATATGCTAATTGTGGCCGTTAAGTTAACATTATGCCAAGTCATCACTAATGAAACAATGTATGGGAAACGGCGTTGGCGTGTTAAGTTGCAGTGTCCTTTGCAACAAGCTAACTAGGTAAGTAATTTTTATCGCTAATACAGCAGATTCATGGACAATTACATCGATAATCCGCATTTTTCCGCAACTAATTTATGAACGAGTCTGTATTAACTACATTGAAAAGAATCACTTTATTTAGGGTAAATAAAATCCCCTACTTACTTACTGAAATTCAACATAACTCAGCCGCAGCCACACACCTGACTTGTGTGTGTGTCTGTGTGTGTGTCTGTGTGTGTGTGTGTGTGTGTGTGTGTGTGTGTGTGTGTGTGTGTGTGTGTGTGTGTGTGTGTGTGTGTGTGTGTGTGTGTGTGTCTGTGTGTGTGTGTGTGTAGGTGAGATGAGCTGGGAAAGCACGCAGTGGACCAAACCACAAGGGGAGGGGGAACTCAACTGTTTCTAAATGCATTTTAAATTATAAATGCAAATTTCTGAAACAATTATTTTAGGTATAAATACTTATATTTTTAACAATAGAAAGAGTTTTTTTTTTTTTTACTTTTTTTATGGGGGCACCCCCTCCCCTCCCATTTTAAAAGTAAAATGTGTGATAAGTGAAATGACATTTTAATGATTTTCATCAAAGCAAAAAAAAAAAAAAGGTTTTTATTCATTGCACATTACATATTAATAAATACTACAATGCTTAATAGAGATGTGTTAACAATGTAAAAAAAAAAAAAAAAAAACTTTAAATTGATCTTCCTATATTATTTTATCACGGAAAAGGGCTTTCAGTCAGCCACTACATCCTACACTTCCTTTCAAGAGCCTAATAACGGGGTTTTTGGACAGTAAATCTGATGTTGTTATTCTCCAAGCCCTCTGTAAGCTCTTTGGAAAGACCACTACCTTGGCCAGATTCGAGGGGCAGAGGGAAACATTGATAATGCCATGTTGCAGCCAGGGATTACTCAAGCTCCCAACAGCAATGATAATGAAAGCACATCAGAGCCCCAGCCCTCTGGTACAACCATATATATCCTTAGGAGCCTAAATAGTAATGGTGAACACAGACACATCTCATTGAAACAGGGCTTACTATTACACACAGCAAGATGTGAAAGCTGAAGCCAAGGAAATGCAGCCCTTACTTTAAATAGCTCCTAATTTGCCCTTTAGTTCTCTTTATTAGACTGGTGTGACTGACTTCACAGTGACCCCCCTTGCTGATACAGTCTTCCTTTGTCTCACTGTTACACGCTTCATATAAAAGGAGGTCTGCGCCTGCCAAACGAAAGCTCTGAGATCAATGTGAAAGCTAATGGATAGCTTTCTTCAGATTTGATATAACTCTAGATGCTGAAACCTTTATCAGAGATGATAACATGACCTCTCAAAGCGTTAGCTCTGCTGCGAGAAGAAAGTGTTCAGCTCAGAAAAGTAAAAGAAGTCAAATCCTCATTGAATTAGTTTGATCTGCACTGAACATTCACTGATTTTTTTGAATGATTGAATTCATTCATAATTTCTCTCAGGAGACTGAATCATATGACTGCAGTAGTCTTCTAGGTGTGGTTATCTTTGACCTTGGATATGTTTATTAATTTTACCTTCATCTTGGTCTTACATGGAACTTGTGAGAGCTACTGCATGTATGCATTATGTTAAATACCACTAACAATTATCTTATTTTCACCTGCTTTACTTTGTGATTATTTATTTGTTTCCTTTTCATTATCTTTTGTATTATTGAATAATGCACACTACTGTTCTATGGTTAGAATGGAAAGTGTTTTTTTTTCTTCATATAAAATTCAAATTGCATTATGGCTTAGAGCAGTTATTACAGGGTATTACGGGGTCTTAAAAATCTTAAAAGATGTTTTAAAAATTGTCGTCATGTAGGTTTTAAATCATTTTAAACAGGTCTTAATTTTCTCCTGTCTAAGTAAAGCTACCCAATTGGACTGACATTTATCCAATCAACAATCCATCTCAAGAAAATCTTTTTTTACATATATATTTAAGTATTTTTATTGCAAAGAGATACAATTTACTACAGCTGTTTGACATTTTACAGCAATTTCTCTAAATTAATTTCCCTAATCAGGGAAAGAAACCTCAAAACAATTACATAATTCAATTCCTCATGTTAATAACAGAGCAACATATCACATTATACAATTTGGACCAAAAGCAAACAAATGTATATTTTTGATTATTTATGTCATTGTCTCCATAAAAAAAAATAATAATAATAACTTCTAACAATGTTAAAATTGTCATTAAAAAAATAAATATAATGTTGAAAAAAGTGTGTACAACTAGTTTCTTGTTTTGACACATGAAAATTTCTTGCTAAGAAAAAATTACATTCTTTTTTTTTCGGCAATAAGAAATAATTATTAGTTAGTTAAATTAAATAAAATTATTTGTTAACTTAAAATTGGGTAACACTTTATAATAACTACACACTATAAATAATTTGTTAAGCATTAGTAAATAGTGAATTCATTATCTGTTAAGCATTAACTCTACATTAATAAACGTTAGTAAGCAGTTTATAACTGCAGCTACAAATGCTCTATTCTTGACTTATAAGCATCTGTAAAATGTGTTAAATAATTGTATTTTCATACTTAGTTAATGATTTATTTTTCATTACTAAATTAAGTATCGCATTATTTACAAACCATTTGTAGTTGAGGGTTTTAGGATGATTCAGAATGTGTCAGTAAATGATTAATAAACTATTGCAATCAACATTTATATATCTTATTAATCATGCATATATTAATAGTTAACTATTATGTTAATAAATGCTTTATTAACTCAACTTCATGCAGTTTTGTGACCTAATCTAAAGTGAGGACTATTCATGCTTTATAAATCCCTTATAAATGACAAATAAAGGCTCAGAATCAAATGAACAAAACATCTTTGCAATCTTTTCTAAAAAGTACAATTTTGATAAAGTTTAAAGATTGCTGAATAACAGGAGTGTCAAAATACAACATCCAACTGGATAAAACAACAACAACAACATAGTAATTTAACAATATAATAAGATGCAATGTTTAAACTCTACAGTGATTTTATTTAAGATTAGGTTGCAAAGATGTATTTTTTATTTGAAATGAATGAATTGACATTATGAAGGACGAATAAATGAATAGAAATGAATAATGTCATTCTTTTTGTTTATAATTTAACTGAGCCTTTATTTGTCATTTATAAGGGATTTATAAAGCATGAATAGTCCTCACTTTAGAATAGGTCAAAAAACTAGATGAAGTTGAGTTAATAAAGCATTTATTAACATACTTAGTAACCATTAATATATGCCTGAATAATAAGATATATAAATGTTGATTTCAATAGTTTATTAATCATTTACTAACTCATTCTGAATGATCCTAAAAACCCTCAACTACTCTTAAATACAAATGGTTTGTAAATAATGCAATACTTCATTTAGTAATGAAAAATAAATCATAAACAAAGTATGAAAATACGAATATATTAAACACATATTAAACACATTTTAAATATGTTTGTAAGTCAAGAATAGAGCATTTGTAGCTGCAGTTATAAACTGCTTACTAACGCTTATTAATGTAGAGCTAATGCTTAACAGATGATGAATTCACTAGATGCTAATGCTTAATAAATGGTTTATAGTGTGTAGTTATTATAAAGTGTAACCTAAAATGGTATTCTTAATGGTCTTTAAAGGATCTAAAAAAGTCTTTAATTTGACTTGATTAAACCTGCAGAAACTCTGTATTAATTCACAAAGCTGTGATTTAAAGAAATGTGTATAGTAAGGGGCTGCAGTGTGTTTATTCAACCACAAGCAGCTCAAAATTCTGTTTTCGGTGTCTTGGAACTACTCAATTCCTAATTAATTCTGTTCACCTGAAACTTGTTGAAGAAATATTGATAGATTTTCGCCAAAAATATGAAAACTGTAAACTAAAGAGAGGTGATCTGCCAAAATGCTAACCGCTTAGCATATAAGCTTTGGATGGCAGGGAAGGACTGTGATTCAAAGCCACACCTCCTGAAATCACGAGCATGCGCACTGCATCACAACAGCAGACAACCCACTAGTTCATGTCATTCGCCAGTTAGTAGTGATGGGAAGTTCGGATCATTTCACTCGAGAGGTGAACGGATCAATTCTTTTTCCGGCTCTAAACGCATATGATTGGCCCGTGATGAATGAATGACTCAGACCCGATAGAGGACTCGAGAGATGAATGGATCAATTCTTTTCCCAGCTCTGGACACACATGATAGGCTTCTGCCTTTTTGCGATAAATGACTCTAAAGACTTAAAAAGAACGTTACTAACTGCACAAATTTGCGCATGCGCAGATGAACGAATCACTCCCTGAGAGGACTCGTAGTTCCCGAGCCATATTGAAGATTCGTTCAAAATGAATGAATCGTTCATGAATGACCCATCACTACCAGTTAGTTAGTGTTTGGCCGGCAGCGTGCAGGAATTACATGTATTACTAAGCCATACCTACATGCTATTTCAGAGCGATTATTCAGAGTAGCATGGTAAACAGGAAGGCTGTCATTGTTAAAAAAATGAACCAATGTGAATATAAAAGCAACTTCAGCTCAATAAAGCAGGTTAGGGGGAATAGTGCTATTTACTGGTGCTTTGTTGTTAAACTAAACATAAATCTACATTATCGATGCTGTAAAAGGACATTATAAAACTGAAAATAATCGTATCAATCTTTCACCGGGAGATTTCAGTGGCTGAACAACATGTCTGTGTATACAAGTCATTCATAACACAACACAATTTAAAATAAGCTTAGCCTGACTAAGTTTTAAAACAGAACATTTCCTGTCTAACAGTAATACTTCAGCCATGGTGTCATCCTTTCTCCAGTGTGCAAATGTTACTCATAGTCATAGTGACGCTGTGGGTAGCACGATCGCCTCACAGCAAAAATAGTCACTGGTTTGAGCCTGGCTGGGCCAGTTGGCATTCCTGTGTGGAGTTTGCATGTTCTCACCATGTTTGTGTATGGGTTTCCTCCGTAGTGCTCTGGTTTTCCCCACAGTTGTGTGGCAACCCATGATTAATAAAGGGACTAAGCTGAAAAGAAAATGAATGAATGAATGAATAATCTTTGATCAACAAAAATATAAATATTGTCAGTTATGGTTATCAGTTTATGGGGACATTCTACCAGAAAAGTACATTTTCACTTATAAAAAAAAATAGTAGAAAAGAGCCTAACTTAAGCTTGTCCTTCTCAAATCATACAAAAACAATCATACAATTCAATGATCGAATGCATTCTTGACCACTGCCAGCTTCTTCTTTGTCAAATGTTGTCAGTTCCAGTTGAATGCTGACAAAGGAAGTGCGGTTCCAAATGCAGGGTTTATTTAACAGAGAATGTTCAGGCAAGCAACGGTCAACACACGGGCAAACAGATGTGTACAGGCAAACCAAAGCTGTGGTCATAAAACAGGCAGATGGTCAAAAGGTAGGCATCAAGCAATGCAAACCAGGGGTGTCCAAAATGGGTCCTAGAGGATCGGTGTCCTGCAGATTTTAGATCCAACTTGCCTCAACACACCTGCAAGGATGTTTCTAGAAAGGCTAGTAAGAGCTTGATTAGCTAGCCCAGGTGTGTCTGATTGGGGCTGGAACTAAACTTTGCTGGACACCGGCCCTCCAGGACTGAATTTGGACATGCCTGATGTAAACAAACAAACCAAAGCAAAGGTCAAAAACAAGGTAAACTGTGTCGTAATGTTCACAATACTGTTTACAAGACTCAGCAATGAAGTGTGAGTGTGTACTGTGTATAGTCCTTGTAATCAGTTCAAAATGATTTAGGCTGTAAGTGTGTGCAATCAGGTGTGTGTGAGCAGTGCATGAGTGAACTTGTAGTCCATGTGATGGTGGATTTATATTTCTTAAGCGATCTGTAGTTTTTACCAGCGATCTGCAAGGATTAGAATGCTGGTGATTGTGACAGCCTTTAATGTGTAATGCACACGTTATGTTAAAATTAATGTAAATATGACTGGACACAGGGACAATTGTAAATGTATTTGTATTTAATATTTTAGTATTTATTTATATAATTTATTTATAATTTCATGTTTTTAATCAATGGATGTGAAAGATAACAACTTAAACTTGTTATTTCTGAAGTATTTTTTTTTCTAAATAACAGTTTTTAGCAATACAAAACTATTAAAGCTGTAGGTTCAGTTGGGCTGAGGACAAGGACATTTACAGGGTTTGCACATTTGTAAAGTGTTTTAATAAAGAGCAAAAATATCTGAGAACCAAATGAATGACATATTTCTTTACAAAAACAACTCAAAGAAATCAACAATTAGTCCATTTTAGCAAAATGTTGGGATGAAATACTTTTTTATTCACTGTATTTATGTTTTCCAGGGACAGATAAAGCACATTTCAGGTAGAATGTCTCTTAGATATATAAAGAATATCTGTAACTTTTGTTGATTTTGTTCGAACATCATCATTTTACTACAAAAATGCCATATACTGTAACATCCTACTATTAACACTAGTAATTTTGCTTGTCCAAAGAATGGATCTCATTTCTTTTCTACATTGTGACACAAGTCAAGGCCAAAACAGTGATGACACCAAATGTAATATATCTGAGCCTTATAGCTCCTGGCAGGTTCCTTCACTAATCAATGAATTTTTTATTCTCCTCAAGTCAGAATCATTGTTCACCTCTTTGAACTGAACTTTGATTAAGACAAACTTTGCATCAGATTTTGACATGGTTCTTTCTCATTCCACTGTGGTACAGGGCTTGCGTCTGTCATGATTGATTCTCTTTTTGTCTAATGAAGCGTTGGGCTGCAGGGGTTGATCTTTGGTCTCATCAATCACCGTGTCAGTACAGTGACATTGGCTGCGCACACTCATTGTGGAGCCTAGAAATCACTGCAAATGACATCAGCTTCGCTGGTGGCATAAAGGCGGAAATGTCAGGGTGATACAATCGTCTTAATATTGTTATATAAACAGCCTTATTTGCTAAAAGACAACAACTGCCGAACATAACTTAATTCGTGATTAATTCTCTTCTCCACAAGCTCTGTGAAGACATTTAGATGAATTTTGGTCATGAGGGTCACAATTATTCATTCATTTTCTTAATGGCTTAGTCCCTTTATTAATCCCGTAACACCACAGCGAAATTAACCGCCAACTTATCCAGCACTTGTTTTACGCAGCGAATGCCATTCCAGCTGCAACCCATCTCTGGGAAACATCCATACACACTCATTTACACTCATACACAGGACATTTTAGCCTAACCAATTCACCTGTACAGCATGTCTTTGGACTGTGGGGGAATCTAGGGCACCCAGAGTAAACCCATGCAAATGCAGGAAGAACATGCAAACTCCACACAGAATTGCCAGCTGGCCCAGCCGAGGCTCGAACCAGGGACCTTCTTGCTGTGAGGTGACAGCACTCCTACTGCACCACTGCATTGCCATAAGGGTTACATATTAAAACTATTTATTTGAATTAATACTCTTATGTCACATGGCCGCCATTTTAAAACAACGAAAATGAGGCTGCTGTGGGAAGAAACCTGGAAGTATAGGATCAGCACTAAACATTGCAACAACATGCTGTGAACTACAAACCTCCAGCTGTTGCCACGATTTCAAAGTGCAGATGTGGTCATCACTTTAAAATCATTCAGTTAAGTTTAATTTAAACAATTTAAATCATATTAGGCATTACACAACATCACAATCTCTTTAAGAGTAATACTCTTAGGTATTCCTCTTCCTATTAAGTATGTCCTCCCTGGCTTCAGTTCATGGCACCAGGTAAACACCATCGTTTTCACTGCTTTAGCCTTTTTAACCTGTTGAGTGATGAAACAATGCAGTCCTCAGTAGCACACCCTTGTGTTGTCTGTAGTAGTGTCCCACTATTCTGTTAAATACTATGGCAAATTGGTTCTGTTTAGGAACATGCTCAACAGTGCTTAAATGTTAGCGGAAAATGGATGTTTTTTTTTTATTTCAGGACCAAAATTTAGTATTGTGACGTGTAATATAGTTAAAGAATCAGTTTATTAACTTGGGTTTGATAAATGTCATCTAAAACGTGTGTTTGTGAAAGAAAACGTTAACTAACTAGTGGCATTTTTCTTTTTTCTTAACTAAATCCCATTTTATTTTCACTATCCATTCAGAACAGACCTCCAGGTCATTTGAAAGGCGGTGAAAAGATAAATTTGTGTCACTTTCTTTTCACTTATAAGATATGCAGCCAGGTACACAACAATACGTCAAAGCAGATGCCATTCCTATGTGACTCCAAGCAATAACTTGGGGTTTCTTCCCACCACAGACTTGGTTTTACTTTTAAAATAGGAGCCGTGTGAAATGAGTCTATCGTAATCATATTAAATGAAATATTTTTTTTAAAATAATTTTTGTCAACCAATCAATCAATCAGTCAATCAATCAATTAATCATTCAAATGAATATGCAGACTGCAGTTTCAACATTTTATTTTTTGCATCTAGTGTGATACAAAAATAACGTTAGAAACGGGTGGATGAACTAAATTTTTACATAAGTTTAACACCACAATAATAAAAATGGTAACACTTTACAATAAGGTTGTATTAGTTCAAGTTAACTAATTCATGTACTAACATGAACATTTACTAGAGTATTTCTTCATCCTAGTTAACATTAGTTAGTAAAAATAACTCAAGTTAAATCACTAACCAATGTTAACAAGCATGAACTTGGATGTTAATAATTCATTAGTAAATGTTGAATTATGATTAATAAATGCTGTGCAAGTATTTTTAAACATAGTTTAGGTTAGTAAATGCAGTAATGATCCTTATTGTAAACTGTGGCCATAAAAAAACGTTGAAAATACTGCATTTACACTAATGATCTGTTATGTCTTTAATAGTTTTAAAAGCTTATTTTGTGATTAATTATCTGTGTGCATTAATGGCCAGTTACAGTTATAAAGTGAATCATTGTACTGTATGCAAGAATATATTTGTAGTTATTAAATAAATATTATGTAAAAGAATATATGATTTGTGTAGAAACTCTTTAAAATGCAAAAACGAGCACTCACTTTTGATCCATGAAGTCATCTCTCAAAACTATAAGGCAATCTCACAGTTTGTGAAAGCAAAGTAGCGTGTGCCTTTGTGAACGGTCTTTTGCAAAGCCTGTGTGACATGAACAAAAAGCAGATTTCAAGCTAGGAAGATGAAAATAACACACACACACACACACACACACACACACACAAATACCCTCTATGATACTGTGAAAACATAATGATTTCTGTAAAATTTTAGAAATTGTAATTCAGTGTCATGACTCTATAAAAGGGCCAAATCAAAATTCTCTTGATCCTTTGATCTTAAAAGGTCATTGTATAAAAACTTCATGTCAAAACAGTTGGCTTTGAGTTACGAATGTGTGCCATGATCAGTGAAGCTCTGATATAATGATTCACCATGGCTATGGCACCCAACAAAAAAATTCTGATCACTCTAGGCCAACCCCCGTGCAGAGGCTGAAAAAGCTAATTCTAGGGCCGCTGTTGATTCTACTTTTTATTATATTTTTTATTACTACTTCAATTGAACTTTTATAGTATTACCAAAAGTGATCATTCCACAGAAACATAACAGTTCACATAAGAGCTGCACGGTGGCGTCTCACAGCAAGAAGGTTGCTGGTTTGAGCCTCGGCTGGGTCAGTTGCCATTTTTGAGTGGAGTTTTAACATTCCTCCGGGTGCACCGGTTTCCCCCAAAGTCTAACGATATGTGGTATAGATGAAATGGGTAAGATAATTGGTCGTAGTGTATGTGGGAATGAGAGTGTATGGGTATTTCCCAGTTATAGGTTGCAGCTGGAAGGGCATCCACTGAGTATAATATATGTTGAATAAGTTGGTGGTTTATTCCCCTGAGGCGACCCCAGATTAATAAAGAAACTAAGCCAAAAAGAAAATGAATGAATGAATATGTTCACATAAATAAACTGAAGTCAAAGTTATGATAAAAAGAGATAAAAGCCAGGTCTAAATGGTGTTATAACACTGCCTGGACTTCTGTTACATATTTGTGTCATTTTCATTGTGATATCATGTTTAATAATAGTTTTTAAATATAGTGAGGTGTTTGTTGTTTTGTGGTGTTTGAAATTGAATTAATTGGTAATTTATATGGTCCATTTGTTGAATTTAAGTTACATTATATCTACATGGCAATTAGTTCTCATTAGATTATAGGTAGACTGCTAGTTTGGGGTTGGGGTTAGAGTTAGTGTAAATTGACAATATACTTGCTAAGTTTCTTACAATCAGTTAAATGTCTGTTTAAGGAGCAGTATCAGCAGATAATAAGCAGACACTCTACTAATACTCAAATGGATCATAAAAATAAAGTGTTTAGAAATGGTATTATAGCCTGCATCTTGTGCCGTAGAATAGTTTAAGAAGTTTCATTAAACCTAATAGGCTGGTAGTAAGGATCTTTTACCGTTAAAGTGACAGTTTCTTTGAGACAGACAAAGACAATCCAACGTGGTTATAAAGTGATTTTTTACAGTCAAAAATACATCGAACAAACGTACAAAACATAAGAACAAAAACACAAAAAAGAATGTGACGAAAATAAAGGGTTTAGATAAAAGATTGGCAAATCTAACTCAGTTCCATACGACTATTAAAAACCATCAAGACTATAAAAACACTTTTTTGTTGACTAACACCTGCGTCTAGGTCTCTGTCTCTCTCGTGTTGTGCAAGTTTTCTCTGATGCTTGAAAGACAGAGTCTCTAAGGAAGTCCTTTTGTCGATTGCGTGGAGTTTGCTGCACAGATCTAAGGATATGTGGGGCGCCATCTTTAACAGTTTAATTTGCCGGAAAATAAGAAACGTGGTGAGTCACACAATACAGAATAAAGGGTCTTTCCATTCATGTCGGGGACCTTCTGCAAGGATTTTGGAGTGGAAATGGGATTTAACTTTTGGTCAAGTCACACCCGTTCTCTACTGACTGACAAATGGTTCCAGGGCAAAGTTTGAGCGGGAGATTTTCCTTGTCTCGGGCCGCTCATATGCATAATAAGGATCCACCCTGAAGAAATGGATGGTCCCTTTAGAATGGTAGGAGAGAAGTCTCTCCCTCCTACAATTTGCAATGTGGATAGAGGGCCAGCAAGGAATTTGTCACAAAAGGGACAATTTTTGGGGACTAATTCTTGGTAAACAAGGCGTCACCCACAGCAATTTATGGCTCTGGACTTCCTGGCACCTATGGACGTGAATGTCAGAGCAGTAAGAAATATGGTATTGGGAGGCGATCACGTTTATCAGCTACAGCCTGTATGCTACAATTGATAACTGTTCTGTAATACCATATTTAATTATTCCTGCTGTTTTTGTTTTTATTTATTTTTTATTTTGAAAAAAAAAACAGCTTTCCTCATTTCAGGCTTAATATATTCAGAGTTTTTTTTTATCTTAAACTTAACCTCCTTTCTGGTACAGGCAAGATTAAGAACTGTTTTAGTCTCATGAGCTATCTCTCTTCGTTTTTTTATTTTATTGATTTTTTTAGCTTTTGTTCAACATACAGTAGGGGAAAACATGAACAAACCCAACAGTTGGGGTTATTTAAAAAAAAAAAAAAATTTAAACCCAACCTTAGGTTTGTTGATATGTTATCTAGCTGTAGTGTATATGAACCCTTTTCAATAGAATGTTATGACTTGTTTAACGGTCATCGTCATTTTAAATCCTTTAATTTTTTTAATATTTAGATTTTTTTTAAAGCATGAACATTTATATGCATTTATGAATGAATTATATCATCTTTGTGTCAAATTACAAAAAAACTGTTTCTAATGCATCGCCTAAGGGGGCAAGAATAAATTTGATGTTATTCTTTCCTCTGGCTGCCACCATAAGTCTTACACTATTTTTTCTTTTTTCTGAAGTCTTGATAACACCATCATCAAGTTTTTCTTTTATTATTTCAGCAAATTGGATTGTCAAAAAATTATTTGGGCTGCACGGTAGATTCACAGCAAGAAGGTCGCTGGTTTGAGCCTTGGTTGGGTCAGTTGGCGTTTCTGTGTGGAGTTTGCATGTTCTCCCTGGGTTTGTGTGGGTTTCCTCTGGGTGCACATGTGGTATAGGTGAATTGGATAGGTTTAATTGTCTGTATTGTATGTGTGTGAACGTGTGTGTATGTTTCCCTGTGATGGGTTGCAGCTGGAAGGGCATCCACTGCTTGAAACATATGCTGGCTAAGTTGGCAGCTTATTCCGCTGTGGCAACCCCAAATAAATAAAGGGAATAAAATAAAAAGAAAATGAATGAATGAATGAATGAATGAATGAATGAATGAATGAATGAATGCATGAATGAATGAATGAATGAATGAATGAATGAATGAATTGAATTGAATTGAATTGAATTGAATTGAATTGAATTGAATTGAATGTTTTTTGGACTCTCCTATTCACTGTGCTCCAGGATTACCCAACCATGGCGCCTTATTGAGAAACCCGAAAATGCGAAAAGGGTCTATTACAGCAAACAGTCAAAGACAATAAGAGGCTGTGCAGTATCATGTTGTGAAGTTTTTGCAGAACATTCCTTATGATTGTAATATTGTAATATTAGGAATGAGTAAATAAACTTTATTATGATGACCACTTTGTTTACCAGTGTCAATTTCCTTCTGAGTCAGCAATCTGCTACTTTTATTTAAATGGTGTGTTTCGATGAGGTAGCAGTAGGCATTTACTTCAAAATTTACTTTACTTGGAAGTTTATGCTTTTGATGCAAACATCTTGATAGCATTTTAAGAAGACCTTTCAGCATTTTCTAAAATTGGCCCAAAAAAAAGGTAAAATAATTAGATAAAAAAGCTGCTGTTTATGACCACTTTTACGCTTTAAAATCACAATAAAACTCACATGATTTTATTAGGTTGGCTTGAAAATCCAACATACTGTTATTGTACTCTGTCCTAAAAACCGAATTTATCTCCTCCTAGGCTGTTCATGCTTAAGGCCCAAATTTGGTAAAAACGTGCCTTCTGCATTCAAGATTGTTGCTATTTATCCTCATGCCAATTAGGCTTGTTGTTTTTTAATAATAAAAAAAAATGTTAAATATTACATTTTAATAGTGCGGGCATGTACAAAAATTATACAAGCCCCAAATTGGCCAAAAGCTGTGTTCTGGATTCAATTTTGTTGCTATATCTTTTCAGGTTTATCAGACTTACCATAATTTCTATGCATAATTTTTTTAAAAAACTATATGGGTCCTATCACACACCTGCAAGGCGCGACGCAATTGTTGTTTGCTAGTTTTAGCTTGGCGCAAGAGTCGTTTTGATGTTTTGCGCCACACTGTTTAAATAGCAAATGCATTTGTTCTCATATGTGCGCCCATAGGCGTTCCGGTCTAAAAACGGAGGCGTGTTGAGGCGTATTGCTGGCGCGTTGCTATTTTGAGGAACGGTTCAATAGATCAGATCAAACCTGGTCTAATGTCCAGCGCAGAGTGCATTAGTTGTGCGCCTCGCTTACACATTGCTTATTACACACAGGATGTACAGCAATAAAGAAAAAATCTTTACAAACGAAAAAGAATTAAACAATTTAAATATTACAAAAATGATTATTAGCCTACATAAATATAAAAAACATAATTTCATGACTTCTTTTTCTAGGGGGGGGTTCCGTTTATTCATAACAATTTGCTTTTGTATAATGTTATTATTAGTAGCAGTTTTATTTATTATATGCATATTTATATTTGTTTTATTTAAAGAGCTTAGATTTTTCTACCTGTCAGGTTTTAGACCACATTGGGCATAGCATGTGTGTTTGGATATAAGTTTTTTGACCACACTTCATTATTATTATTTATTTATTAGTTTGCTGGAAATTAGAACTGAATTTAGAAATAGTTTTGAAACAAATCTTTGCACTTAACAAACGAAATTAATTATGTAGGCTGTGCGTACAACACGTTTCCCTATCCATAAGAGTGAAAGCAAAAGTAAAAAATGAGGAGGCTCATCTCTAATTCTCGTTCTATAGATGCTCTGTTTAACTGTTTTCTCTTAAGTGAAGTATTCAGTTTTTTCACTTACAAAGTCCCCCATGTAAATAGCCAATGCGCTATGGCGCGGCACAACTGACTCTTAAAGGGAATGTGAGATGAGACTCTAATTGGTTTATTTTCAAAACACACCTATAACTCAACAGAATAAGCTCAACCCTGTAAAATCATGCGTCGTAGTACAAAGTGGATTTTTCCGTCCTTAAAATAGCAAAAGTGGATTCCGACACGCTCTTAATGCATTTGCGCCCTGCGCTTTGGACTTTGTGCATGGATCGTCAAAATAAAGCCCCATGACTTTCTATAAAACTCCATGACTTAAACTCCATATTTTTTAATGATTTGGCAAGTCATTTTTACAAAAAGTCTTTTTTTTTTACTGATAAATCAGACCATTTTTGCATGTATCTCTTTTACAATTAATAAACATTATATTATCAATATAATATAAGCAACCATTTAAAAACAGCAATATCTCTACATCAGCACATTGTAGGGACCTGGGTATTGGCTCGTTTGACTCGTGCTAGCAAAATGGGACTTTCTGTGTACTATACATGGTAACAATGAAAAGTCAAGTGCTCATAATGATTAGCTATGTCCTAATTTAAAATAAAAAAATAACATAAAGAATGGCTAACTGAAATAAGAAACAGGAAGTTTAAACAAACCTTTAAAAGAGATAAGTATTATCATGAACAATTGCTGTATCTATAGTTGACCTTGGTATGCTGGAATATTCAAATTATATGTTTTCCAGTCCAAACTTTCTCTTGTCATGTAAATATTTTCCTCCACTGGAGCACATTAACACACTTCAGTGACGGCTTGTTTTGTTAAACCTCTGTGGTCATTAACCTTCACCCTGAATTAGCAGCATCACTGACAGAAACCATTCTAGCATAAGATTGTTTTTGGGACTTTCTGGCTCTAGAATCCTCCTTATCTTTCCAGGTTAATGAGTCAAATATTAGTTTGTTGTTAATTGGCTCTGATTGACTTGTAAACTGGCTTCTGTTTTAGCCAGTTTGATTGTTATTGTTTGGAAAGAGGGCTATTTAAAATGAAACTTCTTTTTTTAAGTAAACTTTTTTTTAACTTTTAAAGATGTTTCTTTAACTTGGATGAACCGTGATCAAGCAATGTTAAGATGAAATGTATTTTGATTCTTTTTATTTGGAGAATGATGAAACATTTCATTCCTTTGGTTTAGTTTTTGTCAATTTGCAGCAATGGTATGCATTTTTTATTTCATTTTTTATGTGTGGGTTTCATAAAAGATGCTGCTTACGAAACTTTATCCACAAGTGTCATTGCTTGACAGTTTTGATCTCTTATTGTTTTATCTTTTTTGTAGAGCCAAATATTTCTTCGTTTTTTACTCAGTTTAGCTTATTTGATTGCTTAGAAAAGGTAAATGTAGACTTAAAATTATAAACCAGTAATTTCTGGTATTTATTGTGATAAAGATATTAATGACAATAATTCATATCCACTGAGAGACAAAAAAATGACCTATTGAGAAAAGTATTAATATTCTTATACAGTATAATTTTTTGTATTGTATACGTGACAAAAAAAGATCCTGGATGCCACACACTGAAGCAGCTGCTCAAGCTTTTCAGGATCATATAAAATATAGAAGCAGATCTTCTGAAGAAGGTTAGAAATAAACTTTTCAAGACAGTGTAGATGTTGAGAACTCTGAAACAGAGGTGTGAGCATAGACGGATATGTTATTTCTGTTTCATTCATACTGGATGCCAGAGTGTGCCCACTTGCAAAATCTCTAGATACAGTATACATTACTAAAGAGAAGACATCATCTATCACTACAGGGCAGCAAAGACGAAAAGTTGAGAGAAATTGATGGGTCAAACATGAAGATGGATTATATGAAGTGTTTGAGTTCAAGCCATTCTGGGTAATTTGTGAGCATGAAATATATTTATGATGCAATGCTAATTGACCTAAGTTTTAGAACTGTAGACCCTTTTACATTTCCGGGTTTCTCAGCAGCAGAAGTAATCATTGTTGGGTAAACTTTTTGACAATCCATTTGCTGAAATATTAAAAGAAAAACTTGACAATGGTGTATCAAAACTTTCAGAAAAAGCAAAAAAAAAAAAAAAAAAAAAATGTGTGAGACAGCCAGAGGAGAGAATAACGTCAAATTTACTCTCAGTCCCTTAGGCGATGCATTAGAAACACCTCACACAAGTGGAAATTGTTATTATTTTTATTTTTTTTATGCAAATTTGATAAAATACATACAAAAATGCATATAAATGTTCATATGTTTAAAAAAAAATTAAAATACTAAGAACTTTTAATGATTTAAAATTATGATGACTATTAAACCTGTCATAACAGTCTTGTGAAAAGGGTCCAATGAATACTATTAAATAGGATGATTGCTTCATTCAGTGATTTTAAATCAAAAATTTGTTATTTCAAACACTAGATGTTATGAATTGAATTTAGAGTAAAAGTATGTAAATATATGTTTTTTGGTTAGCAGGCTTAAATGCACAAAACAATCACACAAGTTTTATAATAATTAATTGCAAAGACTTTTGGTGTCATTACAATAAGTAAAAGATTGTATTGAGATGAGAATTTGATTCATTCATCGTTTTCCTTCGGCTTAGTCCCTTATTTATCAGGGCCGCTACAGCGGAATGAAACGCAATCTATTCTGGCATATGTTTTATGCAGGAGATGCTCCTCCAGCTGCAACCCAGTAATGGAAAACACCCATACACTCTCACATTCTCACATAGGGCACTGTTAACAGTCTAAACAAAAAGTCTTAAGGGCGTGTTCAA
This sequence comes from Danio rerio, assembly GCF_052040795.2. Lineage (NCBI taxonomy): Eukaryota > Metazoa > Chordata > Actinopteri > Cypriniformes > Danionidae > Danio > Danio rerio. The sequence goes on from NC_141031.1 coordinate 14,599,723, forward strand.
ATCCACTTTTGCTATATTAAGGATAGAAAAATCTGCTCTGCACCCTGGCACATGGTCTAACAGGGTTGTGCTTATTCTCTTAATAAGCTATGGGTGTGTTTTCAACATACTTTTTCATTTACTTTGGTGGAGTCAGGAAACGATGTTGTATGCACTCCACTAAAGACATCCATTAGCCTACATATTTAATTTTATTAGTTTAAAATCCATTTCAAAATCAGTTGCAATTTCCAGCAAACAAATAAGTGAAGTTTATTCATAAACTAATTTCGAGAGGATCAGGTGCTTATGATTGACATGGCTGGCCCCGAGTCAAGCTAATGTACGAACCACCAATCAGACTATTCCTAACCCAGTATAAATAACCAAACATCTTACCTTTAGTCATCTTCGTCTTGAAGAATCCCCCCTTTCACCCTTTCTCCTCCTTTTTTCTACAGGGAAGCACGGCGGCCTAGTGGCTAGCACGGCGGCCTCACAGTAAAAAATGCCTCTGGCTCGGGTATCCACCATTTTTGTGTGGAGTTCTTGTTCTCCCCGTGCTTGCGTGGGTTTTCCCTGGGTCCTCCGGTTTCCTCCCACACTCCCAAAAACATAAGACTTAAGTAAATTGACTAAACCAAATTAGCACCAAATTCATTTCTGTAAGCAACACATCATCTTAGCAATCCTTACGCAGCTGGAGGGGATGGGGGGTTCTCGAGATCTACCCGAGCTCAAACTGCCCTCTCGCTCTGGAGGGGGCTCAAGGACCTCATGAGCTCGGGGCTCTCTCCTGGGACAGCATGCCAAACTAGCTTATTACCAATCATCAGCTACATGTAAGTGTGAACTCTTAAAATGAAGTGTGGTCAAAAAATTTACAGTTTTAGAGTTTTGTCTAAACACAGATCCTATTCCCAAACCCTATATGGTGATGCATATATCTCCAAAACCCGAGAGATAGATAAATCTAAACTTGTTTTTATTTAAACAAACATAAATACAAATATAATAAATGATACCACTAATAATAATAACATTATACAAATTAAGATTATCATGAATAAACTGAAAAAGTCCCCTGAGGTGAAGAAGGCATGGAGTTAGTGCTTTTTATATTTATGTAGAAAATTAAATTTTTGTAACAATTTAATCCTTTATTTATTTATTTTTTCATATATATTTTGTATTGCTGTACATCCGGTGTGTATTAAGCAATGTGTAAGCATTTTGGACCTGCATAGGTGCATAATTAACACGCTGAGCCCTGGACTTTAGACCAGCTTTCAGTTGGTCAATGGCGAGATCTCTTTCAGTTCCTCAAAACAGCAGCACACCAACAATGCGCCTTAACACACCATGTTCTCCCCATGCTCGCTTGGGTTTCCTCCGGGTGCTTCGGTTTGCCCCACAGTCCAAAGACGTGTGCTATAGGTGAACTGAATAAACTAAATTGGCCGTAGTGTATGAGTGTGAATGAGTGTGTGTGGATGCTTCTCAGAGATGGGTTGAGAACATCCGGTGCATAAAACGTGCTGGATAGGTTGGCGGTTCATTCCACTGTGGTGACCCCAGATTCATAAAGAGACTGAGCCGAAAAGAAAATGAATAAATGAATGAATCTATGTGAGTGCATTTGAGAGTGTATGGGTGTTTCCCAGTACTGGGTTGCAGCTGGAAGGGCATCCTCTGTGTAAAACCCCTGACAACCCCTAATGAATAAAGGGACTAAGCCAAAGGAAAATGAATGAATGAATAATAATAATAGCTAACTTGCTAACAACATTTTTTAAAATAAGCATATAAAATATTCATATTACATAGATATCAGTATTTTATTTATTTATTGCAATGAATTCCTAAATAGTTTTATTTAATTAGTTCAAAAACAAACAAAAAATGTTCCAATGGTTTTTTTCTTATATTCATTATACTGTAATTTTTTTTTTATATAAAAATGTTCACTATTGGTCAAAAGTTTAAAGTCAGTATAGGATTTCTAAATGTTTTAAAATAAGCTTATCCTGCTTACCAAGGCTGCATTTATTTAATCAAAAATACAGTACAAATTGTAAAATTGTGACGTTATTCCACTAAAAAATAACTGTTATAAAAAGTTGATAATTTAATTTAACAATTTATTGCAGTGATTTTAAAATTGAATATTAAGCTTCATTCCTCTTGTCTTGAGTCACATGATGCAATATGCAATAAAAAAACACTGACTGAAGTAATCATTTCATTTAAAACTACATACAATAAGAAAGCAGTTAACTAGAAAAAAGACCCCAAACTTTTGACTGAGTACAGTATGTGTGAAATTTGATGTTTCCTCAGGCATTTTTTTCATATTTAATTGCTTAAAATTAAAATCATCTTATTTTTGTGCATGTTGTGATTATTTTAGTCTAAAATAATATACACTTTAATGTCTTACAGTAAAATGTCATACAAATGGGAAGCTCATGGTTTTAAACAAGGCAGTAGTTTAAATATGTATGAAATCATTTTCGTGTTTTTGTTTTGTTTTTTTCTGCTGTGCTCTTTTGGTCTTGGTGCTCTTTTGGTGTCAAGACTAAAAACGCTTGAACAATGTTTTTTCTTCAATTCATGTTGTCCTGACTGAGATTTCCAAAACACTTATCATAATCCAAAATAACACACAAGCAAACACACAGACACACACCTCGTCTATAATCCAGCAAAACTCTTTATTCTTCACTGCTGTGTTTGCAGCTTTATGTGGATCCAGTATTTGCGTTTAGAGCTTTAAATCTCTATTTCTTTTTCTCGGCCTTCTGTCCTTGAACCCCTGGGTTCAGCGTCTGTGGGAATATCAAAGGATTTACACTTCAGCATAGTCATTCTGATTAGAAAAAAGAGAAAAGAAGTGGAAGAATAAGGTGTGGAATCTTCCATTAAATCTCTTTTATCTCCAGAATGTCAGAGCTGGCATTGAGGGATGAGTGCACCCAATCCAAAAAAAAAGAGAAATAAATTTAAGAAAAGAGAGAAAGAAAAAGTCATCGTCTCAATCTGTCCAAGTGTCTTGCTTGCTTTGCATGATGGCTAAGGAAAGTCAATTTCATCAGTGGAGGTTTCAGGAAAGGAAGAAGGACCTCAAATGACTCTCAAAGGGCTCAAATTTATTTAGGGAATATGGACAGGCATGTGTATATATAAGACATGAAAACAATCTAAAAGCTTGAGTTTGGTTAAAAGCTTTTTTATTTTAGGTAACAATGATATAGTTTAGACAATACAGACCCATAGCCAACTTAGTGAAAATTAAATCTTTCACTATGGTGTTTAAATAATACTTGTAGGGACATATTTGTTATGGCTGTTGCCTGTCTGTGCTTGTGTGTGTGTGTGTGTGTGTGTGTGTGTGTGTGTGTGTGTGTGTGTGTGTGTGTGTGTGTGTGTGTGTGTGTGTGTGTGTGTGTGTGTGTGTGTCATGACGTCACTCACTGTTTCCTAGAGTCCGTCTTTGCGCAACTGCGACGAGTTGCGCTAGTGGCAAATCGCTATAAATATGGACCAACACTGAGTGGAGAGAGAGGAGTCTTCACTGCCAGCCATCAAGCTTTTATTTGCTTTATTTTCTTGTTTAATTTTTTCTTAAGTCTTACTTTGATCTGCTTCGTTAAGTGTTGGGTTGTTTAGTTGTTTAGTGTTGTATATTTGTTGGAGAACGCAAGTTTTTGATTCTTTATTTTTTCTTAGTTGTGACATGATTTGTTTGATTGTTTTGGTTGTAATAAATTTATTAATTTGGACAACTTAATTCATGTGTACTCTTTATGTTGAATTCCCTTGATGGAATAATTATTTTGTGTTGATAAAAAAGGTGGTTTGTAATATATGAATCATTCAGTATGATGGATTAGCATGTTGGCATGTACAGATGTGGCTACTGAGAATGCGGCACAGCACTACAGGGTCTAACACAAGAAAGATATGACCAGCAGGGGGCAGTTATAACATCACATAGTGAACATGATTGTCTCATCAATAGTACTGTAATGGGACATGGACGCTGACAACATAGTGCAGATGCAAATGCAGATTTTATTAGCAGGAATGGTCAGGCAAGCAATAGTTAACACAGGACCAATGGTTATATGCAGACAATCCAAATTCGTAAACAAATAAGAGAGTGGTCAGAAGGAAGGCAGCAGACAAGAATAAAGAGTAAAGCAAACAAAACTGAGTGAGGGTCAAAACTGGAAAGACAAGGCAAGGAAAAATGTTCACAAACAGTATAACAAGACTCAGCAATGGTGTGTGTATGTTGTATAAACAGTCCTTGTAATCAGTTCATGAGCAGTTCCCAGCCGTAAGTCTGTGTAATCTACTGAGACACATTTGCTTCATTGGTTTCAGTGACAGTGTTTTATGAAGCCTTGCTTTGTCTATCACAACAAAATAACAGGAACAATAAAACAAACAAGAGTAAAAAAAAATAAAAAATACATGGTAAGGCTAGATTAGGAATATGCTTTTAATTGCTTACAGCTAACAAGACTCAGCAAAGTGTGTGTGCACGTAAGTGAGGTGGAGTTTCAGCTGTGTGTTTGCAATCAGTGGTGATCTGGAACTGGTGTGTGTGAGATACATGGTGGAATATACAGTTCAGTTCAGTGGCAGATGTGTAGTAAGTCAAAATTTTCCAGTGATCTGCACAGGCTAGATTGCTGGTGATTATAACAACTATGTGAAAATTTCAGAGTTGTTCAGAGAATCACAAAAAATTCCATTAATTGTGTTTTTTCTTCTTTATCATTGTTGTGCAGTGCTAACTACCAGGTCATTTGCTTTATGTTGATTGTTTCCAAACTAGATAACTGTAACTTTTTGGTTTGTGCTACAGCCATTAAAAAAAAAATGTGTGCATTTTTACAACATATTTACGATTATCATCAGTGAAAACACTGGAAAGCTTTTCTTTGTTCTTTTGTCCATTAAATAAAAGTTAAAAGCAATCAACAAATCACACATTTTATTGCATGCTACAAAATGCCCCACTTTTTTTGGAATTGGTGAATTACACAAGATAATCTGACTCACTGTGGAGGTTATTTTGATAAATATGTTGTGTGTATAAATATGATTTACATAATAATCACTATTCATGTTCTTTCCGTGTTCGTGTAAGTTTCCTCCGAGTGCTCCGGTTTCCTCCACAAGTTAAAAGACATGTAATATGGGTGAATTGGGTAAGCTAAATTGTCCGTAGTGTATGTGTGTAAATGAGTGTATTTGGGTGTTTCCCATTTATTGGTTGCAGCTGAAAGGGCATCCACTGCGTAAAAACATGCTGGATAAATTGGCGGTTCATTCCGCTGTGGTGACCCCTGATTAATAAAAAGACTAAACTGAAAAGAAAATGAATGAATAAATAATAATCAAAATTTTAATAATAAAAAGTAGATGGTAATCTAATAATCACAGTAATCTGAAAGTACCCTTTACAATTTACCACTTAATCATAATTTTAGACAATTTTTTTGTTGTTTTATTGGATTGATGAAGCCTAATTCAAGCAGTCTTTTGCTCCCTCTTTGTACCTACCAAACAGAGAGCTGCCATTTAGCTAGAACTCTATAACACCAGTATATCACTGTCCTATTTGTCATTTATGTGCTGCTTTGATTGTCGATCTAGGTGTAGTACATCACCACAGGTTATTTTTTGGGTGTCATTTAATCTCATAAATTATTAATTGGTCATTTTTCACTGCATGACAGCAAACTCTGTGATAAATCACCACCCTTATGGGATGAAATTTAAGTCTTGGTTCATGTATATAGAACATTATCCTTGAAAATAGACTTTGTCAGCTGCATTCACTTTTTAATTAAATTCATATCAAATAGCTTGGTGTAAGAGCAAAACTGTTTTCTAAAGTTCTTTTGTGTCGTTTATTTTCGTTCCATTTTATAAGGATAGTTTTTTTTTTTACTGTAATTTTGGATGGGTATGTAACAATAAATTACTTAGTTCATTTTTTTTTCAAATGTAATTTAAGTGACTAATTTCTAAAAACAATAATTTTAAAGTAACGTTTAAGTATCTTAGCTCGATGAAACTAACAGCATGGTCGAAGGTTAAATGCATGTATGCCTTTTCCAGTGCTTCTTAAAATAATTCTATTATTTATTAGAATTGATTAGATTTGTTTTTCAGCTCTAAATTTAATCTGACTCCAATTTTAAGTGACCAACAAATTTAGACTGTATTTCCTATTGTAAGAACAGATCACATTTGTCATTTATGACTCAATTTAGAGTTTTGATTTACATCTGATCCTATACTTATATATACTGTTATACACTCATTAGAGACCCAATTCTGCACAGAGTTGTCACGCCCCAGGATATGCATACATTCTCATGAACAGGACTTTCTGAAGTTAGTCAAAGGATGTTAACTAATACCCAATTAGTCCAGTTGCCTCCAGCTCACTTGTACTAAAAGTGTAGTTAATTTAGTCATTTCCATACAAGTTGCTACATCAGCGATAACCAGAAATCAAATAGTCTCCGCACTGATGTGCCGACTTCTCCATACAGTGTCATGCAGTTCGGTTAAATATCATGTGCATAGATCAAGGTAGCACCAGCCTCCACGTAATCTACTGGATATAAAAGATTTCAGAATGAATCACAACTTAACACTAGTTTCCAGATGAAAATGTATCAAGCCTATTACAAAATCAAAGAATAAAAGGCCATTTCAGAAATGTATAACATCAATTACTTAAAGATAAATCCAAGAGTTAGAAGAAAAGAATAGATGAAGTACATTGGAACATATAAGTCTCTGATGCAAAAGCTCAAACATACAATGCTGCAACGGGGTATCTTGCCTACAAGATTCCAATGACTTCTTTTGCACCTTTTCCTTAAATACTCAACTCAGAACAAACAGCCATAAGAAAAGCTTCACAAAGACTCTCTGGAAGTGAGTTTAGGGTGTAAACCATTTGCTCTGGGGTGGAACATCTGGGAAAGATCTTATTAAAGTTTTTCTTTTTTGTTTTTTTTTACTTTACCAACCACACCACAAACACAAAGACATTAAAAATGATACCAAAGATGAATATAGAGCTACAAGATGCACTATATCAAAAGCTTGGACTTTCTGTGTGGAATGTGTGTGATCTGCTCTGCTCAGAAGGTAAAGTAAAGGTCAGGAAGGGGGGCTCAGGGTGGGTGAATGGAACAGTTAAACAGCAGGTTGAAAAACTGGTTTTCTGATCTTCATAGATAAGAAATTTTATTGTTTTAGAGCCTGACAATTCTTGTGGTCTCACCTCGTGGCTAAAGGGTGATTTATACTTCTGCGTCAAGCGCACGCATATGCTACGGCGCAGCCTACTCATGGACGCATAGCCCTCGCCATGGCCGTCGCCGTCGCTGACACGCACCTCTCAAAAATGTAACTACACGTCGCAAAGACGTGTTGCGCAAGCTCTGTGATTGGTCGGCTTGGAAGCTTTGACGAGTGTGGGAGGCACCAAGAGCCGTACGAGTCCGTTGGAGCGACTGTTTTCAAGTGTTGATTGTTTACAAGGAGCTCTGGATGGAGACTGTTGCTTTGTGGTTAAAGTTGTTGCACGTCTGCCGGTTTCTGCCTCAAAATGAGCAAGTTTGAACTACTTGTACATTAAGGAAGCAAAAACAAAACACCAGCAAAGAAACTCGACACAGAGGAATATAAACGCCTACTGCCAGCTTGCTTTTCGGAACTGAAAGTGAAGTATGAATGCACAGGTATGCGCTTTGCATGCGCCATGGGTCACGCCGATCACTTGACTCAGAAGTATAAACCATCCTTACAATTCTGACAGTAATACTAGAACGACTTCAAAATTAATCTTTATGTCTGATGTTTGTGGATTCCTGTGCTAAAAAAAAAAAAATCTGTTTATGAAAACAGCTTTGTTTTATCACCTGATCCACATGGATTTGATGTGTTAAGTTGATAAATGGCTTTCATAAGACTTTTATAATTACGAATAGCTTGAAGTTAATAATGCCCCACTGGTGAAGTTTTGCCATAAACTGTTTAAGCCAGAAAAAAGGTGTGATTTTCATTTTCATTATTATTATGGTGCTCTGCAGGCCTGTGACGAATGTTCTCTGAACGATGGCCTCTCAAAGCTGTGGAACAGACACACTAATCTCAGCGTGTTTCGATTCTGCAGCTGCAGCCGTCAGAGGGCAGATAGCATTCACTACTGATCCGCTTTTCTGACTGGAAAGGCAGTCGCTAATGAACTTGCCTTTGTTTGTTCAAACAGGTTCTAGAAGTGGCAGACTTCACAGACAGGTTTAGAGTTTTAGACAGTTATGGCGATGCTATTCAACTGGCTTTTCTTCAGGACATTGGACATGAAGTGACAACACAGAAGCATACTAGAATTGATTTTTCTTAAAAATTTATATAAATGTGTCTTTATTTTTATACAATGAAATAAATTACTTGTTACAATGTAGAAATTGGCAAAGCAGATTAACATGAATGAAGAAAAGAGATAAAATGCCATAGCAATATTTCAGACTGTGGAACATGCAAGCATATTAGGCATACAGTAATGTAGGGGTGTAGAGTTGTGGAGGAATGCACATTTGCACACCAGATACTTTCTTACAATAACTTAACATCACAATAAACATTGTGCATTTATGAAGTGAGCTTCACAGGTATGTGGGCTTGACAAACCACTCTTAGAAACCTTTTTCTCTCTAACCCCCTGACTCTAGCACTTCAGACCAATTTATACTTCTGTGTCAAGCGTACGTGTATGCTACTGCGCGACCTATGCATGGATGCCACTGACGCGCACCCCCCAAAAAGTGTAACTACACGTCGCAATGACGCGTAGCGCAAGCTCTGTGATTGGTCGGCTTGTTAGCGCTGACGAGTGTGGGTGGGACCAAGAGCAAAAGAAACAGTGCGCAAAAGTATTAATGCACAGCTACACTTGTTGCATGTGCCGTGGGTCATGTCGATCGCTTTACGCAGAAGTATAAATCAGGCTTTAAAGGGCCAGGAAACCTCCCTGTCACAGTGTTTTTACACCTCTAGTTTGATACAAGTCAGGAAAGTGGGTGAGCCCAGCTTTGTTTAGGTGGGAGTGGGGTAAGAGGGAAGAGTTTACATAAAAAAAGGGTTGTTTTATTAAGAGCACAACAGCTGATTTGCACGCCAGCAACATAAACACGTAGTCATGGGAGATAGACAGTGATTTGGAGAGCAGCATTTACAATGGATCTGAGAATACCATATAACTTTGCCATCTGAACGGTTGTAGTGAAATTACTATGAACTTAGTAACTTTTTAATTTTTTCTAAGGTATGAGTTACCAAATTTGTAGAGAGATGAAAATCCACTTGAACTGGCCCCGCATTTTCTAGATTTCACCAATTTTCTCATAAAACAAACTTACTTTGGGCACTATCATACACCTGGCGCAATGTGGCGCAAGGCACGACACAATAGTTGTTTGCTAGTTTCAGCTTGGCGCAAGAGTCGTTTTGATGTTTTGCGCCACGCTGTTTAAATAGCAAATTCATTTGCGCTCATATGTGCACCCATTGGCATTCTGGTCTAAAAAGGAAGGCGTTCTGAGGCGCATTGCTGGCACATTGCTATTTTGAGAAACTATAATAGATTTTTTAATAGACCAAAACAAAGCCAGTCTAAAGTCTAGCGCAGAGCGCGTTAGTTAAGCGCCTCGCTTCGCCTCACTGCTTAATACACACAAGATATAAAGCAATACACAAATATCTTTACATATGCAAAATAAATAAAATATTATGTGTGTGTGTGTATATATATATATATATATATATATATATATATATAATATATATATATATATATAGGATATAAATATAAAGGATTAAAATATTACAAAACATATTATTTTCTAGCCTATATAAATTTAAAATCCACTGCCTTCATGCCTACTTCATCTCGGGAGGCTTTTTCAGTTCATTCATAACAATATAACAATTTGCTTTTGTATAATGTTATCATTATTAGCATTAATTTTTATTATATCCATATTTATATTTTGTTTTAGTAAAAACAAGCTTAGATTTGCCCACCTGTCAGGTTTCAGACCATATGGGGAACAGCATGTGTATTTGGATATAACTGTAAGGTTCGTTATTATTGTTCATTTATTAGTTTGCTGGAAATTAGAACTGAATTTACAAATAGTTTTAAAACAAATCTTTGCGCTTAACAAACAAAATTAATTATTTACAGGTAATTGATTTCTGTGCGACGCAACTGGCTCTTAAAGGGAATGGGTGACGAAACTTTGATTGGTTTATTCCCAAAACACACCTATAATTCATTAAGAGAATAAGCTCAACCCTTTTAGATCATGCACCGCGGCACAAAGCGGATTTTTCCCTCCTTATATTAGCAAAAGTGGATTCTGACACGCCCTGAAAGCCTTTGCGCCCTGCTCTTTTCACGTTGCGCATGGACCGTCAAAATACAGTGTGCAGTCAGAATATTTTTTTTTTTCTGGAGAATATCTTATTTGTTTTTTTCGGCAAGAATAAAAGCATTTTCATTTTTTAAAAACCATTTAAAGGTCAAAGTTATTAGCCCCTTTAAGCTATTTTTTTCTGTAGTCTACAGAACAAACCATTGTTATACAATAACTTGCCTAATTAGTCCAACTTGCCTAGTTAACCCAGTTATCCCAGTTAAGCATTTAAAAGTCACTTTAAGCTGTAAAGAAATGCCTTGAAAAATATTTAGTAAAATATTTTATACTGTCATGATGACAATGATAAAATAAATCTGTTATTAGTAATGAGTTATTAAAACTATTATGGAAATGTGTTTAAAAAAATCTTCTCTCCGTTAAACAGAAATTGGGGGGGGGGGGTGGGGGGGGGGAATTAAACAGAGGAGGTTAATAATTCATGGGAGCTAATAACTCTGACTGTGTGTTTCCTAATAGTGTTTTAGCAATGTGGCACCTATAAATGTCTGTCAGCATCTCAAAAGATGTGTTTTAGTGTTTCGTGACCCTTTAATTCTCAAATGTTCCTTTTTATAATTAGCTATTCTTGTGTGTATTGCCTCTTCTTGTTAAATTGCTGAATAGGTCCTCAATTGTATGTCACTTTTGACAAAATCCTCTTCTGAATGACTAAATGTGAAAGTACAAACCTAGGAAGAAACCAGGCTTAGCCCGGGTGACCAGTTCTCTCTTCTGGCCAAGCACAAATTGCAGAGCTGCATAGTGGAGGTCAGAGGGCTTGAGAATGATGAACATACATCATGGAGAAGGTGCAGGTTCAGCTAGGTCACTGGATGGTTGTTCAGATTAGCCAAGAGAATCAATGTAGGTATTCATCTGTCACCGTGGTCTTTACAGCAATTAATCTTGCACTCTTCGCTCATCATTGATGACCATAGCAACCATTTGCTAAGGATACAGGCTGGATCCATGATTATGTGAACCTCGGGATAAGGAGAAACAGACAGACTAACATGAGTGTACATGACACTTAAATTACAGTGTCTTTTTGGGAAGTGTTCCAAGCTTTTTTACTGATTCATGCAGCCTAACAGTTATTTACAGGGCTTGAAATTAAAAGTTATGTGCTTGTTTTTCATGTGCATGCTAGTTTAAAGAGATATGTCGTTAGTCCAGATTTAATCTGACAGAGAGTGTCTGCCTCAAGAACTGTGCTGTTCCAAAGTCTAGGTGCTAGATATAAGAAGGATTTACCACCTACAGTTGATTTCGATATTCTAGGAATAATCCATTGTTCAGAATTAATTGAATGTAGTGGACGTGCGGGGGCTGAAATACACCTGGAGTTCACTCAAATATTGGGAAGCTAAGCCATTCAGGGCTTTGTAAGTAGTCAATATGATTTTTAAAATTATACAGAGAGTTTAAAAGGATGACAATGCAATGCTGGCCACAGGGCCGCTGCTGGCCAAAAGGGTGCCATATGCGAAAATTTACTGGGGTGCCCCCACAGAGGAACAAAATTACACAAACATATGCGTTTAAACATGTATTTATTTATTTATTTGTTTGTTTGTATGTATATTACAGTATATATATATATATATATATATATATATATATATATATATATATATATATATATATATATATATATATATATGCATATAACACTCAAAATTATACTTAAACATTCAAATATTTACATTACAAAATAATAGTTTGCATCAAAACAAACACTGACATGTCTTCTGCAAAAGCATTCCTAATTTTAAACATTTACAAAAGGTAAGGAATAAAATAAAAATGGTTTCTGGCCCTTGGCTTACAGTAACTTGACTCATTTTATATTATTTATCTTTCAGAAATCACAGAATTAGTAAGTTTTGTTATTTCATATTGTAGTATACAAAAATGAAAAAACGGTCTCAGGGCTCGAAATTAACCTCTTTGCTTGGTAGCACCGGTGCTCCTAACTTTAAAAATGTAGGCGCATCAGCCAGAATTTAGTTGCACCCACTAATTATAAGCACCGTTAATACAAGTTTTATACAAACATATTTATTTCATTTGAAATCAACAGTAATCAAACTAACAAAAAAAAAACAAAACAAAATGTATATATATATATATATATATATATATATATATATATATATATATATATATATATATATATATATATATATATATATATATATATATATTATGCAAGCGTAAGGAAAATGTGTCTCAACATAATCCCGTTACCACAAGAAAGTACATTTTTATAACATAACTGAGTGAGCAAAGCATACACGGAGCGCTCACCAGCCCTGCACGCACTGCTTGACATGAATGAATCTGTTAACGATATAACTCTGCTGTTGCCACGGGAGGTGTCTGATATTGCACTGATGCTTTTGACATATACTGTACCTTATTATATGCATACTTCATGTTAATAGCAATACCGATCTTTTTATGAGTAACGATGTTAGCTTACTCAGTGCAAGCCAAGCCCGTTTGCGATGGTGTACGTGGTGTTAAATTTGACATATAGCTGCCCCTTGCACAGCGGACAGCATCAGGCGATTATATGAAGGATTAAACTGAAGCTCGCGTACTAGATGTGGCAAACAGTTACCTGAAAATTCCAGACTTTTCATAGCGGACTTGAAGCCAATGGAAGTCTTTTATTCACCCTTCGAAAAGTGTAGATGGTGGATTAACATTCAGCACATGATCACTAGTAAGATGTGTCATTATTTGTAACTTTAGATGCCATGGTTTCTAAAAAAAAATCTGTCAGTGTTATCGTCATTCTCATCTTTGGTGCTTTACAGTTTTTCGCGGTAGTATCTCTCTCTGTCATCCCTAGCCAGAAGGCATTGACTGAGTGATTGACAGCTGATATTTCAGTGCTAGAGCAGTGGTGGGCCAATAAGAAAAGTGTGAAGGCGGGGCAAGCATTACGTAATTGGTTTTGTTTACAGCAGCAAGTTGACATGACAACTGTTTTAAACCATTCCTGAGCGCTGCGTTTCGATTTTTAAGTGCAGACAAAGAGCTTAGAGATGCATTCTGCGTGAATGTCTCCCAAATCCGTGCATGTGGTGACCATTTTGTTTGCACAAATGCTTCCAAATATATTTTGAGGTCGCATAAATAAAATTTAGGGCGCATATGTGACCAAATTGGTCGCAATTTCGAGACCTGGGTCTGTTAAAAACACACCAATTCACTGATGTAAAGACTACAGAGACTTTACTGTCATTGCAGTACACACGATACAAGCAATAACAACAGCAGCAATCAGAAATGTATAGAAATAGACAAAACAATAAAGAATTATATGATTTATATATATATATATATATATATATATATATATATATATATATATATATATATATATATATATAACATAATAAATATATAATAACAATTAATAGATACAGTGAAATAATTGTGCAGTCCATGTGTATGTAGCTGGTGTATAAACAGAATTGTAAAGTAATGCACAAGTTAATAAAATAACTTTGAGTAATTATCAGCAACATGGGGGAAAGGGGCAAATGCGAAAAGTCATAGAACATGTCCTGTTAAAATTTAAAGCACAATGCATAGCAGCAAAGCAAGAAACTGAACGTGAACAACAACACAAAAGGCAGATTTTGTGCAAATGTGGTCAAGTTTAAAAGTTAGCCTCACTAATTTACAACAGAAAATATGTTTTCCAGACTCATGGAAAGTCTCATCTTGTATTTTTTTCCTCTTCCCCACTCCAGACTGTTGTTGTTTATTTAATTATAATTATAGCACCCGCAAAGATAAGTGGACTGCGCCACTAGCACGCGGCTTTGCACGTACACAGAAAAAATTACATCACATGTTTGTTTTTGCGTCCATCATAATTATTTTTAAATGTATTTAACAACATATTATCAATATATATTTTATTTACACTCAGTTTATGTTAATATTAGTAAATAAATATAATTTTTTTTGAGCAGCCGAGATGCTGCCGCCCTCCAGAGTTGAGGCCCGAAGCAGCCAGCGTATTCTGAGTATAGGGAGCAGCGGTACTGACAGGCAGAATAGGTTTAATCATATTTTATAGTTCTAGAAATTACTCTAGCCGCTGCATTTTGAACAAGCACAAGTTTGATTTTTAGCATTGTGTAACATCAGTATAGAGTTTTATGCAAATGTTTGGATACCCCTGCTAATTAACACTAATTGCAACTCATAGTCGGCTGGCCTTTTAAAAGCCTTTCAGTCCATGCGACCTTCAACTCTGACAAGGTTTCCTGTACCTGTGCTTGCCACACATCCTTACAGCATGATGGAACCTCCAACATATTTTACATCAGGGACCAAATAACTGAATCTTAGTTTTATCTGTTCAAAGTATATCTTTTCAGAAATGATTCAGGCTTGTCCGGATGAGCCTTTGTGTACCTCAAATGACTCTTCTTGTTGGCAGAGCGCAGAAAAGGCTTTTTCTGAATCACTCTTCCATTGAGCTGCTCTTTGTGAAGAGTGTGCTTGACTATAGAATGATGGACAATAACATTATCTGCAGCAAGACATTTCTGGAGCTCTTTGGAGGTGGTCTGTGGTTTGTTGGTGACCGTCTAACCATTCTTTGCCTCTGCCTTTCAGATATTTTTCTTAGCCTACCATATCTTTCCTTTACAAGAACTGTTCCTGTGGTCTTCCATTTTTTTTGCTATATTTTGACTGTGGAGATAGAGACTTCAAACATTTGTGATAACTTTTTGCATCCTTCTAATACATGTTGATGAATTATCCTATTTTTAAGGAAATTAGGAAGTTTTTTTGAGGTTCCCATAGTGCTACCTTCTGGTTCACAATAAGGAAAAGCACAACTAGCAATCAGCTATCTTAAATACCTTTTTTCATGACTGATTGCACCTGTGTTAGGATTGTTAAGGTTCAGAGTCATTCAAATTATTATTATTATTTTTGTTGTTGTTGTTGTTGTTGTAATCAATCAGCCTTAATTGAAAAAAGTTTTGAAATTCACCTAAAAGAGTGGGTGCCCAAACTTTTGCAGAGCCTGTTTTATTTTCACTTATTATGTGCATACATGTTTTTCCCTAGTACTCTTTTTTTTTATAATGATCTGCTTGTAATTACATTTCTTCCAAACTTCCAAACTTAATTTACAAAGGATAGCTTAATGATAAAAACTGAAAAAAATGCTGTTGTTTTTTTAAATGTGAACAAACACATAGCACATCAGATTTTCAGTTCTCTGTGGACAATTAAAAAATTGCTCATTACTTATTTACACAATGTTTCAGTAGTGCATTCTTTTTTAGCATGCTATTTTTCCATGTATGTATCTGCACCTACAGTATTTACTATTCACACTACAAAGGGAACACAGAGCCAGCTCTGGGTATTAAGACTTGTATGGCTTAATGCAACTTAATACCTTTTAACAAAATATGTTGAAAATAGGTAATAAATATGTATTTAATTTGAAAAAATGTAAAATTTTTTAATTATGTTTTGTATTATGGGGATTTCACTTTGATTTTCACCTTGATTTTCGATGACGTCACATAGTTTCACCCCCACTGGTTCCTTATCTTTAAAATGCAAAATATTTATCCAATGTTATATTGTGCTGTTTTTGGTCATAATCTTCAGACAAACAATACAACTAAGAAGGAATATATGTCTTCACAGCTAAAAGGGATAGTTCACCCAAAAGCCACCAAAAGTTTATTTACTATTTACTCACTTCAAGGGGTTCTAAAACTTTATTGGTTTGTGTCAAGATCACCAGCGATCAAGTGGTTGCAGATCACTGGAAAATTACACATATGTCACTAAACTGGATTACAATACTTTCATGCACTTCACACACACCAGTTCCTGATTCCCCCTGATTAATCACACACAGCTGTAACACTACGAAGTGTTTCCTTGCCTTGTCTAGTTGTGTTTCTAACCCTTTGCATACTGTATTAATTCCATTGTTTTCGCCACCTGCACTGACCATTCGACCATTCGCTTCGGTTTTTGACTATTGCCTATTTGACAATTTGATGATCCTCTTTAATTAGCTGTATACGGATCCTTAACTTCATTGCCAGACTCGTGTATGTATTGAAATCAATATTAAGAAACATACTGTAAATTATATGGAAATCAGTGATCAGCTGTCATCAAAATATTTTTTTTTCAGTTCAACCAAAAAAAAAAAGAAAATAAAGTCAAACAGGTTTGGAACAAGTAAAGCACAGTTACTGAAAGAGTAGCAAGAGGATGTGAACATAGTGATTCTTTTCTGTCACAGAAGGAGAAAGTCCAAGCATATTCATATGGAAACCTGCTTGGGTTTAATGCAGTCAGTTAGTAGGTTTCTCCAGATCCCTTTTAACGTGTAACTAATATCAATGTGACCATTACATATTGCAGGGTCTTGCTTATGGACCATATTGATTGCCTGGAGTTGCTGGCAGTGTTTCTTGCCTTGGACTGATTTGGTAACACAAAGGAAACATGTGCTGCTGAGGACAGACTGCACAGATAAGGTAGCTTACATCAACGACTAGAGTGTATGCTAGAGGTCTTCAAGATTCCAAAAATTCAGACCCAAACTGGATGTTATTTGAAAATGAGACCCAAACCCATGCAGATATGCTTTAATCACCAAACTTGTTAATGGAGGTCCTGCAGATTTTAGCGCCAAACCTAATCAAACACTCCTGAACAAGCTAATCAAGGTCTTATTAGGTATACTTGAAACACCCAGGCAGGTGTGTTGAGGCAAGTTGGAGCCAAACCAAATACTTTTTGACTTAACTACTGTTAGAAACCTTCTCCCTGACTGCTTGTGCATGTGTACATGTGTGCAAGGCAACAGACGACACATTATTGTTACATTCAAGTTCCATTATCTGACCAATGATGAAAATGAAGCCAAGTTCTGCTTCTTGAGATTGACAATATGCGAGTGCTTGTGTTTTAACCACCTTATTTCCTGCTTACATCTCATCATCGCCGTGTGCTGCTTACTTTGCTGGTGAGCTCAATCTTTAGTGCAGGCTGGTCTGCAGAGAGAATCAGATTCAGTTTAACTCAAGTTTTCTGTCACTAAAGACAGCACTCCTTGAAGAGATGGATTCAATTAACAGTTTTTGAGTACCTCAATGCATTTTGGTCAGCATATTGTGTCTGGAATTTCAGCCTGGTAATTCTTAAGTTATCCTAACATCTTGACCTAGCAACATGTCCAAGGTTTCTACCACTCCACTGCTGTCTCTTGTTCATGCACTGCCACACCTTACACATAAAGTCATAAGTTCTGAGCAGCTCTTTATCTGTTTTAGAAGGCAATAGCTGCTTTTCCACTATCGTGCCAAACCGTTCTAAGAACACTTCAGTACGGTTACGGTTGTTTCTCCACTGAGCCTGGAACGGCGCGGCACGATTACAAACCGTTCTCGGCCCGGAATTCTCGGCACGGTTAGAAAACTGTGCTGAACTGTGCTGACAGATTCTGTGTGTTGACGTCGCGACTCGGTTGCTAAGCTACCACAGCTGGCTCAACAGAAGCGCGCTAGTCATCAGACATCCTCAATAAACTACAGTAGATTTAATATAAAATAATGATCCAGGTCTAAACGATACAGTTTGAAAAGAGTTTTAAAACCATAGAGCAGTCTCTGGCAGAGAAGTGAATAACTCATCACATTCTTACGAAGATATTTTATTCAATAAAGTTATTATTTTATTGATTTGAATACAGACTTACTTCGCCTGCCTGAATGTGAGTTTATTGCACGCAGCGCTGTATTTCACAGCACAAAACTCGCTCTGATCCGGGAGAGACATGCCAGCGACTTGCGCTGCTGACTTTTTTTCCTGCTGCGCATCGAGCGAATAAAGTCACGCTTAGCATCGTCGATGTCCAAATTCCACAACAACATCACTATATCCATGGAACACGAACTTGCAGACTCTTTTAACAACGAGGAAATAATTGCACTTTTTAATTCAAAGCCAGGACAGCTTGTTAATACCGGCGAGACCACCTGAGAGACGGCGTGTTGTAATGTCGGCCGTCCAAAAGACTTTGCTTGAAAGCTTTACGGAGCGGCACTGTAACTGCCCAAGGTACTGTTGTATGATTTATATTATAGCATATGCACTAATAAACAAGTCAAAAGAATGAATGAATTAAATAAATATGGATTCTTAAATGTCAGTATTGCTTTTACTCAAAAAATATCAATACGTTTTGACAAATGTTTTATAAAAAAAAAAAGAGCAATTTTCATCATTTCAGCTAAAGGCCATTATATGATTCAGTTATACATAAGTTATATGACATTTATGAGGCGTGTAACATGTTTCTGTGTTTTTGTTTTTTGTTCTTAGTGATCTTTAATATAGCTACGCAAATATTTTCTAAAACGTCTAGCAATAATTCGCCTACAGCTTGTTAGTTAATTATGAACAAAAAATAATAATAATAATAAAAATAAAATGATCAAAATAAAAAGATAATAGAGCAGCATTTTGCTAAATATAATAGTGCTTTATATGCTTTAAATCCTGCTATATATGTGTTGTTTCATATTCATTTTTTTTTATTTCACTTGCTGCATTCGTTATTTAATGTTTGAATAGTAAAACAAATAACAGCCATCGCTTAATTGGTTTCATTTTACCATCAAAATGTAGTATATTTTATATCATTATCAACTTTTGATATAAAAACGCAGTGTAATTTATTTAATTGTTAAAAATGAAATAATTTATGTGCTGTGTTTTTATTAGTGAAAGTGCCCGCTCACCTTTGACAAGGCCTGTCCAATATTATATTTCTGCCACTATAATGCAAATGCACTATTATTGTTGTCTTATCATTGTTTATTTTTCTGTTATGTTCAGAGATTTTAAATATTATTTATTTCCCCTCCAATTATTTTCAATCATCACGTTACATTTTGGTAATTTTCCCTCCAAATAAATTTAGCCAGAGCTGCGCAACATATAAATAAATAAGGGTGCACATGTACCGATATTTAGCACCCCTATTGGATAGAGCGGCATAACAGTGTTTAGTCACATGGTTGCTTTTGCTTTTATGAAAAAAAAAAAGTTTCGGCTCTTATTTAACTTTAATTGAACAAAGGGAGCCGTATACATTGCGTTACCAAGGCAACTACTGATGCGTTTTGTGTAATGTTTTAAAGAGCTTTGTCGCAGCACGACAGTGGAAAATGAAACCGTATCCGTGCTGTCTGGCCCGGTTTGGCACGGAATGGAACAGTTCTGTTTAAAGAACGATTCAGCACGATAGTGGAAAAGTGGCTAATGTCTGTTTTAATCAGAGGTTGGCTCACTGAATAGTTGCTGCCATCACCTTGGTGTTCCAGTCACAAGACAGGCAAAGAATGTTGTCTCTTTATTTGTGTTAGGACAGAGCCCCTCTGTTCGAAAGATTTGTGAGATTCTACAATCTTTGAGTAAAGCTGGTTACTTCACAGTTATGGCGTAACAACTAGGTAACAGTAGGTAATTGGAGGGAAAACGGCTCAGTGTTTTTTTTTATACTACTGCTTTTACTGTGTCATTATTCCTTACTTCAAGATGCACATACTAATATCCCCCTGATTGTAAGTTCCAAACCTGGCAAACACTAGGGAGTTTTTCCAAGGCCCACCAACACCCAATTTTGGTTGTAGGATTGGGTGCTTGGTTCATTAATTCAATTAATTTTTCAATTCATAGATGAAGTTCTGGTAAATGAAATTGCTTCAGTTCAGTAGTCACAGTTCATTGTTGATATTACATTGTGCTCTATGCCCACTTGCATTGTGCTGTCAACTTGTGTTTTGGGGATTGGTGTCTCATATGCATATATGAGGCACCGGTGCATCTTATACACAGACAGCTAGAGGAGTAACCCAGCATACAGATTCCAATTGGCAATATGTACTGGCCCTTTTTTATATAAGTCAGGGTTATTGTCTCCCTAAGCAGAATCCACCAACCTTTCTGTCTGCTGGTTTTCTACTACACATTTCAGTAAGGGACATAATTTATGTTGTATTAAAGGCGCTGTAGGTGATCTGCCTAAATGCTAACTGGTTAGCATAATATATTTAATACACAATCTCTCTCCTGCCATCCAATGCCACATCTCTTGAAATCATGAGTGCGCACATTGAAGTTGACAGAGACCCATCAGATCATGTCATTCGCTAGTTAGAAAGCTTTATAGTACTTTATAATACTACAATTCTGAAAAGAAAACAGTGTTATATCTAGCACAGTTTCAGTTGTGTAGTTAGCAAGCAAAACATGTCAAAATATGCAATATTTCATGCATTCAAGGATTGCTGGCATCACTCTCTCAGCACTTTGTCCTAAAGCTTTGTCCTGAAGTATGCTTAGTGCTTAGCCGGCAGGGTGCAGGAATTAGACTTAATACTAAACCATACTTGCATGCTATTTCAGACAGAATATTTAGAGTCGCATGGTAAACATTATAAGAATTGTGTCATAGGTTGTCATTGTTCAAATATAAACCTCTGTGATGTGAATATAAAACCAACTCTACCTCAGTGAAGCAGGCTAGGTAGAATAGCGCTATTTACTTTTATTTTCTTGCTCAACTAAATAAAAATCTATATATTATAGATGCTGTAAAAGGTCCCTTGTGAACTTGAAACTGGTCACATCAATCTATCGCTGGGAGATTTCTGTGGTTGAACAACACTTGTGTGCAATTAGCCCATTCATAAAACAACAAAATCTACATAAGCTTTGCGTGAACAGAGGTGTGCGGATCTGCGTGAACAGAGATGTGCAGTTGTACAAATCTACATTTGTTGACAGACAGTTTGGGGTACTTATCATAATTATAGAAATTATCAGAAAGGCAATTTTTAAGTGGATGGACATTTTTTAGTCTTATGCCTTACCCAGAATATAAAAAGTACATAAAAATACATTTAGATTTTTTTACTTGAATCATTACTTTGGAATGTGAAGAGACTTTTAACCAGCACAACAAAAAAATGTTTCTGAAGACAATCACCTACTGCACCTTTAAGCCGAACAAGTCATAAAACCCATGGTTACCTTCAGCACAAATATCTAATCTGCCAATTACATTCCAACAACTAATTATGTTTAAAACCATCTATCAGAATCTTGATTCAAGTGTCTCTTGCTCAAGGTTTGGGATTATTAGGCATAACAATTTCTAATGTATACATATAATGATTAGAAAATATCCATTCAGTTGCAGTTCTGTGAGAAGAAATTACTTGATGCCAATGATCAGAAGATTCAAACTAGGATGCTTTTACACATGTGGATCGACTCTCTAGTTTTCCGAAACAGGGATTCAGATTGTTACAATGTGAATCCGTTGTTCTTTGTGCGGTTCGCTTTTATACAGCAAAGTTTCTAAACAGACCAAAATATCTAAAACAAGTCACGTGCGAGTAAACTCTCCTCATATTGGTCAGTTTTTTAGGGTTTATTTTGCAGAGTCCTGCTCAGCTGTCATGCGTCCTTATTTAATTTATGACGATGAGCATTATAAGCAAAAAGTTGCACTTTAATTTTGAATGGTGACACCCACAGACATCGTCACCAAATATAAATCAGATGTAAGACTTTCTCATACATAGCTGTTGGCTAAAATTATGCAATATAGGCTTTACATTATAGAGAGAAATAACAGATAAATCAAGACTGCTGCTTGGTCAACTTTCTTAAATAAACAGCTCTTGTTAATACTTTAGCTTGCTTTCACTTTCATATTTGACATGAAACGCACATTTACTGGTAGGAATTACATTACTTTACATTAGATTACGAATTTTGCCTTGTCAGTGGTTCAGGTTGCTGATATTAGAAGTGGCTTGGAGATATATTTTGGCACACTTGACGTCCTTCCAAGAAAGCATTGTTTAAATAAGTATATATTTTTTTTATTTAATTAATTTCTTTGTAATTTTGTTAAATTATGATAGCTTATTATAATCATATAATTAGTGAAGTCAGAATCACCAAATGTTTTTATACAATTTTTGTGTCCTTGCTGTTGTTCATATTTTGTGAAAAATAGGTGTTGTATATGCTACAGTGGGTCTCAGATGGTAAAATCTGACAGGCCGAATACAGAAAACAACCTGCAAACCCTCAGCAGTCTGCAACAGATCAACTGTTTGCTCTCTCTGCGCCTCCTTCTCATTCTCCTTTGGTCTCCTACTTTTTTTTTCTTTTGCACGCTGTCTTTATATACATTTTCTGACTGTGATTTGAATTGCCAGCACTGGTAATCCACATCCTCTGGGATTTACGTTCCTCTAAAATCTCACTCAGCTATGTAGCTATGTGTTCTACCATCCACATTATGGAATGGATATTTTTTTCAGAGCCTATGGTAAATCTGGTCATATAAGAGAAAAGCGGCACAGTATTAAAGTAATGCTGTGCGCAATGTGTTCTGTCCTCTTTTTATCTTCATTTATATTTCCATCCTCGGGTGATTTCAACCAAAAAAAAAAAAAAAAACTACATTTTGCTTGTTGCAGACCTTCTATGTTTTACTGGCTAAATAGCTTTACTTTTATGTTTCAACCTGGTTTCTTAGTAGGGATAACATGCCACAGATATGAACCATTCTGCTCTATTTCAGCCAGAGTATAGATGGTCTTCCAACTAGGATTGATTTCTACCTAGATTTTCTTTATTTATTCCTTTCAACTGGTAGAGGGTTTCTTTCCACATTCTAGTTTATTTCAGCATTTATTTACTATTTTTGTTTTTAGTCTCTATTATAATTCAATTTTTGTCTCTTTTTATGTCTTTTTTTTTTTATCTGCTTTGAAACCATCATGTGTAAAAATATATCTAACAGGAATTAGAAAATAATACAATTTATCTTAAAACCGGATACAAACCACATGAACCATTTGAAAAAGACAAGGAACAATCATGAGCATCACATGAGCTTCATAAGTTAAAATCAAATGTAAATTAGACATGGAAGATATGCAAAAAAAAAAAAAAAAAAAAAACATTTTATGCACACATTTTATGCTTCACATGTGGTTTTAACAAGCTCATGTGACATTGCTCATATGAAGCTCATGTAACATTCAAGCTTTGCCAGTAAATTATGTTTTGATTTTTTATTGTTGCTTTTTAATCATGCAACAAATGATAGACCTGAGTCTATGGTTTGGTTTCTACGCAGGTTTTTTTTTTTTTTTCTTAAATCTCCATTTCTGTCACCCAGTAGCGGGTTTATTTTTACATCCTTCTTTATACCAGCTATTAGATTAGATATTTTTTCGAACATTATTACTTTTAATGGCGAAGCAGTGGCGCAGTAGGTAGTTTGCGTGGGTTTCCTCCGGGTGCTCCGGTTTCCCCCACAGTCCAAAGACATGCAGTACAGGTGAATTGGTTTGGCTAAATTGTCCGTAGTGTATGAGTGTGTGTGTGTGAATGTGTGTGTGGATGTTTCCCAGATATGGGTTGCGGCTGGAAGGGCATCCACTGCGTAAAAACTTGCTGGATGAGTTGGTGGTTTATTCTGCTGTGGCAACCCTGGATTAATAAAGGGACTAAACCGACAAGAAAATGAATGAATGAATGATTATTATATTTAATTTTAAAGTACAGTCCTCTTTTCAAAGACATAATTTTTTATCTATTATAAAGTGACCGAAAGAAGACCATACTTTTTTAATTTTAGTCTCTGCTTCACCTCTAATTACATATGTTAATTTTTCAAATGCAAGATTATGAGTAAACCCCGTACAAATCTCTTAATTAAATTAATATTTTTTATAGGATGCCTTACAAAGTGCATATACATTAGTTTTGTCAGTACTGAAGCCAAATCTGGAGCTTATCTAACACAATAACTTACAAAAAAGTACAAAATTTTTTGCCCAAATATGTTTGAGAAAAATATAATTTAAAATAGTGTAGGAGGGCAGAGTGAAGCCAACACAAGTTCTAAGTGAACAGACATCAAAGGAAATTTATTTACAAAGTGAAAAGTGATTACTTGTGCCAAGGTGCATGTAAGTGAGCAAGCTGGCTTCATGTCGTACAGTATTTCCTTCATGCGGGGTGCTTCAGTGCAGTACCGATCGCGTATCAGCTTCCTTGGACTAGTCTGTCGTTTCTGTTGGGTAAGAGAGAGAGATAGCATAAGTCTCTGGCCAGTGGAGATGTGTCTCACCCTCTGTTGTGGTTATCGCTGTTATATAAGGTGGTAGGGACATTGGTTGTGGCTGTTGGCGGTCAGCGTGATTACTTCAGATGTTGTACATGAGTGCTTCCCAGGACAATGCTGATGATTTATTGGGTGACCCACCACAATACCAGAAATCAAGAAAAACAAACAAAAAATAGAGTTGAAGTTGGAATTATTAGCGCCCCTAAATCATAAGCCCCCCTGTTTATTTTTTCCCCAGTTTAATGGAGAGGGTTTTTTTTTTCAACACATTCCTAACACAAGTTACCTTTTTAATATCAAACAACTTTACATATTTTTCATTAAAAAATAGCACGACAGAATAAGACTAATAAACCCACCCTGGTATTTTCTGTGCATTTGTACCCTATAATGAATGAAACTAGTGATGTAACAGGAAAAGGTGTGATGCAACCATCCATAATAAAATGAAAAATTAAAACTATTTATAACTCCAACAGGAATTACATCTGTAACACATCACCCAGAATTCATCCCTGTGGAAAAGTAGAACAAGATTATGCAGGGTGCCACTTCAGGCAAAATCTCCAAGATGATTTCAGACTCTCTGGGGACTATAGGTTTGAGATTCAGCATGGGACATGATGAAAGTAGAAGGAGCTGAATTAGGAGTATTGTGTGTGAACTCAAGACAAAATAAATGACCTCTAACAAAGTCCAGTGCAACTTTCCAACAGGTAGGAGAGAGCTTTATTCAAACAACATTCCAAATTATATCAAATCTGCCCAATACATAGATTGCTTTCCAAGATAAACTGACTAATTGATCTACTATTTCCAAGTTTGGTGGTGTTCAGTAAGCAACAGTGCAGTCGAATGCACTCACAGCTGTATTTGCCTCCTGCAATTATTTTTGTCGCTTACTGCCAACAGAAAACAGGTGCTAAACAGTTATTTATAAGTGGACTGTTGATCTTGACAGCAGTACATCAAATTTGTATCAAATGACAAAGAACAGTCTTCATGGTTTGTATGACATGTTTCAAATTAAATAACATTGTGCAGTTTGGATAATTGTGACCTTAGACCACAAAACCTCTCTTATGTTGCATGGTATATTATTGACCAAACAATATATTGTATTTTATAATGTATACATGATACATTTTCCATTTGTGAGTAAAAATTATGTTCCATGAAGACATTTTGTAAATGTTCTACTTTAAATATATAAAAAATTAAAGTTTTGATTAGTAGCGTGCATCGCAAAGTACTTCGTTTATACAATTTTAAAGGCAACTTTCTCAGTATTTTGAGTTTTTTTGGAACATTCAGGTTTTACGATTTTAAATAGGCTTATCTGTCAACCGTGCTGTTTTTCCTGGGATTTCTGTATTTTACTGTATTTTATATTTAAATCCCGTTATCGTCCTGTAAAGGTATTTTCCCATATTTGTCCCGTATTTTCAATCTTTCCATGAAGGGTGGCAATAAACATTAAAGAGCCAATCCTCCCTATGTTCAAACCATACCGCCCAACCGCCAAGGGACGCATTTTATTGAGGCATTTTATTACGCATTTATTCATTTTATTTAGGCATGAAAACACTGGAAAAAATATTTTAAAAATGGCAGGATTCCTATAATTTTCATTAAAGGCACCGTTGCCCCTCAATCAGTTCAATTCGTCTTTATTTCTATATTGCTTTTACAATGTAGATTGTGTCAAAGCAGCTTCACATAGAAGATTTTAGTTAATTGAAACAGTGTCAGTTTTCAGTGTTGAAGTGCAGTTTAGTTCAGTTCAATGTAGTTTAATATTTACTGCTGAGATTTCAAACACTGAAGAGCAAATTTATTGATGCGCCGCTCCACAGTCCCGAACCATTCAAGCCAGTGGTGACAGCAGTGAGGAAAAAAATTCACCAATTAGCGAAAGTGAAGGACAATCCTCAGAACAGTGAGTTCATGTAGCAGTGCATGACTGTCAGACGAGCTTCATAATGATGAATAGATGCTTTTTTTCAAAATGAATTCTGTACACACAATTTAAATCGGAATCGAAAGTGGACACTTTGAGTTTTAGGGGCGTGTTTGAACAGATATATACACATAATAATAATAATAATAATAATAATAATGATAATAATAAAAATAATAATAATAATAATAATAAATTATTATTATTAAATAAATAAATAAATATTTAGTTATAATTATTTATAAATAAATAAATAAATAAATAAATAAATAAATAAAATAAATAAATTTGCTGATTTTTTAATCAGAATGTTTAAGTTTTACAATATAATTTTTTCTTATTTTTACATTCCAATGTTGACAGGTACTATGTGCTTAGGCGTATTCCAGCTTAATACGATACTAATAAAGTACATTTAAAAAAAAAAACAATTTTTATTCAGATTTCATGTGGTAGTCATGTATTAATACATTCAAAATAGAAACATGACTAGTTTTGTGATTCAAAGTCACTGTTTACTGTAAAATTTGTACCACTTGATGATTTACTGTTTTAAATAATTTAATCTGTAATAAAAGAACGTGATACATTTCTCTTCAGATCACTAGTATTCTGGCAGAAGTAACTGGTATTCATTTTTTTTTTTTTTTACTTACAGCAAATGATTTAATAAACGAAATAGACATTTAACCACAAAGCTGTATTGATATTAAAAGACTGAAAATATAGTTATTCTATGTATGAACTTTATAACACCTACAGCTTCCAATACAATATTTGTCCTTTTTTCTACCTTTACAAGCTGGCCCTTTATATTGCTAATCTTTTGTGCAGTGCTGGGTTTATGAATCTAGTTAGATTCTCAGATGGAAAGCCAAATTGTGTCCTTGACTAAAGAGATTTTCTCCCGCTGGTTACACTAATGCATGAAGCAAATATCCATCAGTTCAGTGAAATGCATTATTCTATTTGCCCTTCGGATTTTGAACTCTCCTCCTAGATCACACTGACAGAAATGTTATGCTTTTGTTTTCCCAGTTAGGAAAATCATTAGATAAAATAAATCATCTTTAATACATTTGGCTCCACTTCCCATTGTTTGTTTCAGTTTCTATAGATCAGATCAGATGTGAAGCGCCATTCTCATTACAGATTTTGTGATATCTGTGACTATAATTTAGGCAGCACTGAATTATCTTCTAATTAAATTATTTTAATTACATCCTGAAGCTCTGTATTATATTTTTCATTCATTCATTCATTCATTTATTAATTCATTTGTTCATTCATTCATTCATTCATTCATTTTCTTTTTTTAGCTTAGTCCCTTTAATAATCTGGGGTCGCCACAGCAGAATGAACCGCCAACTTATTGATTATATGTTTTATACAGAGAATGCCCTTCCAGCTGCAACCCATCACTGGAAAACATCCATACACACTCATTCAGAAAGAAAAAATCTTCATTCATGGACTTGCTCAACATGTGATGCTCAATATTTGTTTAGTTTCAAGATGTGCATGGACATAAAATAAAGGTTTTGTTCAAACCTGTATTAGTAGAAATATTTACACTGTAGAAGTCAGAATTATTAGCCCCCCTTTTAATTCTTTTTCTTTTTTAAATATATCATTAAAGATGTGTAACAGAGCAAGGACATTTCAACAGTTATTTCCCCAATTTCTGCTTAACAAAGAGAATTTTTTTTTTCAACACATTAATGAACGTACTAGTTTTAAAAACCCATTTCTAATAACTAATTTATTTTATCTTTGCCATGATGACAGTAAATAATATTTTACTAGATATTTTTCAAGACACTTCAATACAGTTTAAAGTGACATTCAAAGGCTTAACTAGGTTAATAAGGTTAATTAGGTTGCTTTGGGTAATTATAAGTTATTGTATAATAATGTTTTTTTTCTGTAGACAATTGAAAAAATATGGCTTAATTTAAAAAAAAAAAAATATTCAAAACTTCTTTTATTCTTGCCATGATAAAACAAATAAAATTTTATTCAGAAGAAAAAATATTATCATTTGGGAAATATTTTTTAAAAAAAATCAAAGTGGGGTTAATAATTCTGACTTCAAGTATATTTATTCTGTAAAATAATAGAAAGAATAATAGCACTTTATTACGAGTCTTTTGTACTGTAGTTTACATCAATCCAGACAATACATATATCTTCAAATTATTAAAAAGCATAAAATAAATAAATAAATAAATAAATAAATAAATAAATAAATAAACAAACCCAACATTAATCACAAAACATGAAATTACTAATTTACAGCCATATTATAGTCAACATCATTTTCTCTCAATTGCTGGGCACCATGGACAGATGACGAATAGCGCAGCTGGTGTGCATACACTCATTGAAAACAATATTTAGCATTTTTAAAACATGTAAGTGTAATTTTCTTTACACTTTGTCTTTTGTTAATTAATAGCAGGTGGCCTATTGTAAAGCAAAAAGTGCTCCAATAACAGTCAATAGAGCTGTCATGTCAGTGAGTTTGTGCTCCTGTTATAAATATAAAAGCTGGCTTCAGAGTATGTGCAGAATTCAACTGCTGAGCCACATCAAGCGGTAAAAAATGATTGAAAGTGAAGTACTAATACTACTACTACCAGCAATTGTATAAATAGTTATGTTAATAATAATTACAACAACAAGTTTGCATAGTGACCTGCATAAAAAAAAAAAAACATATAAAGAAATCAGAAATAGTGTATCAACTTATGTTATATTATGCCTAATGACTTATTATAATTGTTCAGTGTTATTTTAAACAAAGAACAAAGACAAGCCAGCCTTAGCAATAAACAGCCTTTTAAAGTCTGTAAAATTGATCAAATAATCTTAATTAAAATCTTATTATGTAAATTGTAGCCTTTTGCATTTTATGCAGTTTAAATGTTGGCCTCTGAACTTGAGTACCCCTATAATACAAAATCATTTTGCTTTCATTTAATGGTTGTGCTCCCTTTCATTTGGTTCATGTGCACGCTAAGTGTGGAGCAGAGATGAGAGTATTTAATTATGTATTCAAACTTACTTTCACTAAAGTAGCTATGCTACAAACCGGTCATGAATATAAATCCATTTTTTAACTGATTTTAAATTTGGAATTTAAAATTGTTTCTGCAGTATTACAATATGATGGTTTCAAGAAGGAGCAGTATATGCACTATTATGCCTGCTTCACAATGCACAATTTGACAAAGTGCAAATCAACATTACAAATATATACAATTGAAGTCTGAATTTTTAGCCCACCTTTTTATTTATTTATTTATTTTTAAATATTTCGCAAATGATATTTAACAGATCAAAGAAATCATCACTGTATGTCTGACAATATTTTTTCTTCTAGAGAAAGTCTTATTTGTTCTCTTTCGGAAAGCAGTTTTTTTCTTCTCTCCGTTAAACAAAAATTGGTGGAAAACAAACAGTGGGCTAATAATTCTGACTTCAACGGTATATCGGGAAGCAATATTTAATATAATTTTATTAAATAGTTTTAAGTAGGAAATTGTCAGAATATGAGATTAAAGTTTTTTACTGCAATATCTTTGACATTCTTTCATTTCCTAAAAATTATACATTTCACAGTATTTGATTGTCTAGTTACAAGTTTTGCCTAGTTGTTTTACATTACTTAATGGATGTTGCTGAATTCCAGTTTACCTTTTTCACAATGGTTTTACACAACAGTTCAACTTACAATTATTTTACTTTGCAATGTATGCAATTAATTAGAGATTAACAATATCATTCACTCATTCATTTTCTTGTCGGCTAAGTCCCTTTATTAATCCTGGGTCGCCACAGCAGAATGAACCACCAACTTATCCAGCAAGTTTTTACGCAGCGGATGCCCTTCCAGCCTCAACCCATCTCTGAGAATCATCCACACACACACATTCACACACACATTTATACACTACGGACAATTTAGCCTGCCCAATTCACCTATACCGCATGTTTTTGGACTGGGGGAAAACCGGAGCACCAGGAGGAAACCCATGCAAAGGCAGGGAGAACATGCAAACTCCACACAGAAACGCCAACTGAGCCAAGATTCGAACCAGTGACCTTCTTGCTGTGAGGCGACAGCACTACCTACTGCGCCACTGCCTCGCAAGACAATATCATGTTTTTTTAATAAATATGTATATAAATAAATATATTCTAAATATTTTTATATTTTATACTTTTTATATTTTATACAATTTGTATATTGCTGAAATAAAAAAATTATTTTAACATGCAACAACTTTCACTACCTTTAATAACCAGCATACACAAAAAGTATGCTGTAAATTCAGTTTATCTACAATCTTTATGGTTTCATCACCAGCAGGGTGAATTACTGTAACGGGCTCCTCACTGGCATTCCCAAATAGACAGTCATACAGTTGCAGCTCATCCAGAATGCTGCCAGGATTCTGAACAGAGAGTTAGAGCACATCACACCTGTCCTCAGGTCTTTACACTGGCTCTCAGTTACATTCGGAATACTTTTTAAAGTATTATTACTTATATAAAACCCCTGAATGGCCTGGGACCTTGATACATTACAGACATGCTCACTGAATACAAATCTAGTAGGTTACTCAGATGATTAGGATCAAGTAAATTAGACATTTCAAGAATTCATTCAAAGCAGGATGAATCTGCCTTCAGCTACTATGCCCCCTGCTGATGAATCAGCTTCCAGAAATGATCAGATGTGCTCCAACAGTAGGTACATTCAAGTCAAGTCTGAAAACACATCTGTTTAGCTGTGCCTTTACTGTATGAGCACTGTGCTACGTCTGACAGATCGCACTATTTTATCTTTCTTTTCTTTTTTCACTTTTTATAATCTGTTTTAACACATTTCAATTTTGTTTTTAATCATTTTCATTCTTTGTTTTTATTTTTCTAATATCTGTTTCTTTTATTCATGCTTATGTTAAGCACTTTGAATTACCATTGTGTATGAAATGTTCTATATAAACTTGCCTTGCCTATCTAAATAATGCACTGTAATCTACAGCATTATCGTAAATTACAAAAGATGTGCTACTCCATTGCATATCATCTCCACAGTGTAACTGACACTTCTAGAAAAAAAACATGTCTTGTTTAATCATGTTGGGTGGTGTTATTTATTATATTTTGAACCGTTTCAATAGGACTTCTGCTTCAGTGGCAGGTGGTTGGTCACAAACAATCTGTCAAGTACCAAATAACGCAGAGACGCTGGATATACTGGGGGATTTGAAGGGGACAAATCCAGTGTCTGCAGTGGAGAATGAAGCTGAATCCCTGTGGCAGGCTGTCTCATTCTTTCCTCACTTACTAGTGAGTTTAGATGAGCTCAGGTGGTGCGTTCACTTTTATTTTGTGCTTTTGCTTCTTTATACTTAAGATATATTGTAAAGAATGACAGGCAATTATTGAGGAATAAGGAAGAAGTAAATAGGAAATGTTGCAGGCCTCTCAGACTGGCTTAATGTGGCAGAAGCAAATGTGACAGGGACATAGGAGACATCAGAAAGTGTCCATGTGGGAAGGAGAATTGGAAGAAGTTTATTTTGTTGTGGGTGGAGACAAGATGAGTGCGCTATGATGCTTGTGGTCGTGAATACTAATTAGCTGCTGTGTCGGATGTTACATAACACACTTGCATGGGATGGCAGTTGTCTGGGAATTTAGTTGGCCCAATATATTCATGCAATAACATACATGTTTCTGTTTATGTTAAAATAGTAGAATATTACCAGGGGTTACTGGCAGGATTATTTTAATGAAGCTAAACAAACCTTGGCCACAAAAAAAAAAATATAATTAATCCAATGAGGAGATAAAATAAAATTTAGTTCTTGCAGAACAGATGTTGTCACCAAATAAAAATTTAAAGACAAAAAATAACATTTAATTAAAGCTGCAAGGAGTGATGAAAGGGACCTCGCACCTGGGCACACCGCTGCCCAGTGGCCTTAGGATGACAGAGAAAAGTGAACAATAATAATTTAAGCTGATAAATATTAAAAAACTGAAAAAATCATCAATTTATGCCAAACTTTTTACTGTAGATGTCTTCAGGCGAGAAATCTTATCGAACCAGGCAGGTAAATGTAAATGTAATGTGTATTTTTTTTTTTATATAGCGCATTTATTGGGTATGGCCATACACCCAAAGCGCTTCACAATCATGAGGGGGGTCTCTCCACACCACCACCAGTGTGCAGCATCCACTTGGATGATGTGACGGCAGCCACAGGACAACGGCGCCAGTGCGCTCACCACACACCAGCTATTGGTGGAGTGGAGAGACAGTGATAGAGCCAATTCGGTGGAAGGGGATAATTGGGAGGCCATGATCGTATGGGCCTATAGAGGGACTTTGGCCAGGACACCGGGGTTACACCCCTGCTCTTTCACGAGAAGTGCCATGGGATTTTTAATGACCACAGAGAGTCAGGACCTCGGTTTAACGTCTCATCCGAAAGACGGCGCCCACTGACAGTGTAGTGTCCCCTCCACTTTTACTGGGGCATTAGGACTCACATAGACCTCAGGTTGAGCGCCCCCTGCTGGCCTCACTAACACCACTTCCAACAGCAACCTAGTGTTCCCTAGTGGTCTCCCATCCAGGTACTAACCAGGCTCAGCCCTGCTTAGCTTCAGTGAGTAACCGGTCTTAGGCTGCAGGGTGATATGGCTGTGGCGAAAGGTCAGATATTGTGAAAGTAAGTATAAGTATTTCCTCTTCCATGGCAATACACTGAACTTTGCCAGTCCACAATGGACTCTACTTTAGGGGTGTGAACCAACACTGGTCTCACGGTTTGGTTCGGTTACAATTATCATGCCATCGATTCGGTTCAATTCAAAATCTCAGTGCATCATGGTGCATTGACTACACTTTCCATACATAATTAGATTTTTTCGTCACAACACAATAATTTTTCAATATTTAAATCTCTAAATATATGAATATATTATTTGTAATAAAAATTTGCCGTTTAATACAAGCAGTAAGATATATGAACTGTACCTTTAATTTTATCTGCTTAAAAAAAACACTCTTTTTGAATGTTTTAAACAAAAATCTGATGCATGCACAGAAGACAGCATGAGCATTTATAGCAATTAAACTAATGTAAATATTATCCTGCTTTTTTTTTGAGCACTGTCAAGCACGGTCTTAAACCCCTATGGTCATTGTCTTCACCCACTCAACAGAATGGGCTGCGATTGGCATTAGAAATTAAAGAGCTGTTCATCGATTAGTGATGCTGGAAGAACAGCTGCAGTTAAAGTCTATGGGCCCTATCATACACCCGGCACAATGCGGCGCAAGGCGCTACGCAATTGTTGTTTGCTAGTATCAGCTCGGTGCAAGAGTAATTTTGATGTTTTGCAGCACTCTGTTTAAAAAGCAAACGAATTTGCGCTCATATGTGTGCCCATAGGCGTTCTGGTCTAAAAAAGGAGGCGTGATAAGGCGCATTGCTTGCGCGTTGCTATTTTGAGGAACTATAATAGACCATACAATAAACCAGATCAAATCTGGTCTAAAGTCCAGCACAGAGCGCGTTAGTTGTGCGCCTTGCTTAAACATTGCTTAATAAACACAGGATGTATAGCAATACGCAAATATCTTTACAAATGAAACAGAATTAAAGGATTAAAATATTACAAAAATTATTATTTTCTAATCTACATAAATATAAAAACCACTGCCTCCATGCCTTCTTCATCTCAGGGTCTTTTTTAGTTTATTCATGACAATTTGCTGTTGTATAATGTTATTATAATTATTATTTTTATTTATTATATGCATATTTATATTAGAACTGAATTCAGAAATAGTTTTGAAACCAATCTTTGAGCTTAATAAACGAAATAATTATGTATAAGCTAATGGATGTCTGCGTACAAAACGTTTCCCTATCCACGAGAGTGAAAGTGAAAGTGAAGAATGAGGGGCCTCATCTCTCATTCTCGTCTCTGTTTAACTGTTTCTTGCTAGTAAAGCGCTCAGTTTTTCCTCTTACAAAGTCTGCCATGTAAATAGCAAATGAGCAATGGCATGACGCAACTGACTCTTAAAGGGAATGGGAGATGAGACTCTGATTGGTTTATTCTCAAAACACATCTATAACTCATTGAGAGAATAACCTCTATTCTGTTAGACCATGTGCCACGGGGTAAAGTGTATTTTTCCGTCCTTAAAAGTGGATTCGGACACACCCTCAATTCTTTTCACCCTTCGCTTTGGACTTTGCGCATGGATCGTCAAAATA
This sequence comes from Danio rerio, assembly GCF_052040795.2. NCBI lineage: Eukaryota > Metazoa > Chordata > Actinopteri > Cypriniformes > Danionidae > Danio > Danio rerio. The sequence continues at coordinate 14,634,742 of NC_141031.1, forward strand.
GAGCCCTATATGTGCATAATACACGGTTATCACAGGTAATCCATTGGAGAAAACTTGCACCTCAGGCATGCTCGTGTTAGGGCCCACAAGTATCACTTTTACAGTGGAGAGGAAAAGTTATCTTACAAACACGCCAGCGGGTCAAATGTACAAAGTTAGAGAGAGAGAAAGAGAGAGAAATAGTCAGAGATGGATTTTTACAGCATTTCAGTGAAATATCAACTGTGCCTTCTTCAGTGTCAATGAAAGACTTTCCAGCAAACCCACAAGCAGTTGAACTGTGCATAATTACAGTTAAAGTCAAAAGTATTAAAGCCCATTGAATTCTTTTTTCTCTTTAAATATTTCCCAAATGATGTTTAACAGAGCAAGGAAATTTTCACAGTATGTCTGATAATATTTTTTTTCTTCTAAAGTCTTATTTTTTTATTTCAGCTAGAATAAAAACAGTTTTTAATAAAAAAAAAAAAAACATTTTAAGGTCAATATTATTATACTCTTTAAGCTATATATATATATTTTTATAGTCTACAGAACAAACCATCGTTATACAGTAACTTGCCTAATTACCCTAACTTGCCTAGTTAACCTAATTAACTTATTTAAGCCTTTAAATGTCACTTTAAGCTGTATAGAAGTGTCTTGAAAAATAGCTAGTAAAATATTATTTACTGTCATCATGGCAAGGATAAAATAAATCAGTTATCAGAAATGAGTTATTAAAACTATTATATTTAGAAATGTGTTGAAAAAATCTTCACTCCGTTAATCAGAAATTGGGGAAAAAATAAACAGGGGGCTAATAATTGCCCCCCTGGCTTCAACTGTATCTACATTTTAAGTAGTAGGAGGATTTTATTTACTTGTTCTCACCTTTTACGCCATTGTATTCTACTTCGACATCGCACATGGGAGATAAATGATGTCGGTACGTAATAAGCGGTTATGATGTATTACTGAATCGATATTGAATCGTCCCCATCTGCATCGCGATGCACTGAAGAAACAATTAATTTTGACACCTCTACTCGACTTCAACAAAAACTCTAGATCTTCGCAATTTAACATTGCAAAAGCCTTTGAATTAAACCAACAGAACATGGATTCGATAAAATTTCTAAGAGGATTTAGTGACACAGTAAAACATAGCAATATAACTGCAACTGGATATTGGCATGTGACATCAAAGTTTGTCCGGCCACCACAAATACGCCCTTCAACAAAAATTTTAGATCTTCTCAATTTCACAAGTTCCACAACTGCCAATGCCTTTAGATGGCAGTTGTCTGTGAATTTAGTTGGCCCAATATATTCATGCAATAACATACATGTTTCTGTTTATGTTAAAATAGTAGAATATTACCAGGGGTTACTGGCAGGATTATTTTAATGAAGCTAAATAAACCTTGGCCACAAAAAAATATATATATAATTAATCCAATGAGGAGATAAAATAAAATTTAGTTCTTGCAGCACAGATGTTGTCACCAAATAAAAATTTTAAGACAAAAAATAACATTTAATTAAAGCTGCAAGGAGTGATGAAAGGGACCTCACACCTGGGCACACCGCTGCCCAGTGGCCTTAGGATGACAGAGAACAGTGAACAATAATAATTTAAGCTGATAAATAGTAAAAAACTGAAAAAATCATCAATTTATGCCAAACATTTTTCTGTCAGCAATCTTGACATGTACTGTAGATGTCTTCAGGCGAGAAATCGTATCGAACCAGGCAGGTAAATGTAAATGTAATGTGTATTTTTTTTTTTATATAGCGCATTTATTGGGTATGGCCATACACCCAAAGCGCTTCACAATCATGAGGGGGGTCTCTCCACACCACCACCAGTGTGCAGCATCCACTTGGATGATGTGACGGCAGCCACAGGACAACGGCGCCAGTGCGCTCACCACACACCAGCTATTGGTGGAGTGGAGAGACAGTGATAGAGCCAATTCGGTGGAAGGGGATAATTGGGAGGCCATGATCGTATGGGCCTATAGAGGGACTTTGGTCAGGACACCGGGGTTACACCCCTGCTCTTTCACGAGAAGTGCCATGAGATTTTTAATGACCACAGAGAGTCAGGACCTCGGTTTAACGTCTCATCCGAAAGACGGCGCCCACTGACAGTGTAGTGTCCCCTCCACTTTTACTGGGGCATTAGGACTCACATAGACCTCAGGTTGAGCACCCCCTGCTGGCCTCACTAACACCACTTCCAACAGCAACCTAGTGTTCCCTAGTGGTCTCCCATCCAGGTACTAACCAGGCTCAGCCCTGCTTAGCTTCAGTGAGTAACCGGTCTTGGGCTGCAGGGTGATATGGCTGTGGCGAAAGGTCAGACATTGTGCAAGTAAGTATAAGTATTTCCTCTTCCATGGCAATACACTGAACTTTGCCAGTCCACAATGGACTCTACTTTAGGGGTGTGAACCAACACTGGTCTCACGGTTTGGTTCGGTTACAATTATCATGCCATCGATTCGGTTCAATTCAAAATCTCAGTGCATCATGGTGCATTGACTACACTTTCCATACATAATTAGATTTTTTCGTCACAACACAATAATTTTTCAGTATTTAAATCTCTAAATATATGAATATATTATTTGTAATAAAATTTTGCCGTTTAATACAAGCAGTAAGATATATGAACTGTACCTTTAATTTTATCTGCTTAAAAAAAACACTCTTTTTGAATGTTTTAAACAAAAATCTGATGCATGCACAGAAGACAGCATGAGCATTTATAGCAAATAAACTAATGTAAATATTATCCTGCTTGCTTTTTGAGCACTGTCAAGCACGGTCTTAAACCCCTATGGTCATTGTCTTCACCCACTCAACAGAATGGGCTGCGATTGGCATTAGAAATTAAAGAGCTGTTCACCGATTAGTGATGCTGGAAGAACAGCTGCATTTAAAGTCTATGGGCCCTATCATACACCCGGCACAATGCGGCGCAAGGCGCTACGCAATTGTTGTTTGCTAGTATCAGCTCGGTGCAAGAGTAATTTTGATGTTTTGCAGCACTCTGTTTAAAAAGCAAACGAATTTGCGCTTATATGTGTGCCCATAGGCGTTCTGGTCTAAAAAAGGAGGCGTGATAAGGCGCATTGCTTGCGCGTTGCTATTTTGAGGAACTATAATAGACCATACAATAAACCAGATCAAATCTGGTCTAAAGTCCAGCACAGAGCGCGTTAGTTGTGCGCCTTGCTTAAACATTGCTTAATAAACACAGGATGTATAGCAATACGCAAATATCTTTACAAATGTAACAGAATTAAAAGATTAAAATATTACAAAAATTATTATTTTCTAATCTACATAAATATAAAAACCACTGCCTCCATGCCTTCTTCATTTCAGGGTCTTTTTTAGTTTATTCATGACAATTTGCTGTTGTATAATGTTATTATAATTATTATTATTATTTATTATATGCATATTTATATTTGTCTTATTAAAAACAATCTTAGATTTGCCCACCTGTCAGGTTTTGGACTATATGGGGCGTAGCATGTGTATTTGGAAAGTACATGTTTATTTGTCCGTTTGCTTTAAATTAGAACTGAATTCAGAAATAGTTTTGAAACCAATCTTTGCGCTTAATAAACGAAATTAATTATGTATAAGCTAATGGATGTCTGCGTACAAAACGTTTCCCTATCCACGAGAGTGAAAGTGAAGAATGAGGGGGCTCATCTCTCATTCTCGTCTCTGTTTAACTGTTTCTTGCTAGTAAAGCGCTCAGTTTTTCCTCTTACAAAGTCTGCCATGTAAATAGCAAATGAGCAATGGCATGACGCAACTGACTCTTAAAGGGAATGGGAGATGAGACTCTGATTGGTTTATTCTCAAAACACACCTATAACTCATTAAGAGAATAACCTCTATTCTGTTAGACCATGTGCCACGGCGCAAAGTGTATTTTTCCGTCCTTAAAAGTGGATTCGGACACACCCTCAATGCTTTTGCACCCTTCGCTTTGGACTTTGAGCATGGATCGTCAAAATAGAGCCCTATATGTGCATAAAACACGGTTATCACAGGTAATCCATTGGAGAAAACTTGCACCTCAGGCATGCTCGTGTTAGGGCCCACAAGTATCACTTTTACAGTGGAGAGGAAAAGTTATCTTACAAACACGCCAGCGGGTCAAATGTACAAAGTTAGAGAGAGAGAAAGAGAGAGAAATAGTCAGAGATGGATTTTTACAGCATTTCAGTGAAATATCAACTGTGCCTTCTTCAGTGTCAATGAAAGACTTTCCAGCAAACTCACAAGCAGTTGAACTGTGCATAATTACAGTTAAAGTCAAAAGTATTAAAGCCCATTGAATTCTTTTTTCTCTTTAAATATTTCCCAAATGATGTTTAACAGAGCAAGGAAATTTTCACAGTATGTCTGATAATATTTTTTTTTCTTCTAAAGTCTTATTTTTTTTTAATTTCAGCTAGAATAAAAACAGTTTTTAATTAAAAAAAAAAACATTTTAAGGTCAATATTATTATACTCTTTAAGCTATATATATATATATATATATATATATATATATATATATATATATATATATATATTTATAGTCTACAGAACAAACCATCGTTATACAATAACTTGCCTAATTACCCTAACCTGCCTAGTTAACCTAATTAACTTATTTAAGCCTTTAAATGTCACTTTAAGCTGTATAGAAGTGTCTTGAAACATATCTAGTAAAATATTATTTACTGTCATCATGGCAAGGATAAAATAAATCAGTTATCAGAAATGAGTTATTAAAACTATTATATTTAGAAATGTGTTGAAAAAATCTTCACTCCGTTAATCAGAAATTGGGGAAAAAATAAATAGGGGGCTAATAATTGCCCCCCTGGCTTTAACTGTATCTACATTTTAAGTAGTAGGAGGATTTTATTTACTTGTTCTCACCTTTTACGCCATTGTATTCTACTTCGACATCGCACATGGGAGATAAATGATGTCGGTACGTAATAAGCGGTTATGATGTATTACTGAATCGATATTGAATCGTCCCCATCTGCATCGCGATGCACTGAAGAAACAATTAATTTTGACACCTCTACTCGACTTCAACAAAAACTCTAGATCTTCGCAATTTAACATTGCAAAAGCCTTTGAATTAAACCAACAGAACATGGATTCGATAAAATTTCTAAGAGGATTTAGTGACACAGTAAAACATAGCAATATAACTGCAACTGGATATTGGCATGTGACATCAAAGTTTGTACGGCCACCACAAATACGCCCTTCAACAAAAATTTTAGATCTTCGCAATTTCACAAGTTCCACAACTGCCAAGGCCTTTAGATGACAATACCTAATTTTGGTGTTGCTCTGATAAAGGATTTTATCAAAAACTGCACTTTTTTGGCAAAGGAAGTTAAAAATATCTCATTTCCTGCTGGATTTGAAATTTCGCTCCAAGAGATTTTTTGTAGGTATTAACGTACCATTTTAGAAATTATAGAGGGGTTATTTACACACAAATACAAACAGATAAATAAACATAAATTCACATATAATACCAAACAAATTAGTTACCTTATTTTATGTTCACGTATGTATAATGTTACCCATGGAAAATATACAATTAATTTATTGCATGTTATTCTACGCCATTCATTTGAGTGCACTTCATTAGGAGCTATACATGCTTTCCTTTGTCACGCATTAAGGACAACAAACTTAGAACAAAGCCAACAAATGTACAAAGAAAATACAAAAAAAAACATACATTTACAAGAAAAATAAACAAATAAATAAATAATAAATAAATAGATACAGGGCAACATGGAGGCACAATGGTTAGCACTGTCACATCACAGCAGGAAGATTGCTGGTTTGAGTCTTGGCTGGGTCAACTGTGTGGAGTTTGCATGTTCTCCCTGTGTTTGTGTGGGTTTTCTCCGGGTGCTCCAGTTTCCCCCACAATAGAAAGACATGCGCTATAGGTGAATTGAATAAACTAAATGTATTATTGTGAATGAGTGTGTATGAATGTTTTCCAGTACTGGGTAGCAGTTGGAAGGGCATTCGCTCTGTAAAACATAAGCTGGAGATTGTTATCGGTTCATTGCACTGTGGCAAACCCTGATTAGAGGGACTAAGCCTAAAGGAGAAAGAATAAATTAATAAATTAATGAATGAATGAAATGTCCATATTGTTTTATTAACAAACAAACAGGAATAAAGGGTCATGGATCAACTAGTCAGTGTTATTTAAAGTCAGTTAAGAGTTGATTTGTTTAATTTAGACTAAGGTTATTTTAACAGATATACAGTAGATGTCCTATATATTTTCATATTAAAACTCAGATATAAATGAGAGTACTCGGATCGTTGAGCCAAAAAGGCACAGTTACCCGTTTTAAAAAAATATCAGTTGCTAAAAGCACAGCAAATTATAGCCTGTTTCAGAAATGCCTTTTGAATGTGAGCTGCAAGAGGTAGATTTCTAGATGTCAGATGACTAAGATTGGCAGAGTGGACTAAAAGTGCCAGCAGGGCTTCCTGGGGGCACATTATAAATCTTATCAGCTTGGTTCATGAATATTAATTATTTGTAACATTGACCTAGTAATCCTACCTGATTTGCTGAAATGTAGATAAGTGGGCTCCAGCCAGAGAAGGATTACTGCTTTCACATTAAATCAGCCCTCAACTGATAGCAAAATATAGAGAGAGATAAAGTGAGTGAGAGCGAGAGAAAGAGAGTGACTGAATGATTGATTAAGTGTTTGTGAATTACATCAGTCTATGTGCTTCGCAACAGTGTCTCTAATAGCAAAGCTGTTTTAAGAGCAGTGATGTTATTAGCATTCTACTGAGAAATTTCATGTAGATTATTTTACACCTGTGCTTTGATTCATTTGGTGTGGACCAAGGACAACAAATCATACAGCATTGTTCTGCAAAATTCTAACATTTAGAAACAAAAGTTTAGAGACAGTTGTTGAATTTTGCAAGTGGTTCTAATTAAACTAAATGTAATCGTAAGCTTGACTAATAGTTTGGAGAATTTGATGTTTCCCCATTCAAAGAGCTAGGACTTGCATGCTCCAGAGTTTTAAGGATGGCTGCTAAATAAAAAGAATTGCCTAATGAGACATTGATAATATATATACACTGTAAACCCCAATAAGTTGAGACTACTCAAATGATTTGAGGAAAGTGATTCCCTGTTTGTTCGAGTAATGGGAAGTCGACAATTTAATTGAGTTGACTAAATGTGGTCTCTTCATTGAATTAACTTGAATATTTAATCACAGATAACTTAATTCTTTAAATACAGATAAATTAATGGCTGATAGACTAAACTCCTAACATTTTCAGCTTTTATATTTTTTACTAACTCCCAAGGCAGTTTATATTGAAGTTGATATTTAGACGCACCATGTTAGTGTTTCCTAACATCTAATTGTTACGAGGTGGGTTGTTAGCTCAACGCTCATCCGCCAACTTAAATAATTCAAGTAGCATGTCCATAGCACGTCTTTGGACTTGTGGGGGAAACCGGAGCACCTGGAGAAAACCAACACCAACATTTTTTTTTTCGTGCCACCGCGATCGCCCATATTGCCCATGCCTAAATCCGCCACTGATCATTAATGACGTCATGTTCCAAGAAAGCTGAAACTGTATAGTGGACGTAAGTCATGGTAACTTTTATTTTCTGGTTTTGTTCTGAGAATTATTCACAGACAGTCAACAATGGAAATTTCCTGCACACATGCTTTCTACCAGACCAATCAAACGTGGGTCAACACTGTTGTCTAACAGTGCCTAGAATTCCAGCCTGAGAAAGATTTGTACACTGTAAAACCCATCAAGTTAAGGCAACTCAAACCATTTGAGGAAATCGATTGCTACAAACCATTTGAGTTAAAAAATAATCTATTTTCTGAGTTCAAAACTCTTTTTAAATGAGTAGAAATTAACTTTTGAGTTCCCTCATTTCATTTGATAGAGTTGACTGTTGGGTTTTATAGTGTAATAATCCTGTACCATTACAGCCTTAGGCGGAAACATAATTAAAATATTTCTGACTTTTTGTAGAACAGTTCAGTTGTGTTTGTAGAACATAGCGCTTGCACGACTACTGGTTTCTGCTAATCGATTTCTTTTCAAAACAATACTCGAGTTACTCGACTACCTGTGGTTCGAGCTACTAGTTAAAAAGACACAAAGAAATCATTTTCAATAAATTTTATTAATTCATAGCCGAATGCATTTATTTCATAGCGCTAACATTAATTGTCAAAACATTATATTACTTTATGTTACAGAGTAATATAAAAATAAAAAGCTGCACGCAACATTGTCATTTAACATCTGCGTCATAAGCTTACGGTATATGCGAAGTAAACTCATGTTCATCCTGTAATACTTTAAGTTACCAAAGTAACTTTATTATTTTTCAGCCGTAATAAGAACTAAGTGAAACTTAATTGTTAAACCAGTTAGGAAAGATAAAAATTGTTCTCGTCAACAATACAGCTGACCCTCAAAAAAAATAAATAAATAAATAAATAAATAAATAAAAATAAAAAGTTGAAATTGAAAATACTTAAATTATATATTTATATTACAAACGAAAAAAAAAAGAAAAAAGCTAGGCTAATTATTGCATTTTTATTATACATTTAATGTAGGCTATAGAAAGTAAAAGTACACCCGAAACCTAAAATGCATCCTGAAAACTTATACTCATAATGCAGTATTTATAACACTAATTATGAGATTAATAAAATTATTCTGAACTAGGCTAAATATCATTCAATCATTTAATTTCTGCTTCATTTCAACAGTTACTAAAATAACAAAATGAATGTTTATACTTCAACCGGCCTGAAGATTACGCAAACGATCTGCGCGCAAGTAATAGTATGTTATACAACAAGTAGTCTGATTTAAAAAAATAACTCTAATATTTAAGTTTCCAGCAGTGATAACGAGAATAAAAATTATTTTGGTTCAGAAAATAAATAGTTCAACAAGCGACAATAGTCCATACAGCCAAACAGCATATAAATAATAAATAAAATATTTATGAATAAATGATTTAAATAAATAAAAAATATATATGTTAAAATAATAAATAAAATATGCGGAGTCAGTAAAATAACAAATGACTGCTATTTTAACATGCGGACATAATGTATGAGAAAATGTATTTCATATTTAAAAGTCATAGAAAAAAAAGTAGCAATGCAATTATGAATAAAAAGCCTGTCTTGCAATTTAATCATTTTATATTTACCCTGTGTTCGACAAAAATAATGGATAGAATCTTACTTCATCCGACTTTATACAGAACACATCATCCCTGCTCAGTCTTTGGTCAAGCTCATGGATTGCTGGTTTAAATTTAGAAATAATGTAATGTATAATGTTAATAATGTAAATAATCTTGAATTTAATCCTCAGTTGTAGTTGGAAGCTTTAACCTTGGATTGTGATGTTTGTTGGATACGTTTGTCATTTTGATGTCATTTATGGTAAAGGCACGCTCGAGTAGTCAATTGCTTCTGAGAGCATCGACTTGTGGTTGAAGTAATCGATCGCTCGACTAGTCGAATAGTCTAAGCGATAGTAGAACACAACTGAAAATACACCTGACTGTTTTTAGAACAGTTTGGCACGATAGTGCAAGTGGCTGATTTTACATTGATAATAAATAAACAATATACTTAAAATATATTAAATTATACATACATACATACATATATATATATATATATATATATATATATATATATATATATATATATATATATATATATATATATATATATATATATATATATATATATATATATATATATATATATATATAATTATTTTGGGGGAAACAAACATTTTACCATTAAGTAAATTTCATTAATATCCAATTAGCAGGGTTACAAAAAATTACTGTAAAAAAGGGCTAAATCTTTTGCATGTTACTTATGGTAATTCAAACTCTTTTTATTTCATTCAACATAGACAATAATACAAATAAACTTTAATGCTAGTATTGGCAATTTTTTTTGATATTTAAAAATAACAGAATGTTATTGCAGCCCCAAAAAATATTTTGGAAAGAAAATCTGTTTTGAATTGACATAAATGTCATAGTAAATTTTCAGTTTTGGGTGCACTGCACCTTTATTTAATTTTAAAAGGTTAACATGGAAATATGAAATAATATTTAATGAGCACAACTTTGTGCTTAGCCAATGACATGATAAACGGTTACAAAAGTAATTGATTCATAACACCAAACACCCAAAATGATTTCAAAGTCAGCTTGCTTTACTGTAAAATAAAGTTAATTCTACAAGATAATACTGTGAAATCGCAGTAATGGACTTTACTGCCTGCTGTGAAGTTACACTATATGGCTGTAATTTCACAGTGATTTAATGTAACAAAATCACAACATACTATTAACTACATCACAGTAATTTGTTGTGAATTTACATACAGTATTTTAATGTGAAAGTAATGCAATTATTAGCCAGTAATTTACTGTGAATTTAGGGTATTTGTTTTTACAGTGTATAATACGTAATACACACAATACAAAATGTGTATGGAAGAGGGTTATATAGCTATTATTATTTTTTAGGAGTTTATTTTTATGTAGCTGCTAAGGTTAGACAAAATCCTTGGAGTTTCAGCCTTCAGAGTAGTTTGACAAGATGTATGCAGTCTGAGTAAACTTGACCAGTGTAGAAAATATACAAAGACAGAATTCAGACACAGAAGACGAAAGACAATATTTTTCTTTTCTGAAACATTGGAAAACTCCAGCAGGTCCATCTTTCTTGCACTTTGATGTGAAAGCTCACTGCATACAATAAAGGTCTGATTTTTATACAGCATTGCACCACACAAAGCCATTCATATCTATGCTCAAAATGAAATTAATAACAACAGGAACACAACCATCTCGGTTAGGAAAGGACAGAGAGCGAAGAATGCGCCTTGATCAATACTTCATTCCTGACTCCAGTAACACTGTCTCAAGGATGCACTGAGCTGAGCCTGAACTGAGCAGAGATCAGAGGAATTCAATCAGTGCCGGTCAGGCCCGCGGGACATGCCTGCTCCAGAGTCATCGCAGCAATCATTAGAAGTCTCTGGAGATCAGGTGCCCTCTGCCTCCTGTCACCCTGAATCCTCAGTGCACGCTTTAAGTATCATGACCTACGAATGAAATCCACAGGAAGGAAAGAATCCACTGCACGTTAAACATGGAAGGCGCTTTGCTTGTTAGCTTCGGGAGGAGCAAAATTCTGGCTAAATAAATAAACAGGAATGTAACAGATTAATACAAATGAGACCTTTTACTCATACAATAGTGAAATTATTCAGATTAAGCCGATTTAGTTAAGATTCAGCATAACTTATTTGCTACAAAGTTTGTTAGTTTTGAAACACAATCAATGATGTTTTTTCTATTTAAACAACAGTGCTGATGTCGCAAATTCAGCCATTATAAAACAATTATCAGCTAGCTGTACAAAAGACAGATCAATACCATTTATGTGATTTACATTATCAGTAGATCAAATATCAAATGATATATTTTATTTAATTGTGTATAAACAAAGACTGGATATTTTATAAATAACCTTTTAGAGTTTTTCATCATTTAAACACAAAATATGTTATTTTGTAAAATATGGTTCTTTTTGACTTCTAGTGTTTTCACTTTTCCATAGAAAATCAATGGGTTCCAGCAACGAGCATTGTTCAAATCTTCTTTTGTGTTCAACAGAATAAAAAAACTCAATTTTAAACAAGATTAATGTATGAGGTAATTTTCATTTTTGGGCCAGCCCTTTAAGATAAAGGTGAAACAGGATGAAAGTGAGAAGGTGAAACAGGATGGAAATTAAAGAGTTGTGGTCTATGAACTTTCAGTTTAATGCCAATGGCCGGGTTAGTGCACAATTTATATATATTTTTAATAAGGACAAAACATTTAAATAATTAATAAGTGGTAATAATTATATAAAACACTGCCCATTGGACCACCTTTAGCTTTGATTAGGGAACACATTTGCAGTAGCACTGGTGGCAAATTCAGACTGTCATAGAAAGTCTTCTTCAGCCCATCCCAAAATTCTCATTAGGGTTAAGGTCTGGACTCTGTGGTGGACAATCCATGTGTAAAAATGGTCTTGTTCTCCTTGAACCACTTTTTCACTATTTAAGCCTCATGAATCCTAGCATTGTCATCTTTGAAAATGTTCATGCCTTCAGGCATCACAAATCATTCAGTATATTCAAGTAGTCAGCTGACCTTAGTCTTTGGGTTCATAATGTTTCTGAACCGAGAGATGACCAACTGTAGCATCCCCACATCACAGCTCTGCTCCCACAGGGCATTTTAATGAAATAAAATAAACGACAATGCGTTTTTGACTTCAAGTCTTTTCTTGGGGCACAAAAACACATCATATACAAACATTTCCATAGACTTTAAGTATACATCTTCATGTTTGAACATTCAATTACAGTTTAGAAACAGCTGGTAAACCAGACTCAAATGGTCGCCCAATCAATAATCAGGAACTAGCTACACAAGTGGTAATCAATCAGTTAACACAAATCCTCATCAAATCAACACATAATCAAACAATACAAATCAAAATACATTTTAAAGAAACTCAAAAACATCACTGAAAGTTGTTTAATGAAAAATCTACATTCATAAACTCCTGAAGTGAAAAAAAACAAAAACTCCCGCTTCTTGGTAAAAGAATCAATGTTGTCACCCCTCTAATTCAGCGCAATCTTTTAAAAAAAGTACACATTTTATGGTTACATTCACAAAAATGTCTTGCAATGGGGCTCTTAAAATGTTTATTTTCTTTTTATGGCACTTCTGTGCTCTGCAATCCTTTCCTTTAGTGGACTAAATGTTTTACCAACATACATTTTCTTGCATTGATATTGAATAATATGGATCACATTTTTTTTTTCTCTTACATGTTATGAACCTCTTAAAAAATGAATACAACTACTATTGTCTGGATGGTGAAAAACCTGTATATCTTTGTTTGTATGTAATGTGTTTAAGGCTACTCAACTGTGTAGTGCCAATCTATTGAGTTTCATTCATATTGTGTGTGTGGAAATGCTGTAACTTATTCAACATAGCTGTGAGATTTATTATCGTTTCCTTTTTTGTTACTTCATTTCACCAAACAATTCAGTGATCGCTGATCTCGATCATCTAAGATTTGTTTTGAACCAAGATGATGGCTTCCTACTATACTTTTTAATAATGCATTGGACAGTTCTTACCCCAGTCTGAGTAGCTTCAGCAATCCCATTAGGTTTTTTTTTTTTTTTTTGCTTGATGAATGCCAGTAGTTTGACTCTTTTGAATCACATTTTTGTTTTTACAACCACAGGATGTCTTCTGACCTAGTTGTTTGAGAGATAAGAAGCTACTCTCTTCATCGGTTATGGCTAAATAAATTTGCCAGCTGAAATAATCACCCATGCAGTAACTATACAATTAGCTATTTGCTTGGAAAAATCCAGGTGGTCACTTTATTTTTTGGACAGGCAGTGTACAATCATGACCCAATTTTGTTAATATAATTGCTGAAAGTTCAAGTTATTTGACTAGTGTCCCAGTGAATTCTTGCAATCAGGACTTGGATTTGGATGGCAATTTGCCGGGTGGGATGTAAAACTATTGATGTAAATATTGAAGCAAAACTTAGTTTACTGCTAGTTATTTTTAGTTAAGTCAGCTCAAAAATCCAGTTTAGTCTTGGACAAGCCTTAAGTCTTCTCTCTGAAAGCAGGGGAGCATGTAATACAATCTGGTGTAAAATAAATAAATAAATAAATAAATAAATAAATAAAATGAATAAATAAATAAATAAATAAATAAATAAATAAATAAATAAATAAATAAATAAATAAATAAATAAATCAATCAATCAATAAATAAATAAATAAATAAATAAATAAATAAATAAATAAATAAATAAACTTTCTACTCAGTCAAAATACTTTTTTTTTTTAAAACGGTCTAATTTAAGGCCAAATATACAAAGACTTTTCTGTTAATATAAGTGCAATATTAAGTATATTTCTGAGAAGAACCCAAAAGAAAACCTTATTTTTTTTACTTTAAAGGACACTTATTTTACCCCTTTTTAAAGATCTAAGATGAGTCTTTTGTTTCTCCAGAATATGTCTGTAAAATTGTTGCTCAAAATACATATCAAGTTACGTATTATACATTTTTAAATCTTGAAAATTTGAGCTGTTAGGGGATTGTAGCTTTTTTGTTGCTTGTGCCTTTAATGCAAACCTAGCCTTCATGTAGATAAACAGCACAGTGACAGACAAGAATGAAGCAGATCTCCTTTACTACAGTAAGAACTTTCCCAACTGTTATTTGATGTATTTGTTGTGAAGTTAATTCAAGCCTTTTTGCAACGATAAGTCATATACAACGTTGTTACAAAGTTAGCGAGCATGGATGCATGTGCACACACACAAACATGTTTAGCTTTGCACTGTTTTTGCATTTCAAATGTTGTTTTAAAAACATTTTAAACATTTTAAACTTGTAAAACTCCTTCTTGAGGTGCAAATGATCAGGATATTTAAAAAAGAGAGACTTATTGTGTTTCTATCTCTCCAATATGACTGTGGACGCACTATACCCACGCACAGTTCTGTCCGAACAGCTTTCAAAAGTTAATTTTCATCATAGGTGCCCATTAAAGATATATACTAATAGCACACTTGCATAAACTTCTTTTCAATAAAGGGAGTTTGGCCCCTTAACTCTGGTTGAAATGTAAAAGAGTTTTCTGATCTTCTGATCTAACTGATTTTGCATTCATTCAGATAATTGAGAGTGACCTTCATAATGAACTGTAAGTTGATTGTCAAAGATTGAATTATAGTCCCTGGCAAAGGTAATTATTGGATTGTGAGGTTATAACTGCTGAGTTGGCTGGGAAGAAAAAAAGTTTTTTTGCAGTAATTAAAGGTAACACAACACCATTTTATTGAGGAGTTAAAGGGATACTCACCATTTAATCTCTCTCAAGTGTAGTTTCTTTTTTTCTGTTGAACAAAAAAGAAGACATTTTGAAGAACGCTAAAAACCTGTAATCTTTAACATCCGTACAAGGAAATAAACATATGTATTATCACAGGTTTCCAACATTTTTCAAAATAATCTGTCACACCTTATTTTGATGGTCCGTTTGTTGAATTTAAGTTACGTGGCATCTACATATCAACTAATTCTCATTCGATTATACATAGACTGTTAGGTTGGGGTTAAAGTTAGTGTAAGTATTACAGTCAGTAATAATAAAAAAGTTTATTACAGTCAGTTAAATGTCTATTGAAGGAGTGGTATCAACAGATAATAGGCAGACAGGCTACTAATACTCAAATGGACCATAAAAACCTTCTTTTTTGTCAAGCATAAGAAAAAAACTTATTGAGTAAATAGTGGGTAACTAGTGACAGAATTACAGGTTTTTAACAGTGTATTTTCAGTCAGTGTATTATCTTTTGTGTTAAAGACAGTTCAAAAAATTTAAAGTTGTTTGAAACAGAATGAATAAATGATGACAGAATGTTCATTTTTTGTGAGGACATTTCCTTTAAGCTTTAACTGATTTTACTTTGATAAGGTATCATGTGTTCCGCAGAGAGTCTTTTCAAATATCATTTTCATGACATATTCATAGCAGAGGTGCAATAATAATTCATCTAAGCCTATTCTGATTAAACCTTATTAAACGGCTGCATTTTGATAATCAAGACAAATACAATAATCTGATTTGGCACACAGAAATTAAGCAATGCATTCAGGTATCACGGAACAAATTTGCAGTGGCATCAGTGACAAAGTCAGACTGCTATGCAAAATCTTTGCCTTCCAAAGATTCTCAATATGGTTAGGGTCGGGACTCTGGTGGCCAATACATGTGTAACAATGTTGTCACATACAAAGAATGTCCAGATGGATCCAAGTGCAAGTAAAATAATATTTATTGACACAGTCAAGATAACTGTAACAAAAGAGTGCGGTGCTAGGGCTAGGAGAAACCAGAGCAGGAATCAGACAGGAAAACAGGGTCTGGTGGTATTTTCGCACGGTCCTGAGCACAGACAAATGAACACATAAGCACACTTAATGAACTGACAAGGAAACACAGAAAACATCGCACATATATAGGCACGATAATGAGCATCAGCTAACGAACTAATCTAACCAACTGAGTGCCGTCAAAACACGTGACCAAAACAAATACACGTGGGCAACAAATCAAAACAAACCCACACGATCAAACAGACACTCCGGAAGAGCGCACAACCTGCAACCGTGACAAATGTTGTCTCATTTGTTCTAAACCACTCTTACAACATTTGAACCTGATGAATCCCGGTTTATGCCATTAGGGAAGAAAAACAAATCCATTGACGTGTAACTTCAGGTAGTCATCTGACCTCATTTTTTGGACACTTAATGTTGCTGGACCGAGAGATGACCAATTGTAGAATCCTCACTTCACAGCTCTGCCCTCACAAGCTTGTATAGTAGGCTATGGGCAAGATAGGTGCATCTCTTCATCTACCTCTCTTATTACCCTGGTGCTCCATTCATTCTAGAATAGGATAAATCTGAACTCATCAGACCACATGACCTTATACTTTTTTACTGTTAGCCTCACTGCTATGTGGCTGCATTTTTGTAATCGAGACAGTACATTAATCTGAATTGGCACACAGAAATTAGGGAACGCATTTAGGGATTTCGGAACACATTTGCAGTGGCAAAATCTGACTGCTGTGCAAAATCTTTTCCAGCCCATCCCAAAGATTCTCAATAGGTATAATGTCTAGACTTTGTGGTGGCCAATCCATGTGTAAAAATGTTGTCTCATTCATTCTTAACCACTCTTACATTTGAGCCTGATGAATTCTGGCATTGTCATCTTTAAAAATGTTTATGTTATTAGGAAAGAACAAAAAATCCATTGACAGGTAACTGATCATTCAGTATATTCAGGTAACCTTAATTAAGGTATACCTTAAACAACCTGAATTGCCTCACAGAAATGTATTCATTCTTACATTCACATTTGTTTTCCTGACAAAAAAAGACTTTTTAAGAGACAAACCACAGTTGATGAGTTTGTATTCCTTGTCTGAAACCTCTGCAATATTTCATCCCTCATGATAATCAATAAACAAAACCCCATTGTGTGGTATTGAAGCTACTTCTGACATGTTATGAATTTTTAAAGAGAGTTATATGAAATTTTAGGAACAAATTATGCTTTCACTTCCTATTGGGAAATGGACTAAGGCATTTTCCTATTGCCTGCATTACCTATAATGCATCATAAATGTTGATTAGCTGCTGTTATGATGCCAGCAGCACTTTTGCATGAGGTATCCTGCAGTATTAAAATATTCCTCTTTCTCTGTCTATTACTGTAGTAATCTCAGTTTACAAAATTTTTGAGATGTTTTTTTTTTTTTCTTGTACTCACAATATTGCAAGCCGATTAGATTGACAGTAACAAACCAGGTACACAAAAAGTCCTTTTGTTGTTTTAGCCTTTCCTTTGAGCTGAACTAAATGTTAAATACTTGCATAAGTTTAAGTATCTATCTAGTGATTTCAAACATTTATACTGCCAAGCCTCAGGGAACTGCTGCAAATCTGGTTCAATATATCACTTTTTATGTGAGAAAGAGCAAATGAGCGCAAGGCAAATGCGTTTTGATAGCCTCAGATGTGTTTTAGTGTATAATATATCAATGATCATTACTGAAACAGCCCTGTATTTATCATACAAAACAAATATGTCTACCCGAGTAGCTATGAATTGAAAGTAAACATTGTGCCATCCTTTATGTTCATATTTATCCATCAAAACAAACACTAATGCATTGGATATGTTTCTGAAGCAGTCTACTGTAATTGTTGCCTGTAAGATACCAAACATCCTCTTATATTATTGCTGCATTCAGGTGGCCGCAACATTATAACAAGAGGTGCTTTCAGAATAATGCAAATGCTTGACACAGGAGAAATTGTAATTTATGGTTGGAGATGCTGGATGGAGTTTGGATTGTGTATCTAGACTAATACATCTAAACTAAAAAGAACCTGCTAAACATCCATCTCAATACAGGGCAGAGCTAAATACCAAAAATAAATAAATAAAAGAATATGTAGAATATTCTTTAAAGGTATAGTTCACCTAAGATGTATTTCTTAACAATATTTATTCATCCACAAATATATACAGTGCTCAACATTTATGAGTACACCCTGTACAAATCTCTTATTTAAATTAATACTTTCTATAGGATAGTCATTACTGAAGCAAAATCTGCAAAATACTGTGACATGATAATGATCCAAAATTAGTACACCCAAATTTATATGTTAGTGAAAAATATGAAACATTTTTTAAATAATAATAATTTAAGAGAAACAAAAAATGTACAAAAATTTTGTTGAAATTTTGTAGTATGTAATTTTGTTTCCAAAAATGTTGCATGCATTTAAATGTATTATCTTTCTTCTCAAGCTGTTCTGTGCCTAAAATATTATTAGTTTTGATCAAATGCACCAAATTATATGACCTATATTAAATGATAAATTAATAAAAATATTCATTTGCAAAGGGGTGAAGTATCAAACATGGGCTCATTGGAGATATGTGCTTGTGCTTCAGCCTACATTTTTGTAAAAGTGCAAATATGTACTTTGACCAGCGTTTGACTGTAGTTTCTAGATAAAATAAATCCTGTGGATAAGACTTTAACAACTTTTTGTTTCTTTTAACACTAATGATAATTACAGGGGCATAATATCAACAAATAAATGAGCATTTTGTTGTAGTTCTATGCACAAAATCAAATAAAGAACAATGTCTAGAAATTGTAACCGAATACATTTGCTTAGCCTTTTTCTCTTAATATGGACAACTTTTCAAGTGTGGTCAGTTAGTTCACTTTGTATAGTGTTGTACTTGTGGTGCAGATTGCTCATGTTTAAGTTTGGTGAAGCACAGTTCTACAAGAAAGTTAAAAGCAATGTAAAATCAAGGTGAAACTGTGTGGTTGCAGTGCACTTTATTCTTACTTTTTTGCTTTTAGAACCAGTATTGGCTGGGTTTAGGCTGGGAAGTGTTTAGGTCAGTGGCTTTAGTGATCTGTACAACAAGCCCAGCCTTGTAATGGACGTGTAAAAGAATGATGCATTTTTGAAACGTAAAAAAACATACTCTAAATAACAAATTCTAGATTTGCAAAAATGTACACAGTGCCCTCTAGTGAATTTTTCATCTGAAACATGTGACGAAATTGAAATGTACCTGGCACAAAGTATTTAATACTTTGCAAAAATTTT
The DNA here is from genome assembly GCF_052040795.2 of Danio rerio. Taxonomy (NCBI): domain Eukaryota; kingdom Metazoa; phylum Chordata; class Actinopteri; order Cypriniformes; family Danionidae; genus Danio; species Danio rerio. The sequence goes on from NC_141031.1 coordinate 14,654,195, forward strand.
GACTGAATCATGGTTTTTGATGACCCTGTGTTGGAAATAACCTTTAAAAGCCCAGTATGCACTTTTCACCACTAGAGGGCAGGTATTCACAACAAACAGGTGTAATTTAATGATGCCTTGACTGAGTGTTGAATCATGGGAGTTGTTGTATTCATTACATCCAATGGGACTTCTGCATGGGACTAAATCATGTTCATGGTTAAGCTGAAGAATTCAACACTTATTATCATGCTAGTATGACACAAAGCAATGCTTTAACTTAAATGATGTTAGAGGCAATCTCTGATAAGCACAATGTGGCAAGGAAGCAGCAGAGCTTTTATTATTCCACTGTTGACCTCTACCTGTTCTTCAGGTCATGATCGGGTGTGGAAGAAGCAGTGCTGTTTAATTATGCACATTAATTATAAATGCATTTTAAAGTCTGTTATAATTCTGCTCTGTGCAGTCTGATAAAACTCATTCATTTTCTTTTCGGCTTAGTCCCTTCGTTATTCTGGGGTTGCCACAGCAGAATGAACCGCCAACTCATTTAGCATACGCAGCGGATGCCAATCCAGCTGCAACCCATCACTGGGAAACATCCATACACACCCATTCACACACATACATTTGGACAATTTAGCTTACCCAATTCACATTTACCACATGTTTTTGGACTTGTGAGGAAACCCACGCAAACACTGGGAAAACATGCAAACTCCACTCAAAAATGCCAACTGACCCCGCCGAGGTTCACACCAGCAACCTTCTTGCTGTGAGGCAAATGTGCTACCCACGGCACCACCGTGCAACTCTGATAAATCTCAGAATATAATAAATCATCTAAAGTGTTTTCCTGTTTTCTATAAAACCAAACCAAAATTCAAGGGTGTGTGACACCATTAGCATGGTAAAATAGGACACAGTTTTGTCACTAGTTAAAATTACTTATGAATTACTTATGAATACTCTTTAAATGTTTTTTGAATAATTTGATGAAAAATGCTACATAGTGTCCTGAAAACAAACAGGCCAATTGCATCAGATTTGAAGCATAAAAATTGGATCTTAGCCCTGACATCATTTAATTTAAAGATGCTAAAAAACATGCATTACATTTACATGCTAACACCATTTTTCTTCTAAAGCTGGCTGAGCAAGTTAATTCTCTTGGTAATGTCAGTTAAGGGTTCATACGGACACCAGCAGATCACCGTTAAAAACCAAACTTGTACTGTTGAAGAGCAATGCTTGTATTGTCACCAGAGACCAATCACTTCTAACAATAGTGAATCTTTCATTTGAAAATTCGCTTCCTGCTCCATACATGCTGTAAGGCCAGCGTGCATGCTTTATTCATACAGTACATGACAGAATGTTCTTGAAACATACATGTCAGATGCACATGACAGCATTGAAATGTATCTTGACAGAATAAGACAGCAAGCTGCTGAGTTTCCCCTAGAGAACACACTGAATCCTAAGCTCTCTGAAACAATAATATGCTATAATATTTAAAATAGATATACAGTGTCCTCCAAAAGTTGCAAGTTCCCTAGGCAATCTTGCAGTTTTGACAATACCTAACTCTTGATTATATTTTGTGATGGATTTGTGAAACTGAAAACAAAAATAATGTATTCAGAATACAGAACATGCGGGAAAATGTTTAACTCTTAAACCACCTTGAGACCGGCAGTCCATTTTCAGATGTTTTCGTATTGTCATTAGGGATGACAATATATAGTATAATTACATAATAATAACAGTATAATTTTGGAAATAGCCAAAATACATTCATCATTCATTCATTTTCTTTTCGGCTTAGTCCCTTTATTATTCCAGGGTCCAAAAGACATTACACTGGTAAAAATATAGATTCAAACATTATTCAAATATTGAGTAAAAATCATGTTCTATTAAGTTATTTTGTAAATTTCCTTCCTTAAAAATACAGAACCTTACTTTTTAATCAGTAATATGCACTGATAAAACCTTAATTTAGACAACTTTAAATATTTTTTTTTCCAATATTTTGTCTATTTTTTAAACCTCATACTCCAGTTTTTCAAAAAGCTTTCAGTCAAATAGGGCCTGTTTTCACCTGGTCTCATCATGTTTTTTTTGTTTTTTTTAATCGGATAGCTGTCTGATTTCAGTTTTTATTTACATTGACCACATGAATGCGTCTCCGCTAAATGGATATGATTCCGATATTCAAAAATCCATCACTATAAGCAAATTTAACTAGGTTACATTGACTAAAGCATCAGATACAGCACGTTTAATAAATTAATAATTTATTAATATTATTGTTTATAGCTATATAAATGGACCTGTTATCTGTGACATCACACATCGGTTTCTGAAGAGCGCAAATGAAGCTACAAGTATGCGTGGCCAACCGTTGCTATTTTCTTGGCTGATCAAAAAGGACAAACAGGCGGAGCGTTATTGGAGCTACAGAAGCCTGTTAGCATTTTTCTTAGACAGGTTTTCATTGGAAAAAACTCTTAATACTTCATTACCTGTGATCGTTTGTGTTCTAACCAGGGCCAGATTAACATAAGGGCTTGGTGGGACTGAAGCCACTGAACAAGGGGGCCCTTGATTGGCTGAAGAATTAACAGCAGGTTATAGGAGGACGCAAATAAACTGGTGCGCACCCGCACAATCCTTCCATCACACAATATAACCGAGACAGTGTGTAAACAAATTAAATAGCCTACAGAAGCAGTTATCAAAATGTCCATCATTATGGGGTATGTATCTCCTATACATATATAAAACACCACTGACAAATTTAGCTTACCCAATTCACACATAGCACATGTCTTTGGACTTGTGGGGGAAACCAGAGCACTCGGAAGAAACCCATGGACACGGGGGGAACATGCAAACACCACACAGAAACTTCAACTGATCCAGCCGAGGCTTGAACAAATGGCCTTCTTGCTGTGAGGCAGACATGCTACCCACTGCGCCACCCAATATAACTTAATATAACACCCAAAGGCAAGTTGATGAATTGCAGTTTAGTTACCTCTGTATTGGCTTTATGAGGGAGAGCAGGAGGTTGCTGCTTGATATGTACATCAGGGGTGCCCAAACTCGATCCTGGAGGGCCAGTGTCCTGCAGAGTTTAGCTCAAGCTTGCATCAACACACCTGCCAGGAAGTTTCTAGCATGCTAGTTAGTGTAGTTTGATTAGCTGGTTCAGGTGTGTCTAATTGGGGTTGGAGCTATACTCAGCAGGACACCGGCCCTCCAGGACTGAGTTTGGGGGTCCCTGCTATGTATCATGTTTGGCATTTAAACAAGGCAGGCTCTGTAATTACTTTCAGTGTGGGCTAAACGAAACATGTATTTTTGTCATACAGATATGCACAAGACATCTTTCAAACTTATAAAGCATTTTATTTGTGTATAACATACTCACCCAAAAACAAAACAATCTGCCTTTGTAAATAAATGAAACACAATATTATTCTATTGTTATTTCTTTCTTTTCACAGAAATAGGCTACAGGTGCCTGCTGCGTCTCCTCTTGTTCCACACTGGTGGTGGTGAAGAGAGACTTACTCTCATGATTTTGAAGCACTTTGAGTGTATGGCCATTCACAATAATTTATTCATTCATTCATTTTCTTGTCGGCTTAGTGCCTTTATTAATCCGGGATTGCCACAGAGGAATGAACCGCCAACCTATCCAGTACGTTTTCACGCAGCAGATGCCCTTCCAGCCACAACCCATCTCTGGGAAACATCCCCACATACACACACACACACACACACACACACACACACACACACACACACACACACACACACTATGGACAATTTAGCCTACCCAATTAACCTGTACCGCATGTCTTTTTACTGTGGGGGAAACCGGAGCACCCAGAGGAAACCCACGCGAGGGCGGGGAGAACATGCAAACTCCACGCAAAAATGCCAACTGAGCCACGGTAAATGATATGGCCTAAAATTTCATGGTAAATGATATGGCCTCTTGTTTCTTATGTATTTTCTCTGAACTATAAAAAAATGATGTGCATGCAGGCTAGCTATTGACTTCTATAGTAGTTTTTCCTTACTCTGGAAATCAGTGGCTATCAGTGTCTAAAATTCTTCAAAATATTTTTTTTTGTTCAACAGAGTTTGAAAAGGAATGCTTCGCCCAAAAATCTAAATGTACTAAACCTCAAGGGGGTTCCAAATTGTTGTTTGTTTATTTTGCTGAACAGCAAAGAAGATATTTTGAAGAATGCTAAAAACCTGAAATCATATGGAGGAAAATGATATACTAAAGTCAATGGAGACAGGTTCTTGCTTTCTTCAAAATATCTTTTTGTGTGTTCAGCAGAAGAAAAAAGTCTAACAGGTTTGGAACAAGGAGAGTAAATGATGATAGAATTTACCATTTTGGATGAACTATCCTTTTAAGGGTAAGTGTTTTGTGAATTTAGGGGGATTTTATGCATTTTTAAAAAGTGCCCTTTTCCACTTGAGTCCCTGCCTCTTAAAATCTCTCTATATGTCCTTGGCTCTTGCATATCTGACTGTCATGTACACTGTAAAAAAAAAAAAAAAAAATTGTAAAAGCTGGTCAAAATACTGGCACATGCAGGGCTTCCAGAGATATTCCATTAAATTGCAGAAAATAACCAATCCACAGAATTACAAGCAAAAACTGTAAAAAAAATAATAATAATAATAATAAAATACAGAACAGACTTTACAGTCAAAAATTCATTAAATTCCACTTTATTACTGTTGACAAAGTGCATTTAAACTATGGAAAAAATTCACAGAAAAACATCCAACTTTCAGGTTAATCTCCGTAAATGTACATTTTTAATGTGTTGTTTTGTAACATTGCTCTGTAAATTTACAGTAATTTACTTTTAATGTACAGTTTTTACATGTAAAATAACAAAATAAAAAGTACTGAATTAATCCTTATTTTTACAACAACAACAAAACAAAAAAAAACTCAACTAAAACCAATCTCTGTTAAATAAAGGGTATTTAGAAATTGAATGTCTACTTTATAAATATCTGTAAAAACGGTTAAAAGACTGGCACAGCAGGGCTTCCAGAGATGTTCCATTAAATTACAGAAAATAACCATTTTAACAAAATTACAAGCAAAAACTGTAAAATGCAGAACAGAATTTATGGTAAAAATGTATTAAATTACATTTTATTACTGTTGAAATTTGCATTTAAACTGTGGGGAAAAAAAGGAAAATTCTGTAAAGAAATACAATTTATTGTAAAATGCCCACAACATGTGCACTCTCCTTTTTTTACATATGTGGTTTCAACACCCAAATTCATTTAGACCTGTTCAGTTTCACCTGGAAACCACCTCCTGAATTCGTCAGAGCGAACAAATTTATTTCTCGAAAGCATTTCTGGGGCATTTACTCCTGCCCATATCATGATCACATAACTATCCGATCAGAAAAAACATGAAGTGGCATGTTGTCATATCATAACAAATCATATATCAATGAAAAGCTTATTCACACAGTATATAAATTTTTAAACAATTGACACTAAGGATTCACTTTCTTGTCCTGTGTCATATATTTAAATGAATGTTTTTTTTTTTTGTCTTTTTTTTTTGTCTATATTTATCTAAATATCATTTGAAAAGTCAATGAAATTCCAAAATAACACTCAATGTCGTTAGGTCATTTTTTGTCTTTTTATTTAACATCAAATAGATTCTCACCATGACCAGAAAGGCTTTCAAAAACTGGGACTCTTCTGCATTCATATGCACATACTGCACTGGAAGTCATAAGATGTGTGTTTGTGCATATGATGATAAAACGTTGATGAGCCTCAAGCCCCTGGTGTCTAAAAGCAACAGCTGCGGGGACATGGTGTTAGTTGATTTGGGTAACATTTATTCAGCTGCATATGCAGAGATTGCATTAAACACTACAGTGATTTATCCTCATCATCAGGAGACAGGTGCTTTGCTTAATGTTATTCAATCATAAAGCGATTGAATATGTATGTATGTTATGTACATTAGAAATTGGCACTTAAGGGATGTGGATAATCATTAAATCTGTGTACTATAGTTATAGAATTCCTCTGTGTAATTGACATCAAATGAAACAATTTGCTGAAGCTTTGATAGGGGTGACTTGGTTGCTCAGGGGTTAGCTCTGTTGCCTCATAGCAAGAAGGTCACTAGTTCTAGGCTCAGCTGGTTTAGATGGCATTTCTGTGTGGAGTGCGCATGTTCTCCCCATGGGTTTTCTTTGGGTGCTCCGGTTTCCCCCACAATCTAAAGACATGCAATAGGTGAACTGAATAAATTAAATTGGCAGCATTAATCAGCGGTGTAAAACATATGCTGGTTGGCGGTTCATTCTGCTTTGGTGACCCTTGATAATTAATAAGACTAAGCTGAAGAGAATAAAGCTTTAAACAGGGTAAATAGTTGTTGTATTTTGACATCTGTGTTTATTATAATAGCTTTTGTAATAGTATTCCTTTCATTTGGAAGCAATTATTATTAATTAGTAATTACTGGAAAGCTATTACTAGTTTTACAACTTTATTAATCCCACAAAGGGCAGGTAAATTAGGGCAGATGCATCAAATGGCACACATCATAAAACATATTAACACAAGAATAATACAATTCTAAAATAAAAATACAGCCCAGAATGCTACATAATAAATTTCATGGAAGAAATAAAACGTAAATACATGAAATACAAAAAAAAAAAAAAAAAAAAAAACTTGTTAAAATGTTTAATTATAAAGCCTAATCGTCTCTGGAACAAAAGTAAATGTATATCTATTAGATTAAATGCTTCTAAATCTTCTTACAGAGAGCATTGCTTTAAAATAAGCCACTATCACTTTACTTTGATGGTCGCTATTGTGCATTTTATTGACTATAAGTTACATTGCAACTACTGTACATGCCAACTAATTCTCATTAGATGTATTACTAGACTAAATGCTTCCTCTAACAGACATTCTGCTGACTATTAGAAATTTAAGTACACAATCCTAACCCAAAAGTTATAGTATACTAATACTCTAATGAGAAGTATTCTAATGTGGTCGCAATGTAACTTAAAATCAACAAAATGTGTTAAAGGAACCATCAAAATAAAATGATATCAATATACCTTCAGTGGAAAAGAGTCAGCTTCTGTTATACTTTACTAATAGTTTATATTAAACTTATACACTCACCGACCACTTTTTTAGGTACTTTTTTAGGTACACCTATACCGAGTTGGATCCCTTTTGGCTTTAGAACATCCTTAATTCTTGTGGCATAGATTCAACAAGGTACTAGAAATATTCCTCAGAGATTTTGGTCCATATTGACATGATAGCATCAAGCAGCTGTTGCAGATTTTAAGCTGCACATCCATGATGCAAATCTCTCGTTCCACCACATCCCATAGGTGCTCTATTTGTTGGCTGTGGAGGCCAATTGAGGACAGTAAACTCATTGACTACGTTTACATGGACACTAATAATTTTAATTTAATGTGATTGAGACAGTACTCTGATTAGAAATCTACCATGTAAACAGCAATTTTTGAGTAATTTAATCAGATTAAGGTCATAATTAAACTAAAGAGAAATCAAATTCAATTCAATTCAATTCAGCTTTATTTGTATAGCGCTTTTACAATGTGGATTGTGTCAAAGCAGCTTCACATAAATGGTCATAGTAACTGGAACAGTGTAGTTCAGTTTTTAGTGTTTAAGTTCAGTTCAGTTTAGCTCAGTTCAGTGTGATTTAAAAACATTACTGAGAGTTCAAACACTGAAGAGCAAATTCATCGATGCGTAGCTCTACCAATCCTGAACCATGCCAGCCAGTGGCGACAATGGAGAGGGAAAAAAAACTTCACCTGATGGGAGTGAAGAAAAAAAAACCTTGAGAGAACCAGACTCAGTTAGGTACGACCATTTTAATTTCTCCGCTGGCCAAAAGTCTTGTGCAGAGCTTCAGTCACCGCGGTGGAAGCTGGAAGCTGGCCTCAGAGAAGACTGGTCTGTCCCTGGAGCGTCGCTGGAATCAGACTCATGTTCTCCACTCCCCACGACCATCAGCGCAGCAGCAGCTCAGGATACGGCCTGGTCCCGGATATGGAATCCTTGGGATCATCACGTCGCTGGTCTTGGATCCAATCAGTGACTCCGCATAATCTGAGGACCTCAGGATGAGTATCCCCAGGTGAAAATAGAGAATAAAGAAAATAATTAGCGTAGCTGCTGTTCATAGTGTATAAAAGCAAGATGCAGAAGCCAGTGTGGAACCCGCTAGGTGATGCATTGAGTGTATGCTTTACTAAACAGATAGGTCTTTAATCTAGTTTTGAACTGGGAGAGTGTGTCTGAGCCTCGGACGTTATCAGGAAGGCTATTCCAGAGTGTAGGAGCCATGAAAGAGAAGGCTCGACCTCCTTTACTTGATTTTGCTATTCTAGGTACTACCAGAAGCCCTGAATTTTGAGATCTTAAAGAGCGAGTTGGTTTGTAGCGAGACAGAAGGTTGGTTAGATAAACACGAGCTACTGTAGATTATTTAGAGCTTTATAGGTGAGAAGTAATATTTTAAATTCAATACGAAACTTAACAGGCAGCCAGTGTAGGGAGGATAAAATTGGCGTTATATGATCATATTTTCTAGACCTGGTCAGAACTCTGGCTGCTGCATTTTGTACTAATTGAAGTTTGTTAATAGAGGATGTTGGGCAGCCAGCAAATAGAGCATTACAGTAATCCAGTCTCGAAGTCATAAAAGCATGGACTAGCTTTTCTGCATCTGAGATGGATAGCATATTTCGTAATTTAGCGATATTTCTCAGATGAAAGAAGGCAGTTTTTGAGACATGGGATATATGGTTTTTAAAAGTTAGATTGCTGTCTAATATGACACCCAAATCTTTTATAGTAGAGCTAAAGCTAACTTTGTATCCCTCTAATTGTAAATTGAGTTGCGAGATCTGCTGTGTGCAAGATTTAGGCCCAATAAGTAATAATTCTGTTTTGTCGGAGTTTAAGAGAAGATAATTGTTGGTCATCCAGTCTTTGATGTCTTTGATACACTCAGTTAGTTTAGAAAGTTCAGACGTCTCGTCAGGTTTAGTGGAAATATATAATTGAGTATCATCTGCATAGCAGTGAAAGCTGATCCCATGTCTTCTAATAATGTCTCCCAGAGGTAGCATGTAAATTGTAAACAGTAAAGGGCCTAAAACTGATCCTTGAGGAACCCCATACTTTACTGGGCAGATTTGTGAAGGCTGTCCATTAAGATTCACAAACTGGTAGCGGTCAGTTAAGTATGACTTAAACCATTGTAGAGCCTGTCCCTGGACACCTGTAGACTTTAAGCGATTTATGAGGATATTGTGGTCAATGGTATCAAATGCCGCACTAAGATCGAGTAAAACTAATAGCGAGACGCACCCTCGGTCAGCAGCTAAGAGTAAATCATTGGTTATTTTCACTAAGGCGGTTTCTGTACTGTGGTGAGCCCTGAAATCTGACTGAAACACTTCAAAAATATTGTTCGTCTGCAGAAAAGAGCATAATTGAGTGGAAACAACTTTTTCTAGTATTCTAGACATAAATGGAAGATTAGAAATAGGCCTATAGTTAGCTAAGTTGTTGGTGTCTAGTTGCGGTTTCTTAATAATAGGCTTAATAACAGCTAGCTTGTAAGAGTTTGGAACATGGCCTAAAGATAAGGAAGAGTTAATAATGTTAAGAAGAGGTTCTCTCATAGCAGGTAGCAGCTCTTTCAGTAATTTTGTTGGAATTGAGTCCAGCATACACGTAGCTGGTTTAGAGCTATTTGTAATTTTTACTAACTCTTCATGTTCTATGATTTTGAAGCAATGTAGGTTATTATTATGATTTAATGAAATATTTACAGGATTTGGAGTATAAGCCGGTGCAGAAAGTTTGGCATCTACTATTTTCTGTCTAAAGGCCTATATTTTATTACTGAAAAAATTCATGAAGTCATCACTACTAATTTGCGGTGGAGTAGTTTGTTCCAAGGATGACCGATTATTAGCTAATTTAGAGATGGTGTTAAATAAAAATCTAGGATTGTTATGATTATTTTCTATCAGTTTGCGCAGGTGCTCGGTCCTGGCAGATTTTAGAGCCCTCCTATAGCTGGACAGACTGTCTTTGTACGCAATTCTAAAGACCTCTAATTTAGTTTTTTTCCATTTACGTTCCAAGGCGCGGGTTGCTGTTTTGAGCGCACGAGTATGACTATTATACCATGGTGTAGTTTTAATCTCTCTAGCCTTTTTTAATTTGATGGGTGCCACAGTATTTAGTGTGCTAGTAAAGATGGCATCCATACTGCTGGTTACTACATCAAGATCATTTGAGTTTGCGGGTGCATAACGAAATAGAGAGAGATCAGGTAAGTTATTTATAAATTCATCTTTGGTTGACGGAACAATAGTTCTACTAGGGCGGAGTATTGGAGCGGGTTTGCTCATTTCAGGTAAACACAGCTTATATAGTAAGAGGTAGTGATCTGTAAAATCATCACTTTGGGGTATAATGTCTATGTCAATAACCTCGATTCCATGAGACAGAATTAGAACTAATGTATGCTTTAAGCGATGGGTTGGACCCACAACGTTTTGCTTTAGCCCAAGTGAGTGTATTAAATCCATAAATGCCAGCCCTAATGTATCGTTAGCGTCATCTATGTGGATGTTAAAGTCACCTACAATTAGCATTTTATCAGTTTTGACTAGTAAGTCAGAAATAAAATCAGAAAATTATTTTAGAAAATTGACATAGGGTCCTGGGGGTCTATATATGGTGATTAAAGCGAGAGATAACATAGGTTTTTGCATAGTTTCTGGAAGCTGAACATTAAGCGCTAATACTTCAAAGGAGCTAAACATAAGTCCGTTTCTCTGATTAACATTAAGGAAATCACTAAATATTGATGCAACTCCACCACCACGACCAGTTTGACGAGCCTCATGTTTATATAAGAATCCTGGAGGAGTTGCTTCATTTAAGCTAATATAGTCATTTTGTTTCAGCCAGGTTTCAGTGAGACAGAGTGCATTAAGATTGTTTTCTGTCATTATTTCATTTATGAAAAGTGCTTTAGGTGCAAGTGACTTGATGTTTAGGAGACCAAGCTTTACGAAATTTGTATTTTCACTTTTTACCGGTTTTTCTGGTTTGATTCTTAATGGATTTTTTTTCTGGAGCACACAGTACGTTTATTTCTTAATCTAATAATACGAGGAACAGACACAGTCTCTATAGGATTCGCCAGATGTGCATTACTGATGTTTAAGTGGGACGAACCAGAGTCTAAGTGGCTATAATGTGAATTTTGTGAATTTTTACCTGCTAGTCAGATGGTTCGAAGTAATCTGGAGATGTTGTCCGACAGGAGTTCAGCTCCGGCTCGACTGGGGTGCAGACCGTCAGCACGGAAGAGCCTAGGACGGTCCCAGAAAAGATTCCAGTTATTAGCAAAGAGCAATTTCTGTTCTTTACACCATGTTAATAGCCATTCAGAGCAAAAAGTCTACTGAACCTTTCATTACCTCGGCGGTAGGTAGGAAGCAGCCCTGAAACGTTGATCTGCATGGCTGGCGAGGTGCGTCGAACCGTCTCGATCAGGCTCCTGAAGTCCTTCTTCAGGATCTCCGACTGCCGGAGCCCGGTGTCGTTTGTCCCCACGTGGAGGACAACGGCACCCGGGCTCTCGGCAGCGCCCAGGATAGCTGGAATCTGTGTAGAAATATTTCTTACACGGGCACCAGGAAAGCAGAAAGTACATACTTTATTACCTTTTGAGGAGGCGGCACGGACGTGACGAACGATCGAGTCACCGATGATGGCCACATCGGGTCCCGTCTCGCGGAGAGGGGGGAATCGGTTCTCCGTGGAGATCTCGAACACGGGAGGAGGAGACTTTCTGCCCCGGGATCTGGCAAGCACCTTACGAGCTGCACCCAGGCGCCATGGTTGCCGGGTGCACTGGGCCTGGATAGAGAAGGATGCGGGGTTGAGGTAGAGGGAGTGATGTGGTTGTAATTTCCACGTACCTTAGATGATGAGGCGCCTTAGCGTTAGGCACAACAAGCAACGCCCGTTGTTTCTGCAGCCGCGTCCGCCTCACCGAAAGTGCACGGATCTGGGACACCACTTCTTCCAGCTCCTGCTCCAACGCCTCCATCGATGCTTCTCCTGCACACAAGGACAGAGACAAATTAAGACATGTGGAGTATATGCCGATTTTAGCCGCATTAGTAAAGTGCAAAACAGATATGTAAACACCTTAATCGAAATATTATCATCATGTAGAGCATTTCAACGTGTTTTGTGACAGGACAGTCCACAGACACACACACACACACACACACACAGACACATAGCTGTTTGACACTCTGCACCTACGGAGTTAGTGCAGACCACAGACACCTACATTGTTTTTTTTTTCTTCCATTCAGCATGTGGTATGAACTTCCATTAAAACAACAGCCTTCCAGCAGTTCACAGTTGCATCCAATATTTTGTTTGTCACGGGGGGCATGCCCGAATGAAATTGAAAGTACCAAATTGCAGTTAAAGTTAACAAACTAATAATGAAACACCTGAAATTACATGAAACTCCAGAGGAAATGCGGATAGCTCAGTGACTCAATGACAATAATCAAATAATTTGGTATAACATGTCAAACAGGATCATGAAAGAAACATTAAAAAAGCAACTCATGTAAACGCCTTAATCTTATTATTGTCTTAAATAAATTAAGGCAAATAATTCGATTACTGATGTCCATGTAAACATAGTCACTGTCATGATCAAAACACTGGTCTGAGATGTTTTGAGCTTCATGACATGGCATGTTACCCTGCTGGAAGTAGCCATCAGAAGATGGGTACACTGTGGTCATAAAGGGATGGATATGGTCAACAACAATACTCAGGTAGGCTGTGGTACTAATGGGCTCAAAGTGTGCCAAGAAAATATTCCCCACACCATTGCACCACCACCACCAGCCTGACCCATTGATACAAGGCAGGATGGATCCATGCTTTCATGTTGTTGAAGCCAAATTCTGACCCTACTATCCAAATGTCGCAGCAGAAATCAAAACGTACTAGACCAGGCAACTGGCACCTAAATGCATTGAGTTGCTGCCAGGTGTTTGGCTGATTAGAAATTTGAGTTAACGAGCAATTGGACAGGTGTACCTAATAAAGTGACCAGTGAGTGTAGTTTATATTATACTTATATTTCTTAGTTTGCTACTCACAGAACGCTGCTAGACTCTGCAGAGACACACCATTTTGTTTAGAGCAAGTCATAACTACTCTTAAGATAATTGTTATTTCAATAGATAAATTGATGAGTACCAGCATTGAAAAGAAAAACTTAAGATACCATCAATAAAGGTAGCATAAAAAGGCTCTGTGTTTTGCTGGAATGTGTAGTATCAAAGACCAAGACACTTATACTCCTGTACCCTTTCAACTTTCTTTTCATAAACACACACAGGTTTCAGCTCTGAGGCATTTATTTTTCTAAAATCAATTCTGTCTCTTTCATTTGACTAATTATTCAGGTTTAGTTCAGCCTCTTTGGCCCACTCAAAGAACTCATTGTGATCATCACTGTCATTACATTTCATATTCATTAACAAGGATTAAAAAACTTGTCAGCGTGTTTGATTATGCAACAATTATTATTATAAAGAATAAAACGTTACAGCCTATGATGTAGCCTAATAAAACAGTGTTAGTTTATGACTTAAAATTCATGATAAAACTATATTTGTAAGATTAAAAAAAATTGCTTGGGGTCCTCTTCACTGCACACTATGTATGCAGAAGATGGATGCTTTTATGTAATGTGAAATCATGTGACATAAATATTGCATTCCAGATTAAAGGAGCAATATTATTTTCTCAGTGGCACTCCACTCTCCACATCCAATTTTCCAAAGCCTTGTACTTCCTCAGTATGTCTTCATTCTCAGGGTAGGTTTTCATCATACACTGTTAAAAATTGTCCCGTTAAATAACAGTAAAATACTGGCAGCTGCAGTTGCCAGCAATGTACTGTTATTTTACAGTATGTTGCTGTAAAAATACATGGACTACATTGATTTACACAATACTCAAGTGAACTCATTTTGCTCACTGAAAGCAACTGCCTCAACTTGGTCAACTGCTGAATGAGTTTATGAAGTAATGTGCTATATATGCTTAGAAGCATACTTATAATGATAACTTATTTTAGTTAATTAGAAAAGTTCGGTTTAACTCTAATGTCTTATTTTTCACAACAGCACACATACATGTAAATCTGGAATCACCAGAGAGATTCTGACTGCATCAGCAACTAAACAGCCGCTATCTTTAAATAGAGAAACATGCAGAATAACATCAGCAGTTCATTGTTCATCTTTAACTCATTCACTGGCTCTACTCTCCTCCACAACGGTGACAGACAGAAGAAATTAGCTTCAGGTTTTACAGTAAAATACTGTTTTTTCCTTGATTTAACAGTAATCTACTGGCAGCTGTGGTTGCCAGCAATATACTGTTTTTTAACAGTCTATTTCCGTTGTGTAAATTAACAGTATATTACTGTTAAAATACATTTTTACACTGTGTTTTTACCTCTCACACCTTTAACCCTTTAAACCCCAGAGCATATACTTCAGTTTTAATTGAAGTGTCCACACTACTGAGTGTTCAAGAAACATGTAGCAAAGCTGAAGTAAATTCATTAATTAACTGACTAATTAAATGATAATTGAGGATTAACAATGAACAAATGAAGAAATACTGAAGGGAAAAAACAAGAACAGAACATACAAAACTTTAGTCAGCTTTATAATGAAATAACCTGAAGAACAACAAATGATTAAATCATTTAAATGATCAGCGGATGATTAAACAACTCTACAAACATCATCACCAGCTACACTTATTACTTAATACATGTATTTTTGTATAACATCTACTAAAGTTCTTCTTGAGAGAAAGGTTAACGTTTTACGTCACCATCATGGAGAACAGAGTTTGCTTTAGTTGGGCTCTTAGCCCTGCCATTTTTAACATTTATATATCTTGGCTGCTGCAATTGTTAAGAACTTTGTTTAAAAAGCTCTTTTGATGTGGCAAGCCAGCCAAAAACCTAAATCTGAAAAAATAAGATCTGGTGATGTTCAAGTTGCTATTAAATGGCAGAGTTTGTTCTCATTTAGTATAATAAAATTTACTGCTCCTGTTCAATGTTAAATCTATTGTTTTACATTATATGTGTATATATATATATATATATGGCAATGATTTCTGGAAGTTTTTAAGAATATCTTGGACAATAACACTGCTCTATGGTATAAATCGCACTCAAAGAGACATCAATAATCAGCACATGAACCTCAATAATGGTGACAACAAATTTAACAAAATTTAACAAAATTAACAGTTTAACTCACAAAACAGGCAACTGAAAGTCGAAACATAAACAAAAGCAGAATCAAACACAAATAAAGAAAACCGTTATACAACATTTATTTATACCGCAATGCATGCTGGGATATTTGTACAGTGCCACTCCCAGCATGCATTGCAGCATGAAACATTTGAGATGTTACCATTGTTGAGATACAAGGTCAGATTCATGAGGTCTGAGTGTGTATATGTCATAGCTGAACTGTTTTTGTATATTATTTCTTAACTGTTAAGTAATTATGGAGGTATGTTTTCTGTTTCCACTTCTCATTAATTAAATACCTGCAACTAAGCATAAAATCTATTGCATGAGGCCCTTCATCCAGATTTATACCAAAACATTTATCAGAAATAATTTCAGATAAAGAGATTTCTCTATTTATTGACTTCCCAACTTTAGTGCTATGGTACAAACGTTTTGTAAATGCTGTATTACAGCAGTTGCAAAGTCTTCTTAAATGAGTTCAAGGGTGAAGAGCCCAACTAAACCAGCCCCTCACTCCATTACGGTGACACAAAAAACACCTTAATTTCTGTTGGATCTCAATGTGAATTGTATGGACGTCAAATCAAGCAGTAATAAGTGTGTCTGCTGTTGTTTGTGGAGTTGTTTAATGATCCTCTGCTGAGACTGAAGCTGTTTTATTTTATTTGATTTTATTTAATGTTGTAACTCAAGTCACTGTTTGTGTTTCTTGTTTATTTTCTTCAGTAATTGTGATTATTAACAGGTGCAGGTGTTCATCAGTGTCTGAATTCACTCATTAGTGTTCATTAAAACTGTCAGGTGAACTATATTAGTTAACTAGTGTATGAAATAGTGAACAAGGACACAAAGCGTGATTTCAAACACAGACTTCAAAACATCGAATCTGAACTCTGTTAGCTCACAGTTTTCTGCAGTTGGTTACTTTCTCGAAAACAAAAATGTTACCCAGAAAGCATTGTTTTTAACAGAATATTACTGTTTTAGTGAAAAAACATTATTTTACCGTAGAATCTGACCGTTTTTTAACAGCAATTTTTTACAGTGTACATCTCACAGTTTTCCCATTCTCAGTATACCCTGTAAACTCTTCTTGGAAGTCCTCCTGGCCTTGGATCTGATCTTTGGTTCAATAAAACTTGTTGAAATGTATTGCATCATATATTGCACTGATACCAGACCCCTGTTTTTTCCAGTTGTATTGAGAAACTTGGATAGAATCGAGATTCATGATTCAGACACTCCACGAATAGCACTGTGAACAGCAGCATGAATAACTCTCTCTGTTGTCACTGCAGTCTGGACCGCCAGATTAAATCGTCAGACAGGTAAAAGAATAAACGATGGCCTTATGAATAAGACTGTCAATCTCTAGATGAGTCAGTCTTAAAATGCACATTCTGAGCCTGTGGTTATCTGTTTAATGATATTGTGTATACATTTGGTTGAGGGTTTTCTGTATGGCATTAAAACTGCTGGTGTAGCACTGTCTGTCAAGATCATGCTGGAGAAAGGAAATTTATCACTGCCTTTGGTTTTACGGTACAAAATCAATTGCTCAACTACCAATATTGTGGAAGGACATGCAGAACTGTGGCCAAGAATCCAAGATTGCGGGAACCGTAGCCTTATACATGTGAGTGGCATACTGACAAGGGCTCTTAAGAGAGAGTGAAGCCGAAAGGATGTAGACTTTGATAAAGCAACGCAAATATTCTATTTTTGACCTTAAGCGGAACTTAATGTCCCAAGGTAAATTGCTATTTAATGGCATTTAACTTCTGACCTTGGTTGCTTACAAAATAAGTTGCTGTTTTAAAATAAGGTGGCTAAATATATTGGTTACATCATATAAGTTCATAACTTAGCAATATAAACAAAAAGTCACAATTACAACAAAAACGCATTTAGGACAAATAAAGAAAAAATTACAGTTGTGACCTTGAACCACAAAACCCATCATAAGTGTCAATTTTTGAAAGTTAAGATGTATGCATAATTTGAAAGTTAAATAAATAGCTTTTCATTGATGTGTGTTTTTTTAGGATAAGACAATATTTGATCATGTATTTTTGGTCTTATCAAAAATTAAGTTTTAATATATTTCCACTATCAGAATAAAAGGTACAGAATAAATAAAGGATAATAAAAAATAAGAATAAGAATAAAAAAGGAACAGTTTTGGACCTTTGTAGAAGTTGTACCTTATATAGTACAGAAAAGACCTCTTATGATACTGTTCTGTACCTTTTGGTACAGTTGAAATGAAGGTACACAATTGTTTCTTAAAAAAGGAAGTGTTAGAGAACTCCTTCTTTGTTACAATATTTATGAAAATAAATATTACTGGAAAGACAGTGATTTTATGAATAGTTTCCATATTAAAACATGCATCATCATTTAAAAGCATATGTTCAAAGAAACACAAACATTTAAGGCATTAAAAAAACATTTGGTAAGCATTGTCTGATAAATATATTTTCATAATTGATATTCGCACCTTTTGGCGTTGGCTTTCCAATACACACATATGCTGGCCTGCATACGGAAAGCGTTCATGCAGACATTTTTGTATTGTAAGACTTATCAAACATTCTGCATATCTTGTTACATACAATACTATTTCTATTTTAAAATAAGAAAATTAAATTCCCTTTTAAGTGATTACAAAGGTATTGTGTGAACATTGAAAAAAAATGTTTTTATTGTAAATGGGAATGTATTACTAATACATTAACTGTAATTTTAGTGAAAAGTGTTGTGAAACGTTTAGCAAAAAATAAATCTTTTGATTTATGTTAAAGTATTTTTATTCTTTATTGTAAATAGAAAAGGTGCATTAACACAAAAACTTTTTTAAAAAAAACAACGTTTAAAACTATTTGATGTTTTGTATTTACTGAAAATAAATTGACACATTTTGAATATGACAAAATTCCTTTAAATAGTTCTTGAAGGAAAACATTTGGCATCTCTACTTTACTTGTTCTTGTCTATGTGGATTGGCTGAGAAGAAAAATCACTCCTGTGAGTCCGTCCAATTAAATCGCACATATTACGTAAATCGCATCATACTTAACCTCAAGGCATGGGTGCATTATAAAGGCAGCAAACCGTTTTAAAGCATTAAAAGTGTCCAAGAAAATGTCCAAAATCTTTAGTTGCAATGACACAGAGACTGTTTAGACTGCCCAAATGGCCTTAAATACACTACAATTCTTAAATGCACTACAGAATGTTACATTTTTACGCAAGCACAAATTGCATAAATGCATCAGCTATTTACAGCGTAATACTCACTACTCATCATTACTCTTGAGTACTTTTTGAAGGGCTACTTTATACTCATAGTGTGATTAATATTTACAACAGATACTTTTAATGTACTTGCACTACATTTTTGGCTAAGTAAAGGTACTTTTACTTATAATTTTTTCTATGATTTTTTTTATTTATTTATTTTTTTGGTCTGTGTGTGTCCCTGTAATGGAGTGAGGGGCTGGTTTAGTTGGGCTCTTCACCCTTGAACTCATTAATTTAGACTCTCCAGCTGCTGTAATACAGATTTTATGAAGCACTTTTATTATAGCAATGTTTTCAGTATCATTTAGCCCACAAACATGACTAATTTGATTACCATGTTGTTTTTTCTGCCTTCAGAATCGTTTCCACTTGCAGATGACGACTCGTATTCCTCCATCGGGATTAGTGGAGCTACTTCTGGCCGTTTTGCAGCGCAGTGGCTGGGAAGAGAGCATGGCAGTTCTTTGCCATGGTTGGGAGGATGCTGGTCTTCTGGATCTCCTAAAACTCCAAGGCCGCTTTGGCTGGGGACCTTCACAATGGCACCTGCGGGCCGCTCTTAATCTCTCTCACAGCACAGCTCGCATGGCTAACATTTCTGACTTCCTGTCTGAGCACTTTAATCTGGACCATTCTCCTCCTGCCTCAGTCCTGCTTTTTGGGGCTGACCCGGAGTGTGCCTCATCAGTTCTGCGCAGCGCGCATGACCTGGGGTTGACATTGCCCACTGTACATTGGATTATGGGACATCCTTTAAGCCCAGATGCTCTTCATTCCATTGGCCTGCCTTTAGGACTGCTGGCCTATGGAGAGGTCGACCACAAACCACTGGATTTCTACATTAGTGATGCCCTGCAGTTGATCAACAGAGCTGTTACAGCTGCAACTGTTGTACGGCCTGATCTAGCTCTTATCCAAAATATGGTCAACTGTTTTGACAAACCCAACAAACACGAACTACCCTCATCAGGACAATACATTGCCAGGTAGATTGATATTCTCTCATTTTAAAAGTCTACTTTGAAATTTGGATTTTGAAAAGTGGTTTACCCATGTTCCCGTGGGCTTCCTGCAGGTGCTCCAGTTTGTTCCACAGTCCAAAGACATGTGCTAAAGGTGAATTGGATTAACTACATTGGCCACAGTGCATGAGTGTGCATAAATGCAAAAGTGTATGGGTGCTTCCAAGTACGAGATATTAAGATATTAAGTTAATATAACTTGACATTACTTAAAATACCAAGCATCAAAACGTAAACAGGTGTGTTTAACTTACTTATTAAGCAGCAAAAAAATATATATTTTTTTTTTCAGTTCTCTGAACTTAACATTTTAATTTCTTTAAATGATTCACCGTCTCTGTTTAAAATGACTGGTTGCGCTTGAATTTCAGCCTTGACAACCGCGCTGATTGCTCAGTATATGTAACATGACACAAGGTGGTAATTTTGCTTGTGATGCTAAATTTTGTGAAACGCAGCAGGACAGAAGCACTACCTGAACCCATCTGATGAAAGAAAAAAGTTAAATTAGTAAGTAGATATTTAAATGCTTATATAAATTTTTTTAATTGATATACATGTAGTGGTGGTGACACAGTGACACAGAAGAGAGCACTGTCACCTCACAGCAAGAGATGAGTTTCCTCCAGGGGCTCTGGTTTCCCCCATAGTCCAAAGACTATATATAATATATATAATATATATAATATAATATAATATATAATATATATAATAATATAATATATATTAAATAACCGCCAGTACAAAATGTCATTCATATATTATTTAACTCTGTGTACTCTGTTAAAGGTAAAAAACATTTTACTCTGTGTTGTTTTGGTTAAATATATACAGGTACTCATTCTGGTACTCACAGCAAGCTTTATTTTTAATGTTTTTTCTAAAAGAGCACATTTAAGCCCAGACTACAAAATGAATTATATTTTGTGAAACAATATGTTCCAACACACAGTCTGTTTAGGTTTATATTGAGGTATATGCATCAGTGTGTACAGCATAATCGCAATGCCGGGTGCCTTACAATTATTATTATTAATAAAAATTAGAAGTAATTTTTATTCTTCAAAGCAGCCACATCAAAGCAATGAATATAAGAATATAAATATGCAAATATAAAAGCAACCTTTAATGCTAAAAAGTAATTACAGAAACAATTACGCTTGTCATTTAGTACTAAACTAACTTTGTTGTTTCTTTTTTTGTCGAGTCATTAAATCCATTTCACCAGCACTATTTCTTTAATCATACTGAATGTGTTCTAATGAAACTGCAAGTGATGTTTTAAAACTGAAAAAAGGCAAATATAATGAATCACCCTTTTTTATAGAAATTTATACTTGCTTCAAAAGAGCTTTACTATAATAAACAGAAACAAAGTCAATGAAGCAGACTTGAATTATGAGACAAATTCAGTTCAATAGTATTGCATACAATACAAGACAATGCTGCCATAATTCCGCTCATTATTCAACTCACACTGTCTAAAGAATGAGAGTTCACTGAAGTTATAAGCAGTTCTACAGAAGACAATAGAGACATTTTTCATTCTTAGTCAATTCAATGTTGAATCCATTTTGTTCAATAAGTGTTTTTTGTGGGGTTTTAAATTAAATCAGTTAACCTACTTTATAAAACTACAAAATACAATGGGGTCAAAACTACTGCAACACACACAAATTACCTACAAACATTATGACACAATTATAGGCAGAGCTCCATCTTAGTTTTACATTGGACACGCCAGAATTTGCAGCATGCCACTGGATGTGCAAACACAATATGTATTTTTAGACAAAAGTAATTAAATAAACAAATTAGATGTTTAAAGAGGTGGTCCACTATGATATCATATTTGAAACCTTAGTTGATGTGTAATGTATCTGTGTCAACTTAAACAACATCTCTGAATGTAATACGCTCAAAGTTCAACGCAAAAGGAGACATTGGCTTTTAAAGAAGTTAGCTTAGCAAAGCCTACTGCGAGCAAAGTTTGGAGAATCACGAATCACCGCACATTATGTTAGCTGACCAATCAGAGCCTTTTGCAGGCCTTTCGGAGAAACTAGGAAATATAACAGTCGTTTTCATGTTAGCTGAGTAGCAGTATATAATCAAAGTAAGATATATGAAAAAAATTATGTGATTTTCTACAAGTGAAGCATTAGCACACATTGCTTTGCATCTTATGAACACAACCAAGCTTTAAAAAATCACTGTGGACCACTCCTGTAAAGGAGGAATAAATGTCTCATTTACTTTATTATATACCAGATATTTTAAGAAACTTATTTGATATTTGCTTTTATGTTTTGTTCTAAATAGTTATCAGTAAAACATCCTACCATCTGGATGAGTCGCCCTGGACAGCTATAGTGTTTTGCTTCAGGACAGGAGTATGTCCACTTTCTCATGCTGCAGCAAATTACTGGTGTTTGCCCAGACACTCAGCTGGAATGCAGACATGCTTTAGAGCTTTAAGCTTTATTTATGACATCCCCTCAGTTGCCTTTCCCTGAGGAGGGATCACTCTTATCAAAAGCTCTGGCACCCGCCTACCATGCAGGCCCGTCATTTTGTGTGGATCATGCCAGCACTCTGCCACACACCACTATATCTCTCACAACAAACAGAAGTGAAATGTGGCTGTGTGGGAAGCCTGGGCCTCTCATCACAACAGGATAAGTCTGAAAATCTGCCAACCGGACCAAGCCGTACTGCATAATGCTGGACCATTGCGAGGGCATTGCTGCAGGAGCATGATACATAGCTCAGCAGTTCATGCAAGACTTTGGTCACATTGTAATGTTATAAAAGTAAATAACTATTGATTTATCTAATTTTAGGGTTAGTAGACTGCATGTGTTATTAAAACTTGAGTTGTAATTCAAAATATTGCTATTTTGTTATTGTCATGCTCATAATATCTATTCTTATTAATCTTTAGTACCTATACACACTTTTATTAGGTACACCTGTCCAACTGTTTAATTCATTCATTCATTTTCTTGTCGGCTTAGTCACTTTATTAATCCAGGGTCGCCTAAGCGGAATGAACCACCAACTTATCCAGCAAGTCTTTTACACAGCGGATGCCCTTCCAGCCTCAACCAATTCTGGGAAACATCCACACACACATTCACACACACTTATACACTACGGACAATTTAGCCTACCCAGTTCACCTGTACCGCATGTCTTTGGACAGTGGGGGAAACCGGAGCACACGGAGGAAACCCACGCAAAGAACATGAAAACTCCACACAGAAACGTCAACTGAGCAAAGGTTCGAACCAGCAACCCAGCGACCTTCTTGCTGTGAGGCGACAGCACTACCTACTTTCGCCACTAAATTGTTTGTTAAAGCAAATTTCTAATGATGCACAAAACGAGGGGTAGGGATAAGGGGAAGGGCTATGGCGTAGAATTGGGATTGGGCCTTAGGGAGAAGTTGATGAATTGACAGGTTGTAAAATCTACAGCTCTAATCTCTCCCGTGCATGGGGCTGTGGAGTGTCATGGTAAACTAGATGCATCTCCATGGAAAGTAAAAGTTATGCTGTGCTGGGCAGTAGCATTGCTACAAGTAGTGACATTACTAGCTTAACTATATTTCTCAGTAGCGTGGTGGTAGCATCACTACTTTCTAAATCAAGTAGCTTTTCAGCAGTGAAGCTATTTTTTTTTATTCAAGTTGAGCAGTAGCATCCACAAAGCTACATTTAACGATTGTAGATTAATAAGTGACTGCACATTCACAGAGTGTCTAGCCGATGAAAGTAAAACCATATGATGGTGAGAATGCCGATTTCTTCTTCGAGTTTTATTGTTGTCAACAACAAACTTTTTAGTGTGTTACTGCGGTCTGTGATGTCCCTACCAATTATATATATATATATATATATATATATATATATATATATATATATATATATATATATATATATATATATATATATATATATATATATATATATCCATTTACTAAAAAATACTTTATAAATGTGTAACCTGGTTTTATTGATTTTTTTATTATTATTATTATTATTTATAATTATTTTATTATTATTTTATTTATTTATTTATTTTTTTTGCCGTTATATACGTTAATTTCTTTCTGTTTAGTACATCATATTACTTCCAGTAAATAATTGAACTGAACAGTTATGGCTTGGATTTAGCTTGCTTTGATTAAAAAATTAAAATAGCAAAAATAGCTTGGATATTAGCCTTTAGTTTAGCTTGCTACATTTCCCAGAGGGTACAGTAGCTTTTAGTGCAGTTCAACTACATTCTAATTAGTGTAGCTAATAGCTTAGCTCACTACATTTTTCAAGTAGCTTTCCCAACATTGAAGTTATGCATTCTAATTAATGGTCACATTGAAGTATATAAAACCTATGTGTGAAAGGGTTAAATTATGACTGAAAAGGGTATATAAATCTTCCATTTAAAGCCAAAAAAAAAAAAAAACTTCTCTGATGCCAAGTCATATGCAGTCTTTTGGGACGCACTTTAATACGTTTGTGCAAATTTTTGTTAACACTTGGTCTATGATTTGCATGAGAATCCCACTCTTTAACACAGTAAATACTATTTAAAAACTATGTATTCAGGAATTTCATGCTCAAGCCCCCAACCCCTGCTGTTTTAAGATTATGACGTTGGTTTGAGATCGATATTTTTTTCTACTTTAACAAAAAAAAGAAAAAAAAAAGAATTGGTAACACTTTACAATAAGGTTCATTAGTTAATGCATTTACTAATATGAACTAATCACGAACAACACATGTACAGCATTTATTAATCATAATTGAACATTTACTAATGCATTATTAACATCCAAATCCGTGCTTGTTAACATTAGTAATGGACCATGAGTTAACATGAACTAACATTGAACAACTGTATATACATTAACTAGCATTGACTAACATGAACAAATACAGTAGTAAATGTATGGTTCATTGTTTGTTCATGTTTGTAAATGCATTAATTAACATTAACTAATGAACCTTATTGTTAAGTGTGACCAAAAAAATTTATACAAAAAAGCTATGGCACTATCAACCTAATAACTAAAATTATTAAGACTGATATTTTTAAGCATCATCCTGTACATGCTAATTTTATTTATGGAAATATTTTACCAATTTTTTTTCCATCCTCCCTTAATATTCTCTTTGTTTACAGTTCTGTTGTCTCTCTTTTCAATGTTTGAAAGATTAGCAAAGTAAAAGTTACATCAAATAGGGCTTTTAACTATATAACTACAAGCCATTTTAATTGAGCTGCAAACTTTACATTTCATGTCAGTTATTGGTAGGCCATAGTGGGCCATTTTGCCTCCTGTGACAGGTGAAACTATATAGATTAAGGTTTGAAGCCAAATTACTGTACATGTTAAGCTTTTACACTCAGCTTTTCATTAACTAGCATGGCATTAGTCAAAAAGTCATATATTTCATTTATGACTCTAGACATTAATCTTCAAGCTCAATGTCAAAACATTTCCTTAAGTGACCCGAGCTGCATACTAGAAACACGGCCCTGCCAACTGAGTGGCTGTAATTCTGAAGAGTGGGAGGGTGGTTCACAATCAGATATATTGCTCTGTGAAAGCAGCATTTGTAGTTTATGATGTGATGAATGCCAGACCGTGTCACTCATCCAGCTAGGCAATCCCTCTCCCAGGCCATCCACCTTTGCTGTAGTTACAGCATATGTAATATCTAATTTGCCACTGGAAAGGATAAAGCAAACTTTGGCTGTGTGCAATCATGTTACTAACTCCTACATGTCTACTTATTAACCCATGAGTCTTTAGGTGCATCCCAAATCACAATTATGCACTATTCTACATCATTTTATAGAATAAATAGCATAAGTAGTGAATTCACACATAAATGACAGGTGCGATTTGGTAGATAGTTCATTAATTTCACTACTTTGGCCACCATTCATGTCGTCTGGGAAACAGTCATGTCGTCTGGGAAACAATGTAATTTACATTTCATAAAAAAAAAAAAGTTAGTGTTCTATTTAAAACTCTGCATGGTTGAGTGTACTACTGCATAGTGTATAAGTGCAGAGTTTGTCATTTGGAAGGCTAGTTTTGTCTAGGTTTCTGCAGAATAAAATTTCCAGGCCTGTTTAGCATAGTGCCTATAGCATAGATTATTTAGGTATATGCTAGCTACATCCTAGGTAAAGTCTAGATCGGATATGCAGCCGGCCGGAAGTGCGATATGCACATTAATAAAGCAGCATTTTTTTATGACACTGTATAACAATAATTGATATTTTCACAGTACTGTGAGGGTTGGGTTTAGGGTTGGGGTGGGGGTAGGCGTTAAAAAATACATTTTATTGAGTAATTTAATAGATAACATAACTAAAACTCGATACAACTACAGTTTTTACATTACTGTGACGGTAGGGTTTAGGGTTGGGGTGGGGGTGGGGGTTGACGTTAATAAAATACAACAAATGAGAAATTTTATAAATAATAGAAATAATTCACGTTAACTTCCGGCCGCAAACGTATCCGCTCTAGCAACAACCTCCTAAGTATCTTTATTCGGAGTTACAAATCAGGCTCAAAAGACTTTGTTAGAATCTACATGCGAGATAATTCAGATGTAGCCCCCAATGCCAGATCTTGTCAGAAAACATCAGTGTGATGGGTCTCTGAACAATAAGCCTGCAGAACTGTTACATTTTCAAACCTGTTAAACAGAACTGAATGTTCTATCAGCCAGGAAGTTGACTGTGAAGAGCAGAAGCAGAGGACGAGATAATGAAGATGAGATTTAATCCTTTTAAATGCATATGCTTCAATGCTCAGAAATTGTTTGATCAACACAGATCCAAAAAGTTATATAATACCACAGGTAATAGCAATTGGGGAAAATACTGCTTTAAAATATAATGCAGTTACATTAAACTTATATTTGAGACTTGCTTTTATGAAAACATGAATCCCTGGAAACCACAAAAATAATATAATATGTATACACATATCGCATTTATCATGTATGGCCATACACCCAAGGTCTCTCCACACCACCAACAGTGTGCAGCATCCTCTTGGAGGATGCGATGGCAACCAACAGCACCAGTGTGCTCACCACACACTAGCTATTGGCTGAGTAGAGAGACAGTAGCTATGTTTCCAGCCAAAAATGCTAATTAACTTTGTGTGCAAAACTGTATTATCACATAAAAGATGTGTAAATAAAGCAGCACTCCAACAAGTCAAACAAAACCAAATCGTCACATTGTGATTAAATGGCGCCAAATATCAACAGTAAGAATGGAATATGCTGCAGTAGGAGAAGCTGCAGCATATTTTAATAGCGAATTTAATAAATGACTTTTGTTCCTCAGAGGGCAATCCAGACATACAGCGAAGGCGCGGTGGCGTTCGTAGGTGTCAGACACAGAGCACCGGCGCTTTTGATTCTAGAGGTCACTAATAAAATAATAACACTAATACGGGAATGGTAAAAACCAAAACAACATTTCAGATGGTTTACAATGTGCTCAGCCTGTTGGTTTGTCCATTCATACATATTTTTATCATCACATGATCTCTTATAACAAAATCACATGACTTTTGTAATGCGCATACTGAAATTTGTTCATTAAAAGTGTTTCCATCATAGTTAATGCGTATCTTTTCCTATCGAATAAAAAGTTTATCCTACCCATTTTCAAAATTAGCATCTTGGCTTTCCCTTAACCAAGTTTTTTTAGATGAGCATTTCGGATATGCACATAAAAATAGGTGGATGGAAACGTAGTCATAGAGCCAATTCAAGGGATTGGGAGGATGGGGAGTCCATAATCGGAAAGGGCAGATGGAAGGAATGTGGTTAGGATACCAGGGTTACACACCTACTCTTTACGAGAAGTGCAATGGCATTTTTTTAACAACCACAGAGAGTCAGGACCTCAGTTTAACATCTCATCCGAAAGATGACAGTATAGTGTCCCCTTCACGTTATTGAGGCATTAAAACTCACACAGACTGCAGGTTGATCCCCCCTTGCTGGCCCCACTAACTCCACTTCCAACAGCAACCTAGTTTTCCCATGTGGTCTTCCATTCAGGTACTGGCCAGGCTCAGACCTGCTTAGCTTTAGAGCTTGGGCTGCAGGGTGATATGACTTTAAATATATATATACATACAATAAAAACAGAGAGGAGACGCAGTAGGTAGTGCTGTCGCCTCACAGCAAGAAGGTCACTGGTTCGAGCCTCGGCTGGGTCAGATGGCGTTTCTGTGTGGAGTTTGCATGTTCTCCCTGCATTCGCGTGGGTTTCCTCTGAGTGCTCTTGTTTCCCCCACAGTCCAAAGACCTTCAGTACAGGTGAATTGGGTAGGATAAATTGTCCATAGTGTATGAGTGTGAATGAGTGTGTATGGATGTTTCCCAGAGATAAGTTGCAGCTGGAAAGGCATCCGCTGCATAAAACATGTGCTGGATAAGTAGGTGGTTCATTCCGCTGTGGCAACCACAGATTAATAAAGGGATTAAGAAAAGAAAATGAATGAATGAATTAAAACAAAGAATTATTTAATTAAAAATCAAAACTTTAACTAATAATTTATTAAACCATGAAAAAAATCAAATGATAATTAGTGTACATAAATGACTACTGGGGTGTCACAGTGGAGCAAGAAGATTGCCGGTTCGAGCCTTGGCTGGGTCAGTTGGCATTTCTGTGTGGAGTTTGCATGTTCTCCCAATTTTTTGCGTGGGTTTATTCCGGGTGCTCCAGTTCTCACACAAGTTCAAAGACATGCAGTACTGGTGAATTGGGTAAGCTAAATTGTCCATATTGTATGTGTGTAAATGCATGTGTATGGATGTTTCCCAGTGATGGCTTGCAGCTGGAAGGGCATTTGATGCGTAAAACATATGCTGGATAAGTTGGCGGTTCATTCCGCTGTGGCGACCCCAGATTAATGAAAGGACTAAGCCAAAAAAAAAAGGAATGAATGAATGAAATGACTACTGATAATATAATTAAATAAGTTAATGGATAATAAATGAATATAAAAAAGAAAAGAAAAGGAAAACACTTTTTCTGAAACAACACATAAAATTCACAAATCATTCAGTTATTATGAGCAAAGATGACATGTAAAGGAATGCTTACAATATAATAACCTTTTTTTATTATAGATCCTATAAACCTTAATTAAATTTGTCTTTATTTTTTTATAGCGCTTTTACAATAAAGATTGTGTCAAAGCAGCTTCACATAGAAGTTCTAGTAAATTGAAACTGTGTCAGTCCAGTTTACAGAGTTGAAGTTCAGTTTACTTCAGTTCAGTGTGGTTTAAATATCACTGTGGAGAGTCCAAACACTGAAGAGCAAATCCATTGATGCACAGCTCAAGTCCATAAAGCATTGAATCCTTGTAAATATGCCTGACAGATTTATTTTGCACAGAAGTTATTGTTACACTGAACAACATCTATTGAACTTTAAGACAAAACAGCAGAACAAGCTTGAAAACCATCTGTACTGTAACAAATCAGCTCACAAATGATCTGACTGTTGTATTTTTTCATCCACAGGTTCCTCTCTAATACATCCTTTGTAGGGTTGACAGGCCCTGTCATCGTTCAACGCAACCTTTCTCGTGTACACACGTCTCATAAGGTCCACATTTGGAGTCTTCGACGGGATGCCGTCGGTCAGCCTACGTGGGTAACTGTAGGTAGCTGGGAAGGTGGTAGGTTGAATGTGGAGGAACAGGGCTTATGGCAAGGCTCATCACCTCGGCAGCGCACGGAGGGCCAGATGGGCAGGGAAGGACGTAGATGGCGAGCTGGCTTTCCTGTGTCTGGGAGTCGTCTACGTGTGGTCACTCTGGTGGAGCACCCGTTCGTGTTCACTCGAGAGGTAGATGAGGATGGAAACTGTCCTGCTGGGCAATATTGTCTGGATGCAGGAACAAACAGTTCAGAAACCTTAGATCATTTGTACGCTGAGCGGGCTCAAGGCAACAAAAGCTTCTTGCCACCGGATTACAGCAAGTGTTGCTACGGATACTGTATTGATTTATTGGAGAAGCTGTCAGAAGACATGAACTTTGAGTTTGACCTGTACATAGTTGGAGATGGGAAATATGGGGCTGTCAAGGGAGGGCAGTGGACAGGTCTGGTGGGTGACCTCTTAAGTGGAGTAGCTGATATGGCTGTTACCAGTTTTAGCATCAACTCGGCTCGCAGTAAGGTGATTGATTTCACTAGTCCATTCTTTTCAACAAGTTTGGGAATACTGGTGCGCAGTAAAGACACAGCAGCACCTATTGGAGCATTCATGTGGCCTTTACACTGGTCCATGTGGATGGGAATTTTTGTGGCGCTGCACATTACAGCACTGTTCCTCACTCTCTACGAATGGAAGAGTCCCTTTGGCATGACGCCTCATGGACGAAACCGTGTAAAGGTCTTTTCCTATTCTTCAGCCCTCAACCTCTGCTACGCCATCCTCTTTGGCCGAACAGTCTCTAGTAAGACACCAAAGTGTTGGACTGGACGTTTCCTAATGAATCTATGGGCCATATTTTGCCTGCTGGTTTTGTCCAGTTACACAGCAAACCTAGCTGCAGTGATGGTTGGGGAAAAGACCTTTGAAGAAGTGTCAGGAATACATGATGCCAAGGTGAGATTTTTTAAGACACTTCAGTGCATACAGCACAGGATGTTCATAAGACAGTATTGAAATCTTTATTATCTTAACATAACACATGTCATAAAAATGAATGAGAATTTGAGCATGCTTATGACAACTGTCATTATGTAACATTCGCTCAGTTATGTCACTTTAAAAGCAAAGGTGCCATTGTTTGAGATGTCTTTGTCGTGACAAAATACCATAATATTTGTTGCATGGAATTTTATAACTTCTTTATTAATATACTTATTGAAATTAACTTTCAAGAGTTCACACTTAGCTTATGGTTGATTATAAAGCTTATTTGGCATGCTGTCCCAGGAGAGAGTCCTAAGTACATAAGATCCCCAAGCCCGGGGCTCCCTCCAGTTTTCAAGACTTTGAGCTCAGGTAGATCTCGAGAACTCCCCTGCTGTAGAAGCTAATGAACAGATAGTGGTTGCTCTTAAGAGATAACCACTTACTAGGAGCATGTCTATGGTGCCGATTTGGATTAGTCAATTAACTTAGGTTGCATGTTTTTGGATGGTGGTAGGAAACCGGTTTCCACTAAAAAAAGTTAAATTCATGGTAAAGTTATGCACTTTAACCCTCTGGATCTACAGAAAACAGAATCACACTTGTACTCCACTTGTTTAAAAGTGACCGAAGACCACATTTGTGACTTATATATATATATATTTTTTTTTTTCCATTTTGAGAGAATTTGATTAAAAATACTATTCAGTAACACTTAATTTTTTATTTTTTTTTTACTATAAGAAACTTTGCAAGTACATGTCAACTAACACTAACCCTAAACCCAACCCTAAAGGCCCGTGCACACCGAGACATTTTTTGCCTGCGATTCCCGTTGACGTTTAATGCCTTGTGACCAAATAAAGGGTGTCAATGGGATCGTGCACACCAACGTGCAAAACGGCAGGCAAAAAAGCGACATTTTTTAAAAAACGCCTCATGCTTGTTTTTTTTTTCTTTTTTTTGACGTGATGCGTCAAAACCTTCTCTACCAATCAAATTGCCACTTTTGTTCATTTGCACAGAGCTACTGAAGTTACAGTGAACAGCACTTGGAGGCGCTCAAGCGCAAAATTGTCAATAAGAGCGCACATTGAAAAAAATGCCCAGAGGCAATATGAATGTGGAGCTGCTTATTGCTCTGATTAACAATAATCATTTCATCATCACTAGAGCTGGAGCTGCTACTTGAACTATCCATATCAACAAGTATGTCAGCTTTGTCTTCTTCTTCTGTGTTACAAGCGGGTGTCAGAAGCTTAAAGTTATGTAGCGCCATCTAACGTTAAAGAGTGATTTTGCATACTTTGAATCCAGAAAAATGTCTTGAAAAACGCTGACGATAAACGCAAACGAAAAGTGTCCCGGTGTG
Organism: Danio rerio; assembly: GCF_052040795.2. NCBI lineage: Eukaryota > Metazoa > Chordata > Actinopteri > Cypriniformes > Danionidae > Danio > Danio rerio. The sequence goes on from NC_141031.1 coordinate 14,686,110, forward strand.
TATAAGTCTCAACCCCAACCTAACAGTCTTCTTATAATCTAATGAGAATTAGTTGGCAAGATGCAGTGTAACTTAAATTAAACAAACTAAAATAAATAAATTAAACTTCATGCAGTAATAGATTTTTTTCACGATTAAAAAAATTATGGGATTTTTTTCTTAATATTATGTAGAGTTCTTGATAATGTTTTTTTAATTAGTGCAGTATTGGTGAGTAATACGCAGTAGTAAGACTCTCCCATTCATATACATATTTGAGGAGGCAGATTAGCACCATCTAGATGCCACAATAGCAGAACAGCTTGTCAATTCCTAGTAGTTCAAATTCTGTACTCAAACTGCTTGAATCCTGACCCTATTTGTATTGTTAACATTGCAAAAACTTTAAAAAGTCACCAAGTTTTATACAATTCTGATGAAACTGTATTTTTTTTTTACATTTCAAAAAACAAATATTTTTCGTTCAGAAGTGACCAGGAGACCCAGAGGGTTAAAACACCCCGTTGTGTGTTTCACTATAATGTAATAAAAAGAGTGTAACTGTTTTTCCTGCCCTTGGCCTTAGCTTCATCACCCCTCTCAGGGATTCCGATTTGGCACAGTTCGGGAAAGCAGTGCAGAGGATTATATGAAAAAGAGTTTTCCTGAGATGCACGAATATATGCGGAAATTCAATGAACCTACCACACCTGATGGAGTCGCCACTCTAAAGTAAGGAACAACTCAACTAACAGCATGCACACAGCAGATTGCAGTTAGTGCTCCTGGCATAGTTGCAGAAGCAAACACTTTTACCACAAACTGAAATTTACCAATAAATAAATAAACTGCATGGCCATTCAAACAGCAGCTACAACCTCTTCATTACACTGCACATGCATGGTGAATCTCTAACAGCCTTTCTAGCGACTCACTGGTTGACAGTACAACAGCCTTTAATATTTTGCCCAAATAATTAAATAAATAAATATAAAACTGTCATTAAAATAAGCTGTTTGCCTGAAGCATTGTTTTTTTCCTCTCAGCATTTTTGAGTCAAAGATTTGAGATTCCCTTTCACTGCTGTTCACCAGGCGAGTTGTTTGTTGTTTCCTGTCAGCTGCAGTGCCACAGTCTGTCACGCACATATCAATAAATGAAGAGTGTGTTTTCGTTATTTGTTTATTAAAAATAGTCAGAAATAATTCAACATTTAAATAAAGAAGAAAAGGGGAGGATAATTATAAAATCCTTTATGATTTTTAACTAAAGCTCAATTCAGTTAAGGTAAACTATCATTTGGAATACATGGATTTTCCTCTACTAACCATACGGTGGCAATGGTTGCACAACACAACAGAATTAATATGATTACAACAACACAGCATAGGTTCGCAACACACACATACACACACAAAAAGTAAATTCACAATACAATAATTTAAGATCAACATAAGTTGTCAACACAATAACATTAAAAAACTAATATGTTTACGTGTTTTTATACAGACAGTATATAAACAACAATGAGCCACAACACAATGACATTAAGCCCAAGCCATAGACTGTAAAACATGTGAACGTAGTATTTGTGACGTCACCCTTAGGTTTCTGAATAACTCAAAAGGCGTAGGCCAAGTATGCCATTTTGTTAGTGCATAATCACACCGACCGGGGAATACCAAACAAGGGCAAATAGGCGGAACATGAGCAGAACTACAGATGCCTGCTAGCATTTTGCTTAGACTGGCTTTTCTTTTGGACAAACGTTCACCTGTGACTCATTTATGTTCTGACCACATGTGCTTGGTTGTGTGCTAAATCATTAAATTGTTTAAACTTTTAAAAACACTGTTGTAATACATTGAGTCACTAAGCATTGTTCTCATGATGCTTTTCTACAGGAGGAAAACGGGAATTACATCCAAATTTTTGAAACGTAGTCTGTCTTAGTAATAGCAAGGCTTTTTATGAAACTGAGGCATGACACTGTTTGACAATGCTTCAGATGACTGTTCTGTGGCCTACAGCTAATCAATCTTTCAGATTCTGGAGTGCATTAAAATCCAAAGAAACATAAATGGTAAATGATCTTAAAACAAATACATTTATAGATATGGTATAAGTAAATAATTTCACTCACCTGGGAAATGGAGGCCACATGAATGGTTTGCATGCCACAGCATGCCATATCATCTCATAATTATAAGAATTAATTCAAAAAGGCAACTGAATGTGTAAAGCCACATACTGTACAACGAAACAAAACAAAAAAATACGATCTATATGCCAAGCTCAGCCGCTAATTGATCAACATTGTTCAAGTGGCCACGCCCTTAATTATGCAGACTTAATATAACCTAATATAAAGGAAACGTATGAGTTCTAAAAAAAAAATCACCCACCACAATTGTTCTGAAGGGTAATATTAGCTATATGAACCAAAATTGTTCTTTGTACGAGGGTAGACTTAAAACCTTTTTCTGCTGTAAAGTGGGTCATTTAAACAGTGGGGTCACTAGAAACTTGCTCTATTATGGAGCCAAGACTAGCGAAATTTAGATGAATTGCAGTTTTAGTTACTTGCGTATTTGCTCCATGAAGGAGAGCGGGAGGTTACCTCTTAGCCACAACACAACGGAAATGCTCCCAACCCCTGGGGGTCATTGTTTACAGTGGAACCTCAATTACATTGAGACTCAATAAAAAATTCTTAAATTAAGTGATTGATCTTAATATGTGTAATCGATTTGTAAATGAATAATATTTTCCTATATTTCTCCTGCATCAGTTGCGCCTTTAAAGAGATGCTGTTTCCCAAGTGGCTTCTTTACACACAATCTGAGAGAAAGCAAGAATGGATATATTGGAGGTTGGGTGTGCTCAAACATTATTTTAACACAACCCAGCATAATAAAACATTCAGTAAAAACATTTTTATCACTTAAATATTGAGTATACATTTTAAGATTAATCTCATAGTACAAATACATTCAAGAAATGTACAAAATGATACATTATTATATGGGTTCCAGCACACATGAGAATGGGTTATGTGACCATTTTAATGTTGATGTATAATAAACATGGTTAAAGTAATGAACCAAACAATAATGTATTTCTTGAATGTAGAAAGTACAAACTAGAAAATGTAACATTTGAATCAAGTGGTCAAGTGAAATATTTGAGCCATATCACACTCATAGCAGTGTGATTTGGATGTATATTGGCACTGGTAGGAGGTGTGCGTTGGTTCTAATATCACACCATTAACAACATACAAACCATATCGCCCTGCTACGAGTGTAATATTGTGTCTATACAACAGTTTCACGACATGTTTGTGTATATAAAAATAAAATCAAAGTTTAAAAAATACTTTTTTTGAAACTTTTTCAAAAATCCTTTTGTGCGAGGAACTACTTTCTTCCACCATTGATTTACATCTGCAGCTGTCTGTCAGAACAGCAGAAACTGTTGTTAATTCACCAACGTCACTTTAAAGCTAGTATTTGAACGATTCACTTATAACGTCTTATAACGTTGAACTAACTTATAACGTCATTGTGTTGTTTTACGTCATTTTGCTTGCATTGTTATTGTTGTTGTATCGTGAGCTTAAGTTTGCTTTATTGATGTTATTCTGTTGGGGTGCTTTCTCACCTGCCTTATTTATTTCGGTTGAAGTGCTCTAGGGTTCATTTTCCCTCTTGGTGCGGTTTGTTTGGGCAGTTGTGAATGTAGCAATCGCACTCTATTGTGCACCAAAAACGGACCAAAACAGCGTACCGAGAGCTCCTTGAAGAGAAACTTTCAAACCAACTCTGAAGCGGTTCGTTTGTGGTGAGAATATGATTTGAACTAAAACAGACCCAACCTGTAATCTGATGCTGTGCAATTTTGAAAGTGGAGGAATATTTGTTGACAGCGCTATACCAACAGTTTTCAACAGAGATAAAGAGAGGGAAAAACCTTACTTGGTAATTCGTTGGTAATATCTCCAGAAGATGACCATGTCGCAATTTAGCTAAATTAATGTACGCCTTCTACTTGCGATGTGCCTTCAACGTTTGCAATGCATTAAAACATTGTTTTCCAGCTGCAGCCACGCTTAATTTTCTAAGTGTATAGTTTGTCTAAAGTGATGTAACTATATAGTAGACTATGAGCAGGGATACAATCAGTCAGAGCAGTCGTCCCTCCACAGTCAAAAGCGACATTTTGTGTCTGCCGGTTTGTTTACTTGCGGGAGTTCCATTGGCATTTTCCCGCACGTTAATTCTGTCCAATTAAAAAGCAGTTTAGGAAATACATTCAATAACATCTGGCCAATGAGTGATGTGGATTTTTTTCAGATGACTTCTTTTTGGTACTTTTCAAATAGTTTGGACCAAAGCAATCAGTGTTGTGTGAAAATACCATTTGTTACCCCTGGCCCAGACCAAATGAACCGAACCACAGATGTGAAAGCACCCTTAGTTTATGTATTGTTGTGAACTTCAATTTTCTACTGGGCCACTGTAAGTTTGCACCCAATACCAGAGATCACATTAAGAAACAGCAAACATTAACATTCTAAGAGTTGTCAAGTCTTTCTTCTCTCATTAATTCCTTAGTAAAGGTTTTAGTCTGTGTGACAGATGGTAGAATTAACTGAAATTATGGCATAGAAGTTACTTCATTTAATTTTTTGGAAGTATCATTCAGAATGTAATTGGGAGAAAAACTTAAAAGAGGCAAACGTCTTCAAAAGAGTCAAAGATCCATGAAGTATTTGAATTGGCTGAAAACACTTTAATCCTTTTTTTAATTTTGAGAAGGGGATCAGAGGTATCAGTGACCATATGTATCGCAATGAAGCGGCAAAGCAATTCATTTTTCAAACATTTGATTTTCAGCCTCTCTGTTTCTGTCTTTTGATGTCATGCATTTTGATGATTTATACGCACTTGTGTTCGTATTCAGATGTAAATTAAACTACTGGTGGTAACATTTTTGTATGTTTCACTTGACAGTAAGCATTTGAATTGTTTATTTTAGTTTAGCCAGATAACAGAAATGGCTAATAACACAATATATGAAAAAAGAAATAAGTTGTACTACTGAATTTGTTTGACTTCGGATTTGCTGCTGGTTGAACTTTTTGATTAATGACATCTTTTATTAGCATTAAATTAAGTAACGGTGGGCTGCTGCCCTTAAGGTGTCTCTATCCATTAAAACTCCTTTTCAGGCTCTATTCAGCTTGCATCTAGTTTAGTGTAGCTGCTGATTTATGGTCACCGCTGCAGTTTATGAACATTTAGCTCAGACAAATGATGTCTGTGTTCCATTTGCACCAGAATGAGATGCACAATCTGACTTATGAAAATCATACTGTGCATGTTTAATGAGAGTGCGGTACTTGGATGCCTGTGGGTAGTAGTTTTGTAGCCCACCTCTTTTTTTTATGTTGTGAAGGACAGATCCGCCTCAACTTGATGCGTTTATCATGGACAAAGCCCTGCTGGACTATGAGGTGTCCATTGATGCTGACTGCAAGTTACTGACAGTTGGTAAACCCTTTGCAATTGAAGGTGAGTAAAACCAATCATTTGTTTAGTTTGAGAATTTTAGTATGAAGAGTTATTTCACCCAAAATGAAAATTCTGTTTATGACTGCTCACCTTCATGTTGTTCTTTGAGATCTTTGTTCATTTTCAGAACACAAATTAAGATTTTTTTTTTTTTAGATTTTAGAAATTCGAGAGCTCCCTCATCCTCAATAAACCGCTATGGTTACATAGCGGGCGCAAAAGCATTAAGAGCGTGTCCAAATCCACTTTTATCTTAACGATGGAAAAATCCACTTTACGCCACTGCGCATGGTCTAACAGGGTTGAGTTTATTCTCTTAATGAGTTATAGGTGTGTTTTGAGAATAAACCAATCAGTCTCATCTCCCATTCCCTTTGAGAATCAGTTGCACTGTGCCATAGCGCATTTGCTATTTACATGGCGGATTTTGTAAGTGGAAAAACTAAACACTTCACTAATGAGAAAACAGTTAAACAGACCATCTGCAGTGCCGAGAATGAGAGAATGAGCATCCTCATTCTTTACTTTCACTATCATGGATAAGGAAACAGTGTTGTACGCACAGACATCCATTAGTCTATACAAAATTAATTTCAGTTGTTAAGCGCAAAGATTTGTTTCAAAAGTATTTTTAAATTAATTTCTAATTTTCAGCAAACAAATCAATTAACAATAACAACGAAGTGTGCTCAAACAACTGTTATATTCAAATATACATGTTATTCCCCATATAGTCTAAAACTTGACTGGTGGGCAAATCTAAGCTTGTTTTAACAAAAATAAATATGCATATAATAAATAATACTACTACTTATAATAACATTATACTAAAGCAAATTGTCATGAATAAACTGAAAAAGCCCCCCGAGATGAAGAAGGCATGAAAGTATGGTTTTCATTTTTATATAGTATATAAAATAATAATTTTTAATATTTTATTCCATTAATTCTTTTTAATTTGTAAAGCTATTTGCGTATTGCTTTATATCCTGTGTGTATTAAGCTATGTTTAAGCTAGGCGCACAACTAACGTGCTCTCCACTGGACTTCTGCGCTCCTCCTTTCAGCTGGTCTATTGTGCAGTCTTTTTTAGTTCCTCAAAATAACAATGTATCAGCAATGCGCCTTAACACACCTCCTTTTTAGACCAGAACATTTATGGGCGCACATATGATCGCAAATGCATTTGCTATTTAAACAGTGTGGTGCAAAACGTCAAAAGGACACTTGTGTCGAGCTGAAACTACAATTGCGTCACGCCTTGTGCTGCATTGCACTTGGTGTATAATAAGGCCCACAATGTGTAGGTTGAAAGCCTGGTTTATACTTCTGCGTCAAGTGACCGGCGTGACCCATGGCGCATGCAACGCGCGTTTTTGCGCTATTTGGCAGTGATGTGTAAATGTTCCTCTGTGTCGAGTTTCTTCGCTGCTGTTTTGTTTTCCTTAACACTTCCGGGATGTACAAGTGGCTCAAACTCGCTCATTTTGAGGCAGGAACCGGCGGACGTGCAACAACTTTAACCATGTGGTAAACACAGAACAAAACTTTCCATCCGGAGCTCTTTCACAGGACTCCACACGTGTAAACAATCGCTCCATCGGGCTCGCACCATTCACGCGGCTCTCATTCCCGCCCAGACTTGTCAGCGTTACCAAGCCAACCAATCACAGAGCTTGCTCTACGCGTCGTTGCAACGTGTAGTTACATTTTTTGAGAGGTGCACGTCAGTGACGCCGACGGCCACGGCGAAGGGCTATGCGTCAGCGCCGCAGCATACGCCGGCGTTTGACGCAGAAGTATAAATCAGCCTTAACTCTTTATGGCGTTGTGTTGTTCTCGGGCAACAACCCAGTTTTTTGGCCCATAAAATTCCTTTTAAATTTAAAATAAAATATTACAAAAAATGTCTAACAATAAGTTGACGATAGAAATTTGAGGTGGGTGTGGATTTGACCTGTTTTCTGGGACAAAAGAGCCATTCCTGGGACCATAGCCTGCTTGAGCACACTCCTGGCGAAATCTAAGATAGATTTAACTTTTTAACATTGAAATATATTAATATAAATATATGTGTGATATGCTTGGATATGTGAAGAAGCATATTTGATTGAGAAGATACTATGTTTTTATCTGCTAAAATGCTATGTTTTAATTTGTTACCATTTATGGCTGGTGTTTGATGATATATTACTTGTTGATATTGTATATGTTAAATTGAAAAAAAACTTTTCTAGTGTATATATATATATATATATATATATATATATATATATATATATATATATATATATATATATATATATATATATATATATATATATGGCTTGTTTATACCTCTTTTCACACGTAATAATATAAAGAAAACCTTGATGTTTTTGTGCCCTAATAGCACATTGTTGAGGCAATAAACCAAATTGTGGTGGGGGGCAAGGGCGGAGCACATTTTTATGATGGATTTATTATAAGGGACCCCCAAACACCCACAATAAGGGTAAAATGTTTTTTCCTCCTAGAACAAAAATTCATGCTATGGGTCAAAATAGCTCTTACATCCAATGTTTTTTATAATAATAATTCTTTTATTAATAACAATTTATTTTTTGGACACTCAAAGCTCTTTACACATTTTTTTGGGGTGAATCTCCTCATCCACCACCAGTGTGCAGCATCCACCTAGATGACGTGATGGCAGCCATATTGCTGGTGTGCGAAAACCTTTACCACACACCAGCTGGTTGGTGGAGAGAAGACAGAGTGATGAAGCGAATTATGATATGGAGATGGTTAGGAGGCTATGAAGGCAGACGCCAGTGGCCAAATTTAGTCAGGATGCCGGGGTTAAACCCCTTTTCTTTTTCGAAGGACATCCTGGGATTTTTTTTAATAACCACAGACACCTCGGTTTAACTTCTCATTCAAAAAATAGCATTTACTGAGCAGTTTACAATTCCCATCAGTTTAGTGGAATGTTAGGACCCATGCAGACTACAGGTTGAGTGCCCCCTGTTGGTCTCACAGCAATCTAGCTTTCCCATGTGGTCTTTCATCTAGGTACTGACCTGCTTAGCTTGAGTGAGCGACCATGAGAGAGCTACAGTAGCTGCAGCAGTGTTGTGTTCCTATTTTTGATAGTGATTATTTATGTAGCTCCATGGTCCTGTAGGTTAAAACATTTAAGTCCACTGTATGTCCACATATGTGGAATGACAATAAAGCTTGACTTGACTTGAAGCTCAAACTCTAGAAAAGGAACCAAATTAATTGTCAAGTGACTTTGGTGATTAAAGGAAGCGCCAAAGCATTATCGATTCATAAAAAGCTCCAAGTACACTTGTGCGCTAAAAAACTATTAAACATTGGGTGTTTCGCAATACCAAGAAAAAAAAGAGCATACTCACATGGACACCAGTCCTGCTAAGCTACCTCCAAAAATAACCCAGGAAGACTGTTAGAAAGGAGAATTTGTACTGTGAAAAGGGATGCTGGAATCTTCCTGTTGGTCACATGACCTTAACAAGTTTTATCTAAACATAAATAAAAAAATCTATGAATGAAGTCCCTTTATTCATCAGGAAGAAACCCACGCCAACACGGAGAGAACATGTAAACTCCACACAAAAATTGCAACTGACACAGCTGAGGCTCAAACCAGCCACCTTCTTGCTGTGAGGCGACAGCACTACCCACTGCGCCACCATGCCACCCCCTGTTTGTTTTTTTATATATTTATTTTATCTATAAATGTTTGTATTATTTTATTAATTTATTTTATTTGCAATAATTTTTATATTTTATTTTATTTATTTATTTATTTTTATCTATAAATGTTTCTATTATGGTGACGTGCAATAGGTAGTGCTGTCTCCTCACAGCAAGTAGGTTGCTTGTTCGAGCCTCGGCTGGGTCAGTTGGTGTTTCTGTATAGAGTTTGCATGTTCTCTCCATGTCCGCCTGGGTTTCCTCCGGGTGCTCCGGTTTCCCTCACAAGTCCAAAGACATGCAGTACAGGTGAATTGGGTAAGCTAAAATTGTCTGTAATGTTTATGTGGGAATGAGTGTGTATAGGTGTTTCCCAGTGATGGGTTGCGGCTGGAGGGGCATCCGCTGCATAAAACATATGCCAGATAAGATGGCCGTTCATTCTGCTGAAAAGAAAATGAATGAATGTTTGTATTATTTAATTAATTAATTAATTTATTATTAATTTATTTTTTATTATTAATTAATTTATTATTAATATATTTTTTATATAATTTATTATTAATATATTATTTATTAATTTATTAGTTTAATTAATTAATTTGTATATTTATTTAATTATTTATTTTTATCTATAAATGTTTGTATAATTTATTTATTTGTTTGTTTATTTATTTAAATCTATAAATGTTTGTTTTATTTCATTTATTGAAATCTGTAAATGTTTGTTTTAGTTTTTATTTATTTATTCATTCATTCTTTCATTGTTTTTCGACTTATTCCCTTAATTATTAGTCCCTTATTAATTAGGGGTCGCCACAGCGGAATGAACCGCCGACTTATCCAGCATATGTTTTCCATAGTGGCTGCCCTTCCAGCTGCAAACCAGTTCAGGGAAACGTCCATACACACTCATTCACCCACATACACTATGGCCAATTTAGTTTATTCAATTCACCTGTACCACATATCTTTGGACTTTGGGGGAAACCGGAGCCCCAGGAAGAAACCCACACGAACACAGGGAGAACATGCAAACTCCACACAGAAATGCCAACTGACCCAGTTGGAACTTGAACCAGTGCCTTTCTTGCTGTGAGGTGACAGTGATAACCATTGAGCCACAGTGTCACCCCCCACTGTGTTTAAAAATATGTTGTTGTTTTTTTAATCCTAAAAATTAATATGTTTATTCACTGACCATTATGACTGCAATCGGGACTGCCATAAGGAGGTAGACACTATCCTTGAGGGGAATTATGAGAATAAAGAGGGACAAATTGAGTAGAAATTTAAAAACTTTATATTTGCATATTTTGACACGGGAAGAAAAAGTAAGAAGTTAACTTGGCAGAGATCTCTCCTGCTGTCATGCATTTTAGAGGCGAAAGCCAATTTAAATGCAAACCTGGACTGTTTTTCTGAGCTGCCTACAGGAAGCACAGATCTTTCCTGAAGGCGCCACTGAAAGGTGTGCTGGAGGAAAGAGAGAGAATCGCTCAATAAAGTAACTGGTCCAGTCTATGATATTTTCATTTCCCAAGCCTAAGCCTCAGAAGGGTGTCTGGGCTAATTGAGCTCGTGCCCTTCCTGTGTTATGTTAATTACCATATGACTGTTGTCTTATGTCTCGTGTCTATTCATTCCCTCCCAGCAGGTTTAATACTTCTGTGTCCGTGACAGACGATGCTATGCATGTTTTATTAACAGATTAATAAGCATGGTCTCATGCATCAGACGTAATTTAACAGACAGGTCTTGTCCTTCCGTTCTGGCCCTAAAATGGTGTTAAATTATCTCTCACACTCCAGGAATTTCTCTTCATTTTTGATTGCAGACAGACACTGAAGATATATTCAATCTCATTTACAACTTAACTAAATTCTTTTCTATAATAATAACAACAATGATAAGGTTTTAAGGAAGATTTGACTTGCTAATTTTAAACAAAAAGTATAAGTATTGTGTTTATTAAATAAAATATCAGCTAAAATGTAATAGTTTATATAGTAAAATATGTATAATTATAATTATTTTGCATTTAGTATAATTAAAATATTTGATTTAATTCAGTCATTTACTCATCTAAACTTTAGTCTTCCATTGACCCATCTGGCTAAAAATTCAATTCAGCTTTATTTGTATAGCGCTTTTACAATGTCGATTGTATCAAAGCAGCTTCACGTAAATGATCATAGTAACTGGATCAGGGTAGTTCAGTTTTTAGTGTTTAAGTTTAGTTCAGTTTAGCTCAGTTCAGTTTGGATTAAAATTATTACTGAGAGTCCAAACACTGAAGAGCAAATTCATCGATGCGTAGCTCCACCGATCCTGAACCATGCAAGCCAGTGGCGACAGTGGAGAGGGAAAAAAAACTTCACCGATAGGAGAGTAAAGAAAAAAACCTTAAGAGAAACCAGACTCAGTTCGGCACAACCATTTTAATTTCTCCACTGGCCAAAAGTCTTGTGCAGAGCTGCAGTCTCAGTGGTGGAGGCTGGAAGCTGGCCTCAGCGAAGACTCGTCTGTCCCTGGACCGTCATTGGAATCAGTCTCATGCTCTCCACTCCCCCATGACCACCAGCGCAACAGAAGCTCAGGATACAACCTGGTCCCGGATATGGACACCTTGAGATCATCTCGATGATCCATTTCCACCTGGGGATGAGTATCTCCAGGTGGAAATGGAGAAAAAAAGAAAATAATTAGCATAGCTGCTGTTCATAGTGTATATAAACAAGATGCAGAAACTTGTGTGGAAACCGCTAAGTGTATGCTTTACTAAACAGATAGGTCTTTAATCTAGTTTTGAACTGAGTATGTCCTGGATGTTATCAGGAAGGCTATTCCAGAGTAGGAGCCATAAAGGAGAGGGCTTGACCTCCTTTACTCAACTTTGCTATTCTAGGTACTAACAGAAGCCCTGAGTTTTGAGATCTTAAAGAGCGAGTTGGATTGTAGCGAGACAGAAGGTTGGTTAGATAAACAGGAGCTAGATTATTTAGAGCTAAATTTAAAATAAATAATAAATTTAAATTAATTAATTTAAATAAATTTAGAGTTAAAATGACTCCTTCTTTTTAAAATTGTCTAAAGTGTTAAGACTTTCTAACAGCTTACCAGTAATTTACTGTAAATCAATTACAGCAAAAAAAAAAAAACATTTAATTACATTACATTTAAAGCACCATTTATCCCTCTGTTTATGTATTTCCAGTATTGTATGTATTTATTTACTGCAAAATAAACAGCAATTTTCACAATGCAAATTTAAAATACAGTAATATACTGCATAACTGTCATACAGTAAAATACAGTTCATATTACAGTTAAATGCTGTGTCATTTACAAAAATCGTAAACAATATAATGCTGAATATACCTAGCAGCATTTATGAAAAACTTCAATAGATTTTGATAACAATTTACAATAAGGTTCTTTTTATGCTAATGTATTTACTAACATGTACAAAACAATGAATGCATAAGCTTTGTTAACAACAGTTAATGTAAATAATGTCATTTATTTTGCGTAACTAACAAAATAATTACCTAAATAACTAACTAACGATGCGCAAAGCAGTGGCGCAGTAGGTAGTGCTGTCGCCTCACAGCAAGAAGGTCACTGGGTCACTGGTTCGAACCTTGGCTCAGTTGGCATTTCTGTGTGGAGTTTGCATGTTCTCCCTGCATTCACGTGGGTTTCCTCAGTCCAAAGACATGCGGTACAGGTGAATTGGGTAGGCTAAACAACAATACTTAGGTGAGCTGTGGTGTTGACACAAAGCTCAGTTGGTAATAATGGACCCAAAGTGTGCCAAGAAAATATTTCCGACACACACCACCACCACCAGCTTCAACTGTTGATACAAGACAGGATGGATCCATGCTTTCATGTTGTTGACGCCAAATTCTGACTATACCATCCGAATGTTGCAGCAGAAATGGATAGTCATCAGACCAGGCAAGGTTTTTCCAATCTACTATTGCCCAATGTTGGTGAGCCTGTGCAAATTGTAGCCTCAGTATTCTGTTCTTAGCAGACAGGAGTGGTACCCGTCGTGGTCTTCTGCTGCTGTAGCGCATCTGCCTCAAGTTTAGACGTGTTGTGTATTCAGAGATGCTCTTTTGCATACCTCGGTTGTAACGAGTGGTTATTTGAATTTGTGTTGCCTTTCTATCAGCTCGAACCAGTCTGGTCATTCTCCTCTGACCTCTGGCATCAACAGGGCATTTGCACCCACAGAACTGTTGCTCACTGGATATTTTCTCTTTTTCAAACCATTTTGTGTAAACCTTAGAGATGGTTGCGCTTAAAAATCTCAGTAGATCAGCAGTTTCTCAAATTTTTTAAATACCAGCCCATCTGCCACCAACAACCTTGCCATGTTTATTCACTTAAATCACCTTTCTTCTACATTCTGATCTTGATCTGATTATCTTGATCATGTCTGCATTCTTAAATGTATTAGGTTGCATTCATGTGATTGGCTGATTAGAAATTTGTGTTAACGATCAGCTGAACAGGTGTACCTAATAAAGTGGCCGGTGAGTGTGTTTGCAAGTATTCTTCATTACTAACATTAACTAATAAAACCACATGCTATTCTTTTTTACTTATATTCTAATGCATTTTCAGTTATAAAATATATATGAAATGTTGTATATTTGAATAAATTGATATAAATGTTACTTAAGCTATAATTATGATCAGACGCTTCACATGATTTATTTTAGTCAAACAGTTAAAATAAGTTAAAGTATGAAATTAAAGCTTTAGCTTTGGAATTACCAAAAGTACATGTTTTTTTTTTAAAGGCGTGACATTTTACTTCATTATATTATCTACAAAAACAGCTTTTAATTACTATAAAGTACTGTACAATATATAATGCACCCAATTAAGCTAAGTGCTCTTTTTATTAGGGGTTAATTACAACAGGCATATAGTGAATAAAAGGCTCTAATAAAGTTCTGTTTTAGCACCTGATTTGTTTATGAGTTGCTAATGGATAAGCAGCTGAAATGCAGACCAACAGTGGTGCAAGGATTTTTTGAATTCACCCCTGTTTATTTGTGTGTGTACATGATGCAGCTTGGCAGTGATGAAATGCGTAGATGTCAGCATTTGAATATCTGTGATCTGTCAGCCACTGAGGGACCAGTGGGGGCTGCTGAGTGACAGATTTACTGCAGAGAGCTTGAAAAAGCAGGCCACTGACTGGTCCTATAGTATTGTATTCGATCTTTATATAGTTGATATTTCCTTATATTTTAGCCTACTCATAATTTCTCCATATCCAGTCTGACCTTCTATTGGCCAACTGTGCTAAATCAGTAATTGAGGTTCAGTGTAATCAGACCCCTCTGGGCTCTTACAGGAATTCCTGTCTTTGGTAATTATCATAAGCCTGTCATCAAATTTCTTATGTCAATTCATCGCCTGTGTGTGTTGATTGGAAAAAATTCAAGCCTGTCTTCCACTAGGAACAGATGATTGGAGATGGGTGATGTGCAGTGGTTGGAAAAAGAGAGAGAACTTATCACCTCAAATACAATGGCTAGAAACAACAAGGTCAAATCAAGAAAAAGATTTACATATATCAAATGTAACAAACAAAAAATCAACTCCTAAAATAATCCTATGCTAATCTGAAAAAAAGAAAAACAAACATCGATATGCATACAGTAACTCCCTTCACTGTCATAAACAGGAGATAACTAATTCAAAACAAATTGGCACCCACCTTCCTACTTAATCCTCAAAATAAAAATAAACAAACAAATCAACCAGACTTCTCTTTGGGGAAATTGTTAGATATTAACAAGAAAATCACTAATAGTAGAAGTTTCTTCTATAGCCTCAACACACATAAGCCATTTAATCTAAATGAAATGTTTAACGTTCTAGTAAACAACAGGTTTAGATGTGAAGAAGAGCTTAGCCGCTGCACTAGCCACCACCAACTGGTTGGTGAAAAACAACATAAATCACATTGTGCTCACCAAAGATACGTCTCTGGATGTAACAATTAAACTTATACAAACAAAAATAATAAGAAAGTTTTACAGAAAAACAGAAACAAATATTATTCCCAACAATTCCCCTATAAACAGAATGAAATTACATTTACACACAAAACTAATATTAATTCTAAAAAGTAAAGCATAACAACAGTACAATTTTTTTTTTTTTTGCTTATTTCATTCATACATTAATATTTTTTTTCGGCTTAGTCCTTTTATTAATCAGGGGTTGCCACAGTGGAATGAACCGCCAACTTATCCAGCACATGTTTTACGCAGCAGATGCCCTTCCACCTGCAACCTATCACTGGGAAATATCCATACACACTCATTCACACACATACACTACCAACAATTTTAGCTTACGCAATTCACTTATACCACATGTAATTGTACTGTGGGACAAACCGAAACACCCGGAGGAAACCCCCATGGCAACAAGGGAAAAACATGCTTGCTGTGAGGCGGTTGTGCTACCCACTGCGCCACTGTGCTGCCCTTCTTGCTTATTTGTTTTAGCATAAAAATATATGGTACTTTTTACACCAAAAGTGAAATGAAATGACTAAAACCTTCTAAAGCCTGATGGAAATGCAAATTCACATCTGTACAGCTGAGGGAACACCTCAAACAAACCTTTCAGCTGTGCTGCCTTTTTGGATTATTGTACATGAAGAAAGGAAAAGAAAGTTAATAGCTTTAACTTTAATAATTCAGCAAGGAATTTTCAGATTTGCATTTTACACTTTTTATTCATTACAACCCCTTCAGACTGGAATTATGATGAAGTATTAGGAAAAAATAAAAGTAAAAGTACATTTTCTCCAATCTTGAGGCTTCCAAAAATAAAAACTAAATTAAAATAATAAAAATGTCAACATTTATTTGTGTCTTTTTTAATGGACATAAGGTCAGCACAGTTAAACTGCAAAAATAATATACCAACATGAAATTAACAATGACGTCATACAAATTGTTGGTCTTTTTGAAGGGTACAAACTTATGACACAAGTGAAAAATATTTTATGTCATATATATGATATGTTCCCTGCTTAATCTCCACAGAGGAATGAATTGGTTTTACCAGCAAACGCTCTTCCTGCCACAACCCAGCAGAGTACACAAACTCATATAAAGAAACACTCAGTTCTGAAAAACACCCATACACTCGCTCATTCATACACCACGGCCAAATTTGTTCATCCAGTTAACCCATACTCTTGGGCTGTAGAAAAACCTACACCTGGAGAATACCTACATGAACACAGGGAAAACATAAATGCCTCCCAGTCCAGCTAGGACTTGAACCATCAAACTGCAGACATTTTTAAATGAAATCCTAATTGAAAACATGCAATTCTACAATCTACTAATTGGAGTTCATCTGTGGTAAATTCAGTTGATTAACTATGATTTGAAAAGGCATACACCTGTCTATATAAGGTCCCAGGGTTGACAGTGCATGTCAAAGCAAACTAAGCATGAAGACAAAGGAATTGTCTGTAGATCTCCGAGACAGGATTGTCTTAAGGCACAAGGCTGGGTAAGGTTTTAGAAAAATTTCTGCTGCCCTGAAAGTTCCAGTGAGGACAGTGGCCTCCATCATCCATAAGTGGAAGATATTTGGAACCACCAGGACTTGTCCTACAGCTGGTTGGCCATCTAAGCTGAGTGATCAAGGGAGAAGGGCCTTAGTCAGGGAGGTGATCAATAACCCGATGTTTACTCTGTCTGAGCTCCAGTGTTCTTCTGTGAATAGAGGAGAACCTTACAGATGGACAACCATCTCTGCAGCAATCTACCAATCAGGCCTGTATGGTAGAGCGGCCAGACGGAGGCCACTACTGCCTATAATTTGCCAAAAGGCATCTGAAGGACTCTCAGACTATAAGAAATAAAATTCTCTGGTCTAATGAGACTAAACTGGAACTCTTTGGAATGAATGCCAGGCGTTACATTTGGAGAAAACCAGGCACCACTCATCACCATGCTAATATAATCCCTACAGTAAAGCAAGGTGGTGGCAGCATCATGCTGTGGGGATGTTTTTCAGCAGCAGGAACTGGAAGACTTGTCAGGATAGAGGGAAATATGAATGCAGCAATGTACAGAGACATCCTGAATGAAAACCTGCTTCCGTGTGCTCTTGACCTGGGGCGACGGTTCATCTTCCATCGGGACAATAACCCAAAGCACACTGCCAAAATATCAATTGCGTGCCTTCACAACAACTCGGTGAATGTCCTTGAGTATCCCAGCCAGAGCCCAGATCTAAATCCTATTCAACATCTCTGGAGAGATCTGAAAATAGCTGTACACCGTCGCTTCCCATCCTGCCTGATAGAGCTTAAGAGGTAATGCATAGAGGAATGGGCAAAAATTCCCAAAGGCTGGTGTGCCAAGCTAGTGGCATCATATTCAAAAAGACTGAGGCTGTAATTGCTGTCAAAGGTGCATCAACAAAGTATTGAGCAAAGGCTGTGAATACTTAAGTACATATGGTTTTTCAGATGTTTTATATTTGAATGAATTTGGAACAATTTCAAAAAACCTTTTTCACATTATCATTATAGGGTATTGTGTTTAGAATTTTGAGAAAATAAATGAAGTTAATCCATTTTGGAATACGGATGTAACATAAAAAAATGTGGAAAAAGTGAAGTGCTATGAATACTTTTCAGATGCACTGTATGTACAGTATGTATGTATGTATGTATGTATGTATGTATGTATCTATGTGAAACAATAATTTTCTTTTTTGGGTGAAATAATACTTTCAGATTTGTGACCTTTATAGTACTCAGCAAGCAGTTTTATTCACAAAGTCTGATTTCCATGTAAGATGGGAGATGGCATTACAATAATCCTTTATTTTACTTGACAGACAGCCCCAGCTTAGCATGTTGTGGTAACTCTAAGATTAGCGTGCTTCAGATATTATTTATTGACTTAACTAATATGTATTTTGTTTGTCCTCTATTTATTTAGGAATAAATGGTTAGAAACTCTATAAATGGTTCAGAAAGAGGCAGTATAATAGACCTTTGTAGCACATTCTTTTTTTTCTGTTTGTGGTGTTTGATGAATTGCAGTAATGAAGTGATTTTATTTCCCCCTTAGGCTACGGGATCGGTCTTCCCCAGAACTCACCTCTAACCTCCAACATATCTGAATTCGTCAGCCGTTACAAGTCAGACGGCTACATGGACATGCTGCATGACAAGTGGTACAAGGTGGTGCCGTGCGGAAAGAGAGTTTTTGCTGTTACCGAGGTGAGCAGGAAACTCAGGAGTGTGTAAGTGTGCAAGAAATCTTCAGTGACCCAAAACAAAATTGGAAAACTTGGTTTCAATATTAACAAATTAATAAATATTTATTGCATAATTCCTATATCAGCTCAATCCCTTTTACCGGATTAGATGCATGTAATTAGTTCATGGATGGGGGTAGCACTTTTCCATCTCATACATTAGAGCGGTTTGAGGGTGTTAGCCAAGCTTCTACATGTAGTTCTGTGCATTTGAGTTGATTTCATTTTGCAGTTGAAATATGTTACGTTTAGATTTAATCCAGACCTAGATGCTTATTAAGTTGTGCAGTGAATAAAATATTGCATTATGCGCAAAGAAATGTTGTATTTTATAATTGAATGCTCAATATCCTACTTATGACAAATCTATTATCAAATAAATAATTGTAAATTAATCTAAAATAAAATTCAGCTCTTTGAAGCAAATAAAAAAAAAACTTTAAGAGGCATTTTATGTCTGTATGTCACTGTTAATTGATATATTAAATAAGGTCAATCTAGACATTATGTTTTAAAGGGCACCTATTTTACCTTTTTTATTAGATAAAAGATAAGACTTTTGTGTCTTCGGAATGTGCCTGTAAAGTTTCAGCTCAAAATACCCATCAGATTATTTATTATATAATGTAGAATTTTCCCAGTTTGGTGTCTGAGGGCAATGTAGCTGTTTTTATAGCCTGTGGCTGTAAATCCAAGTAAGCTGCTTCTCCCCACCCGCCGCTCCGTCGTGCACGTCTGCTTCTCATGCGTTATGTCAGAAAAACAGCCATCAGTGTTAGGTCCCATTTATTTTTTGCTCATGTGATCAAATCTGTTTTATGACAGTGTAAACATGAAAAAAAATTCATGCATTCGGATATTTAGAGATCGGTTTCAGGCCTCCTTCATATGTGGAAATAAATTAGATATGAATTGGCACATGTGACAATGCAACTATCATGTAAACAGGCACATCGGATTCATTGAGGCATTTCGTTTTGTACGTCATTAAACTCGGGACAATGTTGTACTTTTCTGCGGGTTAATGACATAAAAAGAAGAGCATGTGTGGAGACGCCAACGAGGTAAACAACAACAACAGAGGAAACACAGAGGAGGAAAGTGGTCAGTCACCGCAATTTGCTTCTACCAGACCCGAGATCTCTCTCGTACCCGCAAATTCCTCTGAATGGTAAAGGACACCATATATAAACCATAGGCTCAAGCTACGATGACGGACCTTTCCCTCTTCCTCTGCCTTAAAATCATTTTAAAGCTGGGTGAACTTCACATTTCGTAGAGCTAAAAGCAAGACAATTTCTTCCATCGTGGCTAGTGCAAATGCTACAACCCACCTTTACGCATGCGTGATATCATAAATTGTATGGCAACTGTAAACACATGAATCGGATATGGGTCACAATTAAAAGAACGTGTAAATGGACTGACAAAAAAATTGGATATAGGCAACAAATTGGAATTGGGCATCAAGACCTGACAGTGTAAATGAGTTTAAGTTTATTCAAGTCTTTCTGAAATGAAGAGTCTCACACAAATGTCGTTTCCTGTATACACACAAACACATATACACGTTTACTGATACCATGTGGCCGTGGTGATTATAGCAGTTAAGAATTCCATTGCAATTTTCCTCTCTTTATTACAAACATGCACTGTTTTATAAACATTTTAAACTTATCAAATTAATTATTGAGGTGCAGCTGTAACAGATGTTTTAATCTCAGTTTCTTAGGAAAAATAAAAAAATGTTCCATTGACGTGTATACATGTTATTATGAAGACTATTGTAAACTTTAAGACTATTTAAGACCTATTTTAACGTCAGTTAATTTAAGAAAAAGACTTGTGCGTATCACACTTTCCTTTGTCTAGTGTGGGGAAAATGAGGTTCCTTCCACGTAAAAAAAAATGCAATAGTATTTTAGAGTAAATATTATAGTGTTTTTGAACCATAATATAGTAAAGTGTGTAATACTTTATATATATATATATATATATATATATATATATATATATATATATATATATATATATATATATATATATATATATATATATATATATATATATATTTAACACTTTCTTAATGGTTGCTGCATACTATAGCATGCTATAGTGAACTGCTAAACATAAAAAATACTGTGGTATACAATACTAGTATAATATACTCTATAGCGGGTCGCACATCGGATGCACCACTCAGCAACACGCATATGACAGTTAAAAGTAACCAGAGAAGGCAAAAGTACACACATCCTTTACTCAAGTAGAAGTACAGATACGCATGTTTAAAACGATTCTGGTAAAATTTGAAGTATTGACTACACTTTTCTACTTAATTAAAAGTAAAGGCGTACTCTTACTGTACCTTTACTGTAGTTGCCAATGGATATAAAGTATCCATTGGCAACTACATCTTACATTATATCTATACATTTATACAAAATAACATACATTTCTGATTTTGATGTAAAATATTTGCTAATTTTCAGCAAGCTTTTCAAGCACAGTTCTTAAAAGTTACAGCAGCCCAAAAGAAAATTTATATTCAGAGGTTCAGGGCTATGAGCCCAACTAAAGCAAAGACTTTTCCCCATGATGGTGACTTTAGTCTATGTGGTCCACATACAGTATGTTTTAAGATAACTGGGGCACATTTGCCATGTGTCATCTGGGCCACTTTAGGCTCACAGCCACATTAGCTAGAGCTAAAATATTTGCCCAAAGTGACCCACATTTGTTTTAGGATAACTGTGCCCCATTTGCCATATCTTCTCTGGGCCACTATAGGCTCAAATTCACATTAGTCATAGCTTACTAGGCCAAATATTTGCCAAAAGTAGCCCACATATGATTTAAGATAACTGGGCCACATTTTCCATATCTTCTCTGGGCCAACATAAGCTAACAGCCTCATTAGCCAGAGTTACTGTGCCGAATATTTGTTAAAAGTGGCCCACATTTGTTTTAAAATAACTGGGCCACATTTGCCATATTTTCTCTGGGCCACATTAGGTTCACAGCTGCATTAGCCAGAATTTACTGTGCCAAATATTTGTCAAAAGTGGCCCACATATGTTTTAAGATAACTGGGCAACATTTGCGACGTGCTACAGGCGTGCAAAAAAAATAGATTGACTGAATCAAAAGGTGCTCAATTTGGTCAATAACAAAAAAATAATATAGATCGCAAAATCTAACCCATCAAAACAAAAGTAACAAGACTGGTTTAAAATTTTAAGGAGTAGAAAGTACAGATATTGTAAAAATGTAAAGAATAAAAGTAAAACAGTTATCCATTGACCACTGGCTGAAAGATTTGACACATTGCACTGGAAAAAAAAACACCTACAGTATAAAGAAGTACCAAAAAATTGGGGATCTGTTTATACAATTTTTGAAACATAACCATATACGATGGCACAAGCAAAAACCTCTCTCGCTACTGGTTAATTGATTGGTATATGTATATTTTGAATGTGGAAAACAGTATATGTTTCCCATGTATAACAATTAATTTAACTGTTCAACTGAATCTGGATGTTTTGGAGGAGGGAGGGCGCAAGCTATTATAAACTATTATATAAACTATTCAGTGCAGAAAGCACTTTCCATTTGTAACAATTTCTCCCTCATTAGCATAGTACATTAGTCTTGTTTTTGAATCTGCCACTATGCTGACACATAGGCGTTTGTAGCTCCGCCCTCTTTTCAAAAGAGACCTGGGAACACAGTCCTATTGAAATTTAAAGAGACAGTCTTCAAAATGGCACAGTTATGATTCAAAAAGTTCTAAAACATAATCTGTGGGGTGTTTTGAGCTGCACATAAACAAGGAATGTCAAAGACTTTGATTAGATCCAACTGGAGCAGGTATGACTTAGTTTAGAGCCTTTAACAACAGTATGGTTTAAAAACACTATTGTATTTCCAATACATTACATAAATACTTTAGTATTTTTTCATGTGTTAGCTCCCGCTTTCAATATTAAATGTGTTGACAGAAAAGAAAACTCTGCCCCAATTGCTATTTCACAAGGTCCATCTAAAAGCTCGGACATTACAATCTTTGTGCCAATCAAACCTCCAAATCCCCAGACTGTCATAAACCACCAAATTGCATTTAATCTAATTAATTACTTGATATTTTATCCAATAATAAAAAGCTCCTGAGAGAAAGACGATGACACCATCCTGTCATTCATTATATAAAACAGTCAATAGAGAGCTCAGATGTTTATCATTTCCACAGAGCCCTTTTAAATCTGACAGGTTGATGTGAGAAAGTGATGTTTGGATTAGCTAGGGGCTTTTCAGAGGGGCTTCAGTTCTTACATATTGGTTTGGCTCAGTACCTTCACTAACTTATCTCATGTCATTATCTCCGGAGCTGACAGAGGTGTGTGTTAGATCTGCTCTAAACCTCAGAAGATTCCAGAGTAAATGACACTTTTGGAGCGTGCTGATCGGCTGATAGCTGACATCCAGAGGAAGAAATAAAGGCCGAACTATTCCTACAATGCAGATTTCTCAGTGCTGCCGAATGCATTAAGCTTGCAGTAAGGCGGTTTTTCCGCCCCATCTTTTAATTTCAGGGGGGAAATTACCATTGCCTGAGCAGAAAAGATTATTCCTCATTTACATTTCAAATCTCGGTGCTCTTGTGGCATCAGAGGCTCACAGAAGGACGAGAACATGAGGACAAAGCATTGTGAGCCGGTTAAAACCAATGCAAAATACGCTCAGTTTCTGAATCGATCCGACAACTGTCTCAGAGCTACAGTAATAGGAAATGTTATTCCACAGAATTCTGTTTGGCAGTACACAGAGGCCTTACAAAGATTTGCAGAACTGAATTCGTAAGCCTGACTTCACCTGTTTCTCACTGGTTTTAAGAACACAAGTTCCCTGATTAACAGTTTAGTAGAACTGTGCAGTAGATTTCTCCCAAAGCACTGGCCTTATGACCAAACACACACTGAATATTCACTAAAATATTTTTTGTTTTATATTCTGTAGTCTCTTGTTTATGTTGATTGTACGATAGAAAGAAATTCTATGTTCAGTTCATTAAAACTGAAGCCACTGTTTTAAAAAATGTCCCCATACATTCCTCCTAGCTTACATTGGATGACAAACATAATAGTTCCGCCCTGAAATCATTCCATTGGCTGAGCCACTGTTGCTATGTTGGACTACATAGAAATCTCAAATAGGAAAAGGCTGTTTTCAGGGAAATAAACATTCACCAAAGATTGACTCTGCAACTACACTTTACTTTGGCCTACTCTTTATTGGCTTTACTGTTTATTTTTATTATTATTTTTAATAAAATGGTTCTTTGAAAAACTGTTGACAGAGACAATATCTTCTGTGGCACTGAAAATCACCTTTTCGAAACCTTTCATTGTAAGAGTATACAGAAAATTCAATTATTTTAAAGACTCCATATAACGTGATATATTAGTCAGTATGTATGTATGTATGTATGTAATGCCATATATTTATTATTTTAATACAATAACTTTTCTATAATTTTTTTTTCTAAATTAAATTATGAAGCCAGATCAGTCTCAAAAATAATAGATTTTATAAAATAAAAATTACACATGACCAACACAATTTACATTTACAAAATCCAATTCATAAGTTCAAAACACAATTCAAAAATACACAAATCCAATTCAAAACATGATTTAAAAATACACAAATATATTTCATAAATCAAGTTTGCATCAGTTTGCATTTTTTCCCCGCGTGGGTTTCCTTCGGATGCTCCAGTTTCCCCCACAAGTCCAAAAGCATGTGGAATAGGTGAATATAGGGTATAGGCTTAATTACCCATAGTGTGTGTGTGTGTGAAGGAGTGTGTATGGATGTTTCCCAGTGATGGGTTGCAGCTGTAAGGACATCCGCTGCGTAAAACATATGATGGATAAGTTGGTGGTTCATTCCACTGTGGTGATCCCAGATTAAAAAAGGGACTAAGCCAAAAAGAAAATGAATGAATAAATGAATGAATGAATGAATGAATGATTCATAAATACTCAAATCCAGTGTATAAATTCAAAACATCATTCATAAATACTCAAATCTAATTCATAAATTCAAAACATGATTCATAAATACTCTAATCTGATTAGTAAATTCCAAACACAATTCTCAAATATTCAAATCCAATTCATAAATCAAAACACAATTTAAAAATACACAAAATCCAATTAATTTGGCAAAAAATATTTATGATTTTTGCTTGTGAATTCACAAATTGGATTTTGAAAAATGTGAAATGTGTTGTGCATGTATGAATTTAGTGGATATAATATCTTTAAGGCTGATCTGGCTCCATACAAATGCTCTATAGACAGCTAAGTATTGTGTCCTGCAAACAACCAGCCGAAAAAAAAAAAAACATGCACTTTAATATAGGCCTATTGTTTTATCATTTTCATAAAACAGCAAGAGAAAATGTTCTTCATTTTCAGAAATCTGCATATTTATAAATATAACTATTATTGTGTTTGATTTGATTGATTTTTGTGTCTTTAAGAGTGTGTGGCTTAGTTCAAGCTATCTAGACACATACAGATCAGCTCTCCTCTGTCTTATGTTGATGGGATTCCTGCTTCATTTTTAATAGGATGATTTTTAATGTCAATTAGTTCAAGCTGGTAGGAATTCTTCTTCATCAAAGGAACTCAGTGGGGGTTACACAATTCTTTCAGGCTAATGAAATATCAGTCAGCAGAATTACACTGCCCTCCAGTGTAAAAGTAGCGCATCACATCTCTCCCTCTCTTTCTCTCTTTCTCTCTCTCTCTCTCTCTCTCTCTCTCTCTCTCTCTCTCTCTCTCTCTTTCTCTTTCCAGACACTGCAGATGGGGATTCGTCACTTCTCAGGGTTATTTGTGTTGCTGTGTGTTGGTGTGACTGGGGCCTTACTTACTCTGGCAGGAGAGCATGCCTTCTATCGCCTGGTTCTTCCACATATACGCCGCAAACAGAAGTTCAAATACTGGCTTCATACTAGTCAGGTGAGCCATGAGCCTAATTTAGTTCATTCTTTCATCCACCCGTTGTTTTCAAATCAATTTGCCTTGTTTATCTTGTAAAACATAAAAAGAAATGCTTTGCAGAATGTTCAAGCTACATTTTCCCCTAAAAATCAGAGTGAATGGTCACGTGTTTTCAGAACAATTAAGACCTCTTTTGTGATATATTTATGGTGTGTTTTTTCATGTTTGTTTTTATTTTTTTTTTCTAAATATCTCCTTGTGATCCAAAAATAACACAAACACACACACTAAAAAAACACTTTTACTGCTTGCTACCTACAGTATTTAAATGAGTTGAAACAACACAAATCTTAAGTTTGTTTTGGCACAACTTAATTGTTTTATGTTCAATCTACTTAAATTTGTGAAAATAATTAAGATTTGTGTACAAATGTGTACACTATACACTGTACAAAAAGCCAGCATTTTGTACAGTGCAGATTTAAGGGTAAGTGTACAGGAACCACATTTTAAAAGCATACAGAACTATCTCTTTAAATACTAATGATGTTTCTTATTGTCTGGGCTGTTTTTCTGTTAAAATTTAGAGTTGCCCAATTTATTATTTCATCAAAATGTTTCCTTTCTTTAATCCGCTGATAACTAAGATTAAAACTGACTCTTTTTTCATAGGGCAAAGCTTTGACTCTGTAAATGAGTTGTGCTTGTTCTCTCAGGGTCTTATAAACTATACTGTCTCTAAAGGGGTGGAGAGGGATTACTGCCAAACTGAGTCAGTAATTGCCATCTCTGAAATATTGATTTTTAAAATCAAAAGCATCATGTTGATCTTTCCCATTGAGCCCTTGCTGAGACAAATCCCTTTTACTTTTCTCGTTTATTTATTTATTTATTCATTTATTTTTCAGAAAATCCACAGAGCACTGAACATGACTTACGAGGATGTGAAACGGCAGCGGGCAAACACAGAGAAAAGGTTTTGTCTTTGTTTTATTTATCTGTTTTATAAGCATCAGAATTGTCCATATTACAACTGATGAAATCACTTTTCACTTTGAATATCTTAAATCCATTTTGGATTATGAATATTTATTTTCTATTATCTTATATATTTTTTCCATTATCAGTTATCATTTTGGAATAAAATTTTAAGTTATATCTGGTTTTAGATTATTTTTTCTCTTTAATGTCATTCCAAAATTTAATGATAGCCTGGGGAATGTGCCGACATATAGCGACAATGTGCTTTGGGCATGCGGATTCCGAATCCCTTCTCCCTCTTTATCTCTGTCTCTAACTTTGCTCCCTGTCTAGCAACTGTCCAGTCATTTATAACGAAACAAAAAATCTATTCAATAAACCTAAAAATCTATCATATCATTGGTAGTGTTAGTATGATTTACACTATTAAATTACATACAGGTCAAGTCCAAGTCAAGTTGCCAGATTGGGTGGTTTTGAATTTGATTGTGGAGTAGGAAAATGCCGTAGACGGGTAGACAAAATTTGGGTGTAGAAAAGTAATTCAGTTAGCAGTGACCAGTGCATAGCGCAAACCACGTGGGTCCACCCGCAAATGGAGGTAAAATAAAGTTGTATCAAAATCTGACTCCCGAACAAATCTGACTACCATTCACGTGCATGCGCATCACACAGCGCCTGCAGTTAAACTCACAGTGGTTTATCATAACACTTTACTTGATCTTTTTTATGTGTTGTCTGATTGACAAGGAATACCTAATTATGTTTAAAAGAATTTAAAATGCCAAATAGGACGAATTAATACCCTATTTTAAAAAGTTACTATTATTCAACCAGCATTTTTTTTTTTTTACCAGAAATTACTAGGGACGGGTACTGAAACTCGGTACTTTATCGGTATCAGTGCTACATAATAAAGAGCAAAGTATCGATAAGCTCTGATGTTAACAGTTCTGCTATCGGTACTGGTGAAATATTGCTAAATAAACATTACTTACAGTAGCCTACTTTAACTGACCAACCTTTTCTAATATACAACATTTGATATTCGTCTGCACAGTTGTCAATCTCACATGAGAAATGCTCGTGTTTCAGGTGAGCGCGTTAAATATAAAAGTCTTCACAGTTCTTTTAAATTTTCAACTGCAGGGAGCACAATAAACTAAGAAAGATCCCGACTTTTGTTAGAAAAGGCAAACATGTTGATTTTTCTCCGGAAGAATGGTTAAAACAGCATCATTTTACCAAGCGTCTTTTTTAATCTGGGGTCGCCACAGCGGAATGAACTGCCAACTTATCCAGTAAATGTTTTACCCAGCAAATGCCCTTCCGCAACCCATCGCTGCGAAGCATTTATACATACTCATTCAGACTTATACACTACGGACAATTTAGCCTACCCAATTCACCTGCACCGCATGTTTTTGAACTGTGGGGGAAACCCACATGAATGCTGGGAGAGCATGCAAACTCCACACAGAAACGCCAACTGACTCAGCGGCTCGAACCAGTGACCTGCTTGCTGTGAGGCGACAGCACTATCTACTGTGTCAATGCATAGTCGTGGCAAAATTATTTTTGTTATACTTTTAGTTATGTGCTTGAGGTAGGTCAATTTATTTTTATGCTTCTGATTTTCACGCCCAGTCTTGCATGTGTGTTGTTTTCATCATGTGACCTTCACCATGTGCTCCTTTGTTCCAGTTCGCGCCATGTGTTTATGTCAACCATCTTCACCTGTGTCTCATCCCTGTGTCTAATCATTGTCATCATCCACTGTGTATTTATAGTCCTTTGTTTCCTTGAGTCCTTGTCGGGTATTCTCTCTACGTTGATGTCTGTCTTCATTCCATGGTCTTCCTGAGTTCATCTCCGTAAGTGTTGTAAATAAAAATACGTGTTTTGATAATCCTGAGATCCCGTGCCTTCTTCAAGTAAACCCGGGTGTTACACTGATAAAGTAGCATTCAACTTGAAGAGCCATTTATGGCTCGTTTTCACTGAGAGGTACAGTACATAATGGTTCGGGTCGGTACAGGTCATCTTTATCAGGCTTGCGTTTCCACTACCAAGGGTACCCTTTTTGTGGGCGTGGTGTACGACAGAGTTTAAGTCGACGTCATTCTTGCTCAAATAAATGTCAACAGTAAAGCTGTACAGGTTGTTCACAAATCATATGAGAAACACTTCTCACAAAACAGATGCTTCATACACCTTGTTTATTATTAACCTTTCTATGAACATGATTTCATTATAACTGCAGATCAATGACAGGCTAATACAGTAGGCTATTTTGTACTATGTCTGCAATTATATAAAATAAATGCAACATTTATAAACACCAACAATCCCCTTACAGTCTCTGTTACCAACTACAGAAAAACTCCACACAACAGACATTTAGTCCTTATTTAGGTTTACAAACACCACGCAACATAGCCCACAGTCGGTGCAAACCTTTCATCTGTGTCTGTAATCTTCACCAAATTTACCAGAAATTTAAAATATGGAGCAATCGCTCTCTTTTTAAAAGTCTAATCATCTTGTTTAATCCTACCCCTTTTCGCAGCGCCATACGACAGAATTTCGCAAACTCAATCTCTAGTGTGACCTGCCGATTCACTCTCGCATTTGTCAGTTTCCGACAAGATCGGGTTTCAAAAGCACGTCAATCAAGTGCACGTTATTATCAGCTCAAGAAGTTTCTTATTTCAGATATAGACGCGTACATGAGCGCAAACAAGAAAGCGAAACCGCTTGCGCTTCAGACTGACTCGTAAAAAACAGGGGCAAAGAAAAAGGGGCACAGGGTAAATCTGCTCTTCTTTTTGGCTTTGTGGCTGTTCATCAAGACCATGACATGATTTGTTTGAGCCCATATCGACCATGGCTCGTTATTATATGTATTTACGCTGTAAAAGAGCTCTCAGCTGTGTATTTTAAACATTGCGGCTCTTTTGATTTAAGTCTGGCTTGTTACTTAAGGGAATGACGTTTCTCTGTAAACCAATACCATTCAGCTGCGAGTCTAGCTCTGCCTTTTGGTAACCTTTCTCGTGTTTGGTACCCTTTCAAAAGGGTGCCGAAAAATTGGTACGGTTCGGTTCGGTACGCCTTTTGAAAGTGGAAACATCTATAAAAGCAAGTAATATAAGAAAGAAAGAAATATAATCAACAAAGAAAATGTAAATGAAAACCGTAAATAAAAAGCTTATTTATTTACTGTCTTAGTCCTATCACTTTAAACTAACAAACACTGTACATCTCTTCATATTAATGCCAAAACACTACTTTATTTATTTATTTATGTAAGTTTATACTTTTATTTTAGTTGTCTTTCTTTTCTTTGATTTTAATATCCAAAATGACTCCTCATTTCACTTAAGTTTACAGTTATAATAAAGCTTCGTTAACCAGTTTTTAATGATCAACAAAGGAATTATAATGCTTTATTTCATTATTTCATCTTTATTTACAAGTAGAAGGGTATTTACAGCTACTTTATATTTCTGTTTGTTTACATCCTGTCACTTTGTGCCCTCTGGTGGCATAGTTGCAATCTACTGTTATTCCTAAAATATGTTCTTAAGCCTCCTTTCCACTGCACATGACAAGCGACAGACGGAAGTCATTCATTGCCAATAGAGAGTAGTCCAGGAGCTGTTACGATCATCTTCAAACGTGAAAAATTAGAAACCGAATTGAGCTGCGAATCCATTCAAATATTTGCACTCCTGCGACTAGACCGTGTGTGACCGGTTGACCTGATGTGATGTTTTTCAGTGTCCGTGCGTGCAAAATGAGGAATAGTATTTATTTATTTATTTTTTGATTTAGAAGAAAGTCTATATTTAAAAAAAAAATAAAAAATTCTATTCATATTTTATTGTATGTATTTTTTTTGTTGTTGTGGGGGCTGCACGGTGGCGCAGTGAGTAGCACGTTCGCCTCACAGCAAGAAGGTCGGCGTTTCTGTGTGTGGTTTGCATGTTCTCCTCATGTTCGCTTGGATATCCTCTGGATGCTTCGGTTTCCCCCACAAGTCCAAAAACATGTGGTTTAGGTGAATTGGGTAAACTAAATTGTCCATAGTGTATGTGTGTAAATGAGTGTGTATGGGTGTTTCCCAGTGATAAGTTGCGACTGGAAGAGCACCGGCTTTGTAAAACATATGCTACTTATGCATTTAAGTTGGCAGTTTATTTTACTGTGGCGACCCCAGATTAATAAAAGGACTAAGCTGAAAAGAAAATGAATTAATTTTTTTGTCCACATTCCCTCCAAAAACCATTGTGAAAGCACAGAGAATAAAAGCTCTTGCTTTTGTTCTCCTTTATATCGGGCACAGCGAGAATCAGTTTCTGTCCCATGGTGCATGGCAAAAACAAAAATTCTATGCGATCGCCACATTCCAGTAGTCCAGATGTTGTGTGCAGTGGAAAGGTGGCTTTAGTCCCTTGCCCTCTTACCGCGTGCCAAGCGTAGTGGTAATGGTCATTTTGTAATGTCACTCACTGTACACTAAAGACAATTTAATTTATTCAATTCACCTTTAGCGCATGTCTTTGGACTGTGGGGGAAACCGGAGCACCTGGAGGAAACACACAAATATGGGGAGAACATCCAAACTCGCTTCTTAATGTTAGGGGACAGTTATAAACACTCGCATAGTTGCATGTTGTAATATTTAAAATATCCAGCGGCAACACAGTACTGGGAAACACCCAAACACTCTCAACATCACACACATATTCACTCACTGTACACTACAGCCAATTTATTTGATCCAATTCACCTAAATTGCATGTCTTTGAACTCTGGAGGAAACCAGAGCACCCAAAATTAATTAACAAAATAAAGAATAACAACACAATTATAATAAATTGTTATTATAAATTAAATTTAAATTATAAACTACTTATATTTTATAGTGCAATAACCTTTCACAATTTTAAGTGTATTTTTGATTAAATAAATTCAGCTTTGCTGAGCAAAACAGGCTAATTTTAAAACATTTGAAAATCCTAGAGACACAACTTATGACAGGTAGTTCATGTGCTGTTTCGACGTCTATTTTTTATGGTTAGGCTATTTTTAGCTACATTTTATTCCTTTTACATTCATCAACTGGCACTAAAGTCAAGACTGCATCTGTTAACTAAGGCTAACATGCCAGGATAATATAAATTTAAAGAGCTTTGTCTTCAAAATGAGCACTTCAAAGTCTGGGTGTTAAAAGCAGACAAGAGAAAACTCTGTAAAACTACTATTGAGCTATAAAATATGAAAAAGGGAGCACTTTGCAACCAATCAAACAGTAAATAGGCCTTCGTGTATCTCAGATTTTTTTTTTTTTTGAAAATCTGAGATATATTATCCAATATTCTCTTAGTGGCTATAAAGTGATGCAAAATGATAATCAAGTTTTAATTTATGGTGTTAATTTAATATTTTTTTTTGTATTATATCATTAACGTATTATTAACTCCTGTTTTTTCATTTATTAGATGTTCTTTCATTCATTTTTTTTTTTTGGCTTAGTCTCTTTGTTAATCTGGGGTTGCCACAGTGGAATGAACCTTAACTTATCCAGCATATGTTTTACGTAGCGGATGCCCTTCCAGCTGCAACCCATCACAGGGAAACGTCCATACACATGCATTCACACACATATACTATAGACAATTTAGCTTACCCAATTAATCTATAGGGCATGTCTTTGGACTTGTGGGGGAAACCGGAGCACCCGGAGGAAACCCACGCAAACACAGTGAGAACATGCAAACTCCACACAAAAACGTCAACTGGCCCAGCTGAGGCTTGAACCAGTGACCTTCTTGCTGTAAGGCGACCGTGCTACCCACTACACCAACGTGAAGCCCTAAATATCACTGTAGTTTTTCTAATTGCACTTTATATTTTATACCTAGGTATCCTGCACTTGATCACTCCTGGTTAGACCTAAACTGCATTTCGTTGCTTTGTACTTGTACATGTGTAATAACAATAAAGTTTAATGTAATCTGATCTTATGGAAATTGGATGTTTGACTTAAAGTGGAAACCCTGTTATATAAAAAGAGTATCTTAATAAATAAATAAACTAATTCCTATCTAAATAATTTTTTTTTCCCAGCTGTAACATTCAGAAAGCCCAGCCGCATCCTCCACCTCAACCTGCTCCGCTTGGATCATTTGCCAGGTGGAACAACGAGAGTGCCAAGGTAGCACAGGAGCCTAAAGACAACAAGAGGGTCCATTTCAACCTGGAGACCCTCAACACCCGTCGACTCCTCCCCCGAGTTGTGTCAGACGGGGGCCAAACCAGCTCCGCCTCCACGTTGAGTTCTGGGGCTGGGAGTTTATTGGCGAGAGTGTGTGAAAATGGGGGGCCTGTTCAGCGGGCCACCTCGT
This sequence comes from Danio rerio, assembly GCF_052040795.2. NCBI lineage: Eukaryota > Metazoa > Chordata > Actinopteri > Cypriniformes > Danionidae > Danio > Danio rerio. Next base: position 14,719,113 of record NC_141031.1, read on the forward strand.
CAGTGAGATCCTCGAGCCCCTCCGGACAGGACGAGCTGGAGGAGCTCCAGACGAAGATTGAGGAAATCCGTGGACATTTGAAAGCTGCTCTGGCTCGCAGGGCTGAACTTCAGACAACACTGGCTAAAGAGAGAGCGGCTGCTGCTCTCACCACGGCAACAACGACTGCTCCGCCCACAGTCACAGCTACCATTTGCCCCGCCCTCACCAAAGAGCCGACAGATTTAAAAAGGTGATGCTCACATTACGAGCAGTATGAACATTGTTAAAATGGACATGTTTTTTTAGCGTTTGCCTTCAAAAAAAAAGGAAAAAAAACACCAGGACTCTTTTAAAATATCATGCTAAGGCAGCTTTGATCCTTGGTACAGTTATTACGCTAATAGAGCCTCATGTTACATCTTCTGAAGCATCTCTACAACTCCTGTTAAAGGGATAGTTCACCCCTAAAATTTAAGTTTACTCACTATTTACTCACCTTCATGTGGTTAAAAACAGAGGAAGAAAAAAACTTGTAAGCTTTGACGTATAATATTAAAAAACAAATACTATGAAAATTAATGCCCACATAGCAAAATTTCTCTAGCCCAGATATGGCCCACACAATCAGCTTTTGCTTGGCCCACATTCTGCAGTGAATTACGGAACATGATTGGACCAAGTCTGGCTTCCATACAAGGGCCAAGCATGAACCACGGCCAAATCTCAGCCAAGTTAATAACCAGGGCTTGACATTAACTTTTTTGATCACCAGCCACTGTGGCTAGTAGATTTCCAACATTACTAGCCACTCACCATTTTCACTAGCCACATATTTCTTGTTGGAAAAATATATTTTGCTTAAATTTGACTTTGACATGCTAAATTATTTGATTTAGATATTGTGTTGTCCACATGCCTTCTCATTCATTCATCAACTTTTTGTGCTTATTGTGTATTAGCTTGCTCAGTGTGCATGAGCAAATGGGTCGTGTCACAACGCAATGATTTTTTATTCCACAACTTTTTCAGAGCTCAAAATTAAGGATTTACCAAATTTATTTCTGACCACAGCAAATAAGTATTTCTTAGCCACAATTGTTTATGTGTAAAAACAAGGAAAATATAGCTGAATAGGTGCACTTTTAATTCAACAAATTTTTTCTTTAAAAAAAATATTACATTCAAAACATTACATTTAAAAAAATAATTATTGTCATGTATCTAAAATATTCATAGTAATCTGTCCTGGCTAAAAGTCCCAGATCACCAGTTAACTACACATGAACGGGGAGTAATATCCCATTAAAGCAATGTTATTGTAAAAAATGATAATTAAACCATATTAACAAAAATAACTGTAAGCAAAAGAAAGCAGGTGAAACATACTGTGCACACGGTTAATGTTAGGAATGTTAATAATCTCCTCTAAGAATAATTCAAATGAAAGCAGTGATCGCTGCTGCTCACAAAAGAATATGTGCATTTTTTTTTTATCTTGAGCTCTTGAAAGCAGCAGGACTGTGGGTGCACGATCGGCACTCTTTGTCCAGTCTATTTCAAAGGGAACCAATCGCACCAGTTGCGCTTCCTCTAGGCACAGTTGCTTTGCGCAAGTAAACGGGAGCGTGGGCACGCTTTTTAACAGTCGCACGCATCACATCAGCTGTTAGCGCGAGTGATCATGCTTTCTTTCTGTATTCACCAGTTATTTTTGTCAGTCGTGCTGCTTCTTGATTTTAATATCACATTTGCACAAATATTGGGCCATGCTTATTGTCAAACCCTGCTTTTAGGAAAACTACCATTTAAAAATGATTTCCAACCAGCCAAAGTGGCTAGTGGAGGTGTTTGTCTAATCCGCCACAGATGAAATCTACCCGCATTTGGCGGGTTGGCGGGTGTTAATGTAAAGCCCTGTTAATAACCCATAATTGGGCCTGAACTGAACCAGATATGTAGATGTGTCACAACTGCAATGAATTTGATAAACCAATGAAGCATTTTGTTTTATCACTTTTCTTTATATATTTATTCCTTTACTTAAAAATAATTTTAATGTTTTTAAAAGTGGGTCAAGATAAGCCAAACTTACATGGCCCACATATACTGTTACCTGGGTGGTAACAGATTTCCAGATTTCTTCAAAAATATCCCCTTGTGTTTAAAAGATGAAAGAAAGTCAGACAGTAACTTAAAAGGACAGTAAATAATGGCAGAATGCTAATTTTTGAAAGAACTATTCGTTCACATTTGCAGGTAGAAACCTAAAGAACAAACGCTAGAAGGTTGAAGGCACCATGAAAGTCCATGCTGTACTCTCAGAGCTTTATTTATTCACATCCCAGAAGGACGTTTCCCCTTGGCCAGCTGTGGATATGGATCAAAATAAACCCCTGTTGCACCCAGAGCCTCATTGCAGAGTCAGAGGTAGAACAGAACATTGATTTTGCTGCTTTAGCAATGGTTTTATAGCTTGTTTTTGTCTGATCAAAAAAATTGCTATTGTTATTGATCTTTTATCCTCCATGAAGTAATATGGGCATATGAATGGCCAGGATGCCTGTTTGAATCAAGTTTGATGTTAAAGAAATAAATGTGATCTTGTCATAAATTGGATTCCTTGCATGAAAAGACTTCACACCAGAGAGTTGTGTAGATAAATATATTTTTTTTAGGATTTTGTTGTTGAATTTTTTTCGTTGTATATGAAAAACATTTTGATGGATGAAACAAACTCCAAAAATTTGTGTCAGAAGCACATTTAACACTGTGTTAAATAAACTTTGTTTAAAACGTTACAGGTGCTGGTCATATAAAAATAATATCTTTATTTATTTCACTAATTCCAATTAAGAAGAGAACTTTGATAATGTAGTTATACACTCAGTCCACACAGACTGTTTCGAGTGTTTATTTCTTTTAATTTTGATGACAACTAATGAAAACCCCAAATTCAGTGTCTTAGAAAATGATAAAATTGTGTAAAGGTTTAGTATTGAAGACACCTGGTGCCATACTCTAATCAGCTAATTAATTTTAAACACTTGCAACACCTTTAAATGGTATCTCAATCTATTTCTTTAAGCTACACAGTCATGGGGAAGACAACCCCACTGACACCTTGCACAAACAGAGCAAGACACAAAAGTCATTGCAAATGAGGTTGGCTGTTTACAGAGCTTTGTTTCAAAGTACATTAATATAGAGGCGAAGGGAAGGACAAGGTGTGGTAGAAAAAAATGTACAAGAAATCAGGATGACCGCGCCCTGGAAGGAACTGTGAAACAAAACCCCTTAAAAATGTGGGGGAGGTTCACAAAGAGTGGACTGCAGCTGAAGTCAGTGCTTCAAGAACCACTACGCACAGACGTATGCTAGACATGAGTTTCAACTGTCACATTACTTGTGTCAAACCACTCTTTAACAACAGATAACATCAGAAGCACCTCGCCTGGGCTAAAGACAGGACTGCTGCTGAGTGCTCCGAATGTATGCGCTCGGATGAAAGTAAAATTTAGAAATCAGGGTCCCAGAGTCTGGTGGAAGAGTGGAGAGGCACACAACCCACGTTGCTTGAGGTCCAGCGTAAAGTTTCCACAGCAATGGTTTGGGGTGCCATGTCATCTGGTGTTGCTCCACTGTGGAGTCCAAGGTCAATGCAGCGGTATACCAGGACATTATAGAGCACTTTTGGCTTCCTGCTGCTGACCAACTTTATAGAGATGTAGATTTGATTTTCCAACAGGATTTGGCACTTGCACACAGTAACTGGTTTAGGAACCATGATATCCCTGTTCTTAATTGGCTAGCAAACTCGTCTGACCTTAACCCTATAAAAAATCTATGAGGTGATATGCCTGACCTAAATATGCAGAAGAGCTGATGGCACCTAACACCTAAACGACTCCATGCCATGATGCAGTAATTCAGGCAGAAAGGGCCCAAACCAAGTATTAAGTGCTGTACATGCTCATACTTTTCATGTTTATACTTTTCAGTTGGTCTAAATTTCTAGAAATCCTTTCTTTGTATTAGTCTTCAAATTTTCTGAGATACTGAATTTAGCGTTTTCATAAGTTGTCAATAAAATCTTTAAAATAAAATAAACACTTGAAATATGTCAGTCTGTGTTAAATGAATGTATACATTATACAAGTTTTACTTCTTGTATGGACCAGCACCACAATACAATACAATAATTGAATTTTGGGGGGAATTGAGTATACAGTTTTCTTTAAAGTTTTACAAGCAAATTGTTTGCCCAGTCTGGCTTGATACTGGACTTCTGCTGCTCAACAGTCCGTGGCCATTGTTGTCTGATTCTCTTTTTCATTACAGACCTGCAAGTATCTGGACTGCAGGCAAGCCTGTCCAAAACTTGGACTCTGTGCCTATAAAACCATGCTGTTGTAGCACATGCACACTAAGACTGGATCCAATAACCATGAAAGACTTTATGTTAATGGCTTAATGTCTTTTTACAATCTGAATATTGGCCTCCATGTCTATCTTTTCCCATCCACCTATTTCATCAATAGTGTCTGGCTGCAGACTTGCACATGCACATGCACTTTTAGACACCTCAACTGTGACATCATTGTAAGGGATAGGGTTAGGGCAGGGGTGGCCAATCCTGTTCCTGGAGATCTACCTTCCTGCAGATTTCAGTTGCAACCCTTATTAAACACACCTGTCTGTAATTATCAAGTTTCAGGTCCTAATTAATTGGTTCAGGTGGGTTTGATCAGGGAAGGAGCTAAACTGTACAGGAAAGTAGATCTTAAGGAACAGGATTGAGCACCCCTGGGTGCAGGGAAGCACTCACACAATCACACAGTATGGCCAATTTAGTTTTATTCAGTTCATCAATACCACAACTTTAGACTACGGGGGAAAGCAAAGCACTCTGAGCAACCCACAAAACATAGGGAGAACATGCAAACTCTACACAGAATGGCCTCCTGGTCTAGGACTCGACTAGCAAAACCTACTTGCAGTGAGGTGGTAGTGTTACCCACTGAGTTACCGTGTCACCTGAACTTGCCAGAATTGCTGCAAAGATCTAACACTCCTTTTTTTTTTTTTTAAACTCAATTTGCATTTCCTGATGCAGCAACAGACTATGTTCATTAACAATGGTTGTTTAAAGTACCCCTGAGGCCATATTTATATGAATTTACTCCATCTATGTATGAGATTAAACACATTCAGCTGACTTTTCCTGCCTCGTCCTACACTCAGAAAAACTCAAAAACACTCAAATGTCTCTGGATTGCCTAAATTATTTTAGAATATTACTCTGTATATAGTTGGTAAAAGATCTCAATTTTGGGCAAATTTGTATTCCAAAATATATTTTTGATTTGATTCCATTGACGTTTTGGAATAAAATTACGTATAAAAGGAGCATTTCATTGAAGCTGGGTCATGCTCCCGTTAAACCCATACATGAAACCCTCAGGTTTCACCAGTTCACCAGCTTAAAGTGTGTTCATCCAAAAATGGAAAACTCATGTTGTTTCAATCCCCTGAGATTTTGGTTAATTTTCAAAACACAAATGAAGGTAGTTTAGACAAAATCTGATACCTCAATCTCCACAAACTGCAATGGTCCTGAGATGTACATTCATATTCTTTTTCGGCTTAGTCCCTTTATTAATCTGGGGTCACCACAGCGGAATGAACCACCAATTTATCCAGCACGTTTTTACGCAGCGGATGCCCTTCCAGCCGCATCCTATCTCTGGGAAACATCCACACACACAATCTTTCACACTCATACACTACGGACAATTTAGCCAACCCAATAAACCTGTACTGCATGTCTTTAGACTGTGGGGGAAACCGGAGCACCCAGAGGAAATCCACATGAATGCAGGGAGAACATGCAAACTCCACACAGAAACGCCAACTGACCCAGCCGAAGCTCGAACCAGCGACCCTCTTGCTGTGAGGCAACAGCACTACCGACTGCACCACTGTGTCGCCCCTGAGTTGTTCAAAAGAGCTAAAACATTCCTTCTGATTTTAGTGGTTGAACTGTAATCATATAGAGCTCCAAGAACACTTTTGTACGTCAAAGCAAACAAACAAAACAAAAACTGTAAAAATTACACTATAAAAATGTTCGCCAATGTCTTATCCTCATTGGCTCTTTAGGCTAAATTTACTACAAGTGTGGCGTGGGTATAGAGTAGGGTTTAAATCTCTGTAATTAAAAATAACCAACTACGCCACCCCAGGAGTTACCCAGGGAAACAACTATTAGAAAAGGACACAGGTTCGTTTCTCCCAGAAAGGCACAGAGACGTGAGTTAATGAAAAAGTACAAAAATATTTATTTGGAATAAAACTACCAAATGGTACGGTTCTTAAAAATACATCAAAAACTCCCACTTCATTATTAAACACAAGAAACAATAAATAAACAAAACCAAACCAGGATTGGAGGTTCCCACTGACTGGGTACGAGTGGACAGACTTTACCCCAGCACACGCACACACCACAGTGCACTCAAAAATCACGCTATCACGCACTCAGTGTCCACAGCACACGATAGAGAAACACCACCACCAGTGGAAAGTGACCCGTCATCCACCGGGGGAAACCTCAGTTCCTGAAATAAATAAAAATAAAAATCAATAACCAACAAAACACAAATAAGTGGGTCAATCAGGTTAACACCTACTTTACATGATCTAATTGAAAGATAGCTACAGCTGTATTTACACCATCTGACCTACACTAGACCCAACATTAACTGTTACTAGAAAGACTAAATTCACCAAAGAATACTCTTAATAACGAAAAACAAAATCAATACTTTGCATAAATAGACACAACAAAAAAACAGAAGAATGCTTATGTTGACAAATCAATTATCCAACACAAATAAACAAATGAAAGAATGAAGGGGAGCACAAAGCAGCACGCTAAGAGTTATTGCAGGCAGTCCCCGCTAGCAGCTGCATTGGTGGTGTCCAAGCGGCAGCCAATACGCCGCCGTTAGCATTAGCAGCAGTTGCAGACGGTCTCCGGTAACCACGGCAATAGCGATGAACACGGGAGCTAGTAAGCAAATGATACCCGAGGAAGATCCGACGTAAGAGAGAAAGAAAGGGGAAAAGGGAGGATCCTAAGGAGGAAAAGCGCAAACAAGCCCATTAACATGGTCCTTTAAATGATCACACCACATCATACGTGCTTCACTTACCAATGGGCGCACACTCAGACACGTTCTAAATCACTCGTTGGTCGATATAATACAGCGAGGTGCCGGAATTAATAGCTGTACAGCATGAAACACGCAGGTTAAAATGCGGCTAAACCCCATTACTCAGCCAGTTCAAAGCCATCACATACCTGCAACTGAACAGTCATCCAGCCACCACAGCCAAGGGAAAAGCCACCGCCACACGATGCACTAAAACAATGCCAAAAGAGAGCTTAACGTGGGTCGATTCAAACAACTTACAAAATTCAGAACGGGCGCAGAGCCTCTACCTGTAGCCGCGGCTACAGACACCCAAACCAGTGCGTCGGAGTCGGACGTGACGTATCCCAAGCACCGACCAATCAGGTTTAAAAAGGCGGTGCTACGTGCCGATTGGCCGATGTCAATGCCAATCAGCTGCACAGCACCATCACATTTTGGTTACTCATATCAATCAGCTGCACTACACCATCACACAAGCAATACAACACTTTGCGTGTTGCGCAGCTGACTCTGATGGCAATTTGTCGCATTGCCCATAATAAACGCTTACTTTTCTGCTGAAAAAAATGTTGTTTTAGTATTAAACTATTCGAATGATAGTTGAACCACTTAAAGCAGGTTGCACACCAGAAGTGCCGCTCGGCGGCGCACCGCGCAGCGCCATGCATTTTAGAATTCTAAACATAGGTTTCTATCAGGATACACACACCGGCGCCGCAAGTTGGCGGCTGTCGTCGGCGCCCGGCGACGGCTCAGGACGCAGTTCATTTTTCAGCCGCGCCACAGAGCGCCATTTGATTAGTTTCATGTTAAATATCATTCGAATGTGCTCTTATGGTGTGTGATACTTTAAACTGTCATGTGCGCACCGTGTTGCGGCGCCGAGCGGCGCTTCTGGTGTGCGACCTGCTTTAGACCCTGTCAACATGAACACAGGTATTTTTAAAATGTCACCTTTTTTTTAACAGTTTTGCTGTTTGTCGACATGAAAAAGCTGATGATTGTTAAGTAAAAAGCGTGTTTGACATGGTGTCCCAGGATAGAGCCCTGAGTTTGGAATAACCATGAGCCAAGGGCTCCCTACCGTTAGGCCATGCGAGAGGGAAGTCTGAGCAAAAATTTATTTATTTTTTTTTCTTTTTCAAACTACTTAATTAAAATCAGCTAAAGCAACACAATTCATGAGATTTCATTGGGACAGCTTAATTTGTTTATGTTCAAGCCACATAAATTTGTTAAAAGTGTTAACAATCAATTTGTGTTGGGACAACATGAATGAATTGTGTGAAACCCTACATTTATTACAAGTGTAGATCTTGAGATTCTATTTAAGCTAGGAAAAAGGGAAAGGAGACAGGGAGGATGAGGGGATTATTTGAGACAAAGATGGTTAAGGTAAGGAGATCTGTCTATTTTTGCATGTTTGAATTTGTTTAATTGGTATATCATGTGATTGCTAATGCTGCAGCCATGGTCAATCATAAACATGCAATCCTCTAAATATAAGTGTATAAATAAACTTTACGTATTGGGAGCCTGAAACCAACGCTTTCTGAAAACTAATACTCTGGGTATGGTGTGGTTATGTGGACGCTAAATGTAGCAGGTAGTTTTCTCCTTTCTGATTGGCCAACATGACTGGGTTCACATCAAACATGGAGGACACGAATGAGGCTAATACTGCATGTTTGCAACAAAGACTTTGCATATTCCGTGTTGTTTACAATGCAGGATGGTAATCTGCCTCTGTTCCCATTTGCATTGACTTGTATGCAATTTACTTACAATAATGCTTATTTCTCCATTTGGTGTGAACCCAGCATGTGTCATTATCTACAAAAAAAAAAAGGCTTGGAAAACTTAGCTTATAAAAATACCCCTGTAAGTGTGGACATGACCTAAGTCACATGAAATGTTTTGACATTTTTTGGCTCCGTTTCTAACCTTTGTATGTCTTGTGACCATTGCTGAAAATGGAGGATGAGGGAGCTCTCTGATTTCATCTAAAATACTGTAACTTATTTTCTGAAATAAATAGAATAAACTTTCCACTTTTGGATCAACGGTATCAAAACGGTTTAATCTGAATATTCCATAACGTCATTTTTATTCTACCTCTATCCCAAATTTCCTTGAAGTGTGTTCTAGCCATCAAAATTTGTGCATATTCATAAATGATAACTTATGTGGGTGTTTGATCAAACTAAAAAAATAAATAATATGGGTGGGGAGCAGTAGTGGTCAAACTGAAACGCAACTTGAAGAACTCATAAATTAATATATCACAATTTTATTGCATTTTTACAAAATGTCCCAATTTTGCAGTGTATCTCAACAATGTTCCTGGAGGACCACCAACACTGCATGTTTTGGATGTCTCTTTTGTCTGTCACACCCGTTATAGGCAGGGGCGGACTGGGACTAAAAATCAGCCCTGGCACTGTAGCCATACCAGCCAACATTCCGCACCGACACAGCCCAATCCTTGGACACGCACATTCACTACTTATATTGGTATACAAATGGTAAAATAATATAACCAGTTCCTTATGCAATAAATATTTAAACATTTAATGTGTGTGACTGGAACAAAACCCGTCTATAACAAATTTATACATGCAATCATTTTATTCATTCATTTTCTTTTAGGCTTAGACCCTTTATTAATCTGGGATCACCACAGCGGAATGAACCGCCAATTTATCCAGCACATGTTTTATGCAGCGGATACCCAATTCACCTATAGTACATGTGTTTGTGTGGGACTTACGGTTTGTTTGACATTCTTTTAGATTTTGATTATGTCTGTGTAACCTCTGATTTGGTCGGCCCATCTCGAAACCAGCCGGTTATTGCTGATTGGGCCAATGCTTAACATTTATTATTATTATTACTATCATCATCATAATATTCACATCTTGCAAGAGATAAAAGCTGCCTGGATGTAAAAACAATACATTAAAAAATAATAATATAAAAATAGCATAACGGCCCACATTTAAAAAATGGTCCAGCCCTTCTGGCATTTGCCAGAATTGCCCGATGGCCAGTCCGTCCCTGGTTATAGGTCTTTCAGTCTCTGCTGATGATCTGAATAAGGTGTGTTTGTTTAAGGAGACATGAAAATTGTGCAGAGCTGGTGGTTCTCCAGGAACGTGGTTGTGAAACACTGTACTAAAGCTGTGCATTCTCATTACATTAAATGGTCTACTCTAGATGATGTTTCCCCAGTAATACTGTTGTATTAAAAAATCCTGCTTATTATGATAAAAAAATTAAATACATTTATTTTACTCCAGCAAGTAGAAATAAAATATGCACCATATTCATAGAAAATGCCTGAAAGACAAAATAACCACAAACAATTAGTTCTAAGTGGAAATTAATTTCATCTCTTTATGCAGTTTTTAAACATTACAGTTAAATACATTTCAATGACAAGGAATTGAGTTTATCACAGAACTGACAATTTCTTTTCAGTTTCTGTCTAGACGTCCTACACAATGCATCTAAACACTACAATCATCTGCTTCCTTTGAAAATGGCAAATAGGCACAGAAAATATAATAATGAGGAACTGATCATAAAACCATAAATCAATTTTTTAGACCTGGAATCCTTTATGGATCTGAGCCTCAAAACATATTGCACAATTTGAATAAAAAAAAATATTCCAGAGCCTGGCTTTAAAGGAACACTCCACTTAAAATATTAATAATAATAATAATAATAATAATAATAATGATAATAATAATGATAATTATAATATTAAAAGGGCTCACTTGAGTTAAGTTGAGTTTAAAGATTTTTTAAATCCATTCAGCTATTCTCCGGTTTTGGCAGGAGCACTTTTAATTTAGCTTAGCAAAGATCGTTAAATCAGATTAGACCATTAGCATCTCATTTAAAAATGACCGAAGAGATTCAATATTCTTTCTTGTGTTAAAACTGGACTCCTTTGTGGTTACATCATCATCATCATGTAAGACTGATATAAAATGAAAAGTTGCTATTTTCTAGGCCAATCAGTACTACTTTCATTAATAATCAAGCAACTTTGCTGCCATACCTTGGCTACAGAAGGCATAATATAACACGGCACCTGACAATAGTCCCCAGCATCAAGCTCTACACCAGCATCACCATAATCTGTTTAATATAATTGCGCAACTACAGATAAACAGTAAATTTATGTAATCTCTTTGGTCATTTTTAAGTGAGATGCTAATGGTCTAATCAGATTCAATTATATATGCTAAGCTAAAAGTGGTCAACCCAGACCCAGAGGTCATCTAAATGGATTAAAAAATGGTAAAACTCAACTGTTTAACACTGGGGGAGTCGTAAATTATAGCTATTTAAAAAAAAAAAAAAAGTGGAGCGTTCCCTCAACTTGCCATATTGTTGCATAGCCTAAGCGACCCTCACCCATCCACAGTCATGTGTCACAACAGATTCCTTTATTTGTTCTCAGTTTGCAGTGTGTTTAGGTAAGTTTGTACACACATTCATTAAGATCGATAGATCAGTCCACTCTTTGGACAGCCACAAATCAAAATTAAAAGCAGAAAACGAAAAGAAAACAGACATCTGGATTGACGACTTCAGCTGAAGTAGTGTTAAACAGTCTGACCTTCACCACTTATGTCTGGTTCTAAATGATATCTGTTGAAGTAACAACACGTTTACCCTTTCATCAGTTTCTTTAATGTCTATTTTTTCCACTGGCTTTGAAGCCTCTGATAAGGCTATCAACCTCAACGCACTTTCCAAAGATGGAAATACAAGGTTAAATGTTCGGTTTTAGAAGCATAAGGCAATAATCTACACACCCACTCTTTCTTGAAGCCAGACCTGAAGTAAAATCAAAGATCAGTTCGTGCAAAAGACAAAAGAGATCTGTCTAAACTAACCACAAGGACAAATGAGGATCTCTTGATGAGGATTAGAGCATTAGTGACCCCGAGACTTCACTGAGGATCATGTTAAAGAAGGACTTATATCATCATCACTCGTCCATGTATTTTTATTTTAGAATCAGAGCACTCTGACCACCAATAACACCTGTCAGGGGTCAAGCTGCTCCATACATATGACAATTACCGAGCCAATGGAAGGTTGGTATCTGAATTTTAATTCAAGTAAGGAAAATATGGTGCCTTGCTGTATTGAACGAAGTTAGTCAGAAACAAAACCTCATTTTGATAATCATTTAATAATTATTTATGCTGTAAGTAGGCAGCATTAATGTTACCTTTAGAGGAATGAAAAGAAAGTCAAAACAAATCTCACACAACAATGTGTGAATCTGCAACATGGATTTGGATTTGAAGTAAGATTGCCACCCGTGCGGCCTGCTGATACCTGCAGCTCCGTTATCAGGAGCCACCAAAAGTACCATAACTGAACAAATACATCACATTTCAAGCTGAATACTACCTGTATTAAAACTTTCAATGATTTAAAAAAAAAAGGAAAAATCACATCCAAAGACTTCACACCCTCAAACATGGCATCATTTTTGACAATTCATTACGAATTTACTCATTAGAACATGACAAGATGGCAGAAATCTACTTCGGCCCTCTTCATGTTCACATTGGAGGTCTCGCAGATGTAATTACATAAAGCTCCATCGTGGCTTCTCCACTTGATGCCTTCTGGATTAATTTACAGAGAGGGGGTGGCGACTGCAGAGCGTCGATTCCAAATAGGAGCATCGCATGACTCAAGCTGGGGTGGAGTGTGAGTCCGAATTTTCACTTTTATTCTCCACCTTGTCGTCCCAGTCTGTTGCGCCTCGGCGTGACTCTACTACTCTGCAGTCTGTGTGTGAGGTCACTGAGGAGGAACTGGAGTTAGTTTCAGATTCTTTCTGTCCTCCTCCACCACCAGGAGGACCCAGACCCTGAGCGCAACTCCTCCCTTTTGCGTTGACCGTAGGAACGCTGGCTGTGCTTATGTTCCCATTTTGGTTCTCTCCTGCAGTGTTGGGACCACAAAGCTCTGTTACAACTGCGCTGGATGACGTTGCTTCCTGGATCCCACCTGGTTCTAAAAGCGGGTCACCTAGGTTTGGAACTGACAGAACGTCTGGGCCAATGGCAATCTCAGCCATCCAGTCGAGATCAGAGCCAGATGGATTGATAGATAGACTGGGATTCACCACCAAGCCGCTGTGGGTTTCAAGCAGAGGTTGGTCCTGAGCGGCTTGCTGGTCCTGGCCATTAGCGTTCACGTTGGCAGCTGCGTTAGCTTGGCCAGCTGGTGCAGCGGTGCTAGTGTTGTTGTTGAGATTGTCCTGCAATGCAGTCTGGTTTCCTTGACCAACCTGCTGGTTCTGAAGCAGCATCTCCTGGATCCGGATTTGCTGCAAGATAGCCGGCAGCTCGTAGTGATGGAAAAAATAGATCATTGAGTGCTGTAGAAGACAAAAAAACGTAAATTAGCGAGTGATAAATAATTCCAAAAACTCAACAGATTAGATTTAAAAAAAGGTTACATAAAATACCTGAATGAAGAGCCAAGATGTGACAAGAGCCAAACTGCTGTACTGGCCGTTAAAGCGGTAATGATATGCATAGAAGGCAAAGTGATACAGATAAAAGAATCTGAAAAACAATACAAAAGATCTATTAGATGCAATATCCTTAAAGTTTGGCCATGGCTCTTGTGGCACCAATCACCTAACCAATCAACAAACAAATGAGTAAACTTCGATTTTAGAATGAACATAGAACCTCATAAGTAGGGCCAGACACAACCTGCAGACATTTTTTGATATTTCTGCACAGAATTTTGTAAAACAAACTGCGGATTTATACGGAACAATTTTGGGATTAGCGTAACTAAAATCTTAATATATGAAATAATGTTTTTAACTTTCATCTAATGTTTACAATGCAAATCCAATTAGATCCACTTATTTGATAAAGCAAGACTCTTATACAATATAGAAACATTACTTTACAAACAGTATCTAATCATACAATTATTTTTATATTAGTCAATAATATTACTGAAATAATTTCAAAGTGCATTTATTTTAATTCAATTCAATTCAGCTTTATTTGTATAGCGCTTTTACAATGTAGATTGTGTCAAAGCAGCTTCACATAAATGGTCATAGTAACAGGGTAGTTCAGTTTTTAGTGTTTAAGATCAGTTCAGTTCAGTTTAGCTCAGTTCAGTGTGATTTAAAATCATTTCTGAGAGTTCAAACACTGAAGAGTAAATTCATCGATGTGTAGCTCTACCAATCCTGAACCATGCAAGCCAGGTTCAGGATTGGTAGACCCTGATTGATTTTAGGATTGATTTTACCTCTTTTACAAGACGTAAGATAAGCCTTTGGTGTCTCCAGAAAGTTTCAGCTCAATATACCCATCACATTATTTATTATATAATGTAAAATCTGCCCATTTTGGTGTCTAACGACAATGTAGCTGTTTTTGTAGTCTGTGGCTTTAAAGTCAAATGAGCTGCTTCTCCCTGCACCGCCGTTATGACATGCATGTCTGCTTCTCATGCGTTAGGTCAAATAAACAGCAGTCAGTAATAGAGACAGGCATGGATGAAGATGAGATAAGGTCATTAGTCAAAAATACCAAGTTTATTTCATGTATTTGTGAAGTATTTTCAAGTCTTTCTGAAACTGTGAGTCACAAACAAATGCCGTTTGCAGTACACGCACACTTATATGCGCGTTTACTGACACCATGTGGTGATTATATCAATTAAGAATTACATAGCAATTTTACTGTCTTTATTACAAGTATCCACTGTTTTAAAACATTTTAAACTTATCAAATTATTTATTGAGGTACAGCTGATCACAGAAACTTGTGACATGCTTAATCCCAGTTTATTTGCAAAAGATGTTCTGTGGACATGTGTATACATGTTGTTATTGAGACATGGCGCCTGTCAATCAATTCAGTGGGCAGGGACAACTGCACTCTAACATCACGTTCCGGTGGGCCTCAAAATAACTGGGATTTGGATCCTATTTTAAATGTCAGTAAATTTAAAAGAAGATACTTGCTATGGTTCTATCACTCCAATATGACAGTGGACACACAATACCTACATACAGTTCCGTCCAAACAGCTTACAAAAGATGATTTTCATCATCCCATCAAAAACTAAATAAATATAAATTTACACACATGAACACAAGTAAATAATTCGAGTCAAAGATAGGCTAAAAATGGAAAGAAATCTGATTTTTAGATGCACAGGCCTTCTCATAAGTAATGGATTCAACAGAAAGTATTACCAGAATACAAAACCTTTAAGAACATAACTAATATGCAGTAGTCAATAATTGAATTGGATCAGAACTGGGTTTTTTTCGACAAGACTTTTTAAAAAGTCTTTAATTTCCCATGGATAATTTAAAATGAGCAGTGTGGAGTTTAAATTAAACGAGTTTGCAGTTTTCAGATTTACCTTGAGCTTTGAATATGTTTAACTTTTTCAATGGCTAAATAACAACATTGACTTGATATAAATATGTCAAAATTATGAGAACAAGAAAAGAAGATGCACTTATCTTAATGTGTTATTTTAATAAAATAATGAAATTCCATTTTATGAACGATTATATCAGTAATTATTAAATTATACCTATTAAATAATTACTTGACAATTATAACTATTATTTTGTTTCACCCATACTACCAACCATACATATTTTTAATGTTTATATATAATGTAATTTACCACAGTAAAACTAAGCTAATGGCTGCTTTACCGAATGATCAAAAGACCACTTTTGACATCCAGCAAATTTTTGCAAATTTTGGAGATTGAAAAGCCAGCTTAATTTCAAGATGTCAATTTCCAAGAATTTGAAAGAAATTAGTTGATATGAAATACAATTCAAACCGTTTAGAACAAACTTGGTTCTGTAGCTTTCCTGTGGCTCAAACAGCAAATAAGGTCACTAGAATTGTATTTGTATTGTTCATGCAATGTAAGTTACTTTGCATAAAATCCATCTGCCAAATGTATTAATGCAAATGAAAAACAAATGTAAAATGAGTCTAAGCCATTGCAATTTACTTGTGCTGATGAGTTCACATACCTGAGCCAGTGGCGTTTGCTTGTATTGGTGTGGCAACAGATGGCATCATATTGGTCTGCCAACCAAACAATGAGGATGATGTAGAAGGCAGTGGTTGTGTCATTGAAAAATTCAGACATGATGGCCTCCATCCCTACAGGCAGGATTAAATAAATCTCACATCTTTCTTTCAACATTTTAATAAGAAATGTGCTATATGAAGTCAACCAAGTAACAGATAAAACAACAAGTTGATAGAAACATCTGTTCTAAACCTCAAACTTACCCACAAGTGCCAGGATGACAGTGAGCAGTGGGGCAGCAGGGAAGGCAATGGTCATATTCATCTCTAACATCTGAAGAAGATCCACTGAGGAAAAAAAAAAAAAAGCATGCATTTTTTATTACATAACTCAATCATAGAAGCTGATGCAATGGTAATGACTTGCTAGGCTGATGGGAACTCACCTATAAAAACAAAAATTTGGTGGTGCGAGTATCGCAGCAGCATAGACACTGACAGAGTCTGGGAAAAAAAAAACAAGAAAACTTTTTGGATGATGGAAGTTTCATGTATAATGTATTAACATCTCCATGGTCCAAGTGAATCAAAGGAATAGTTCATCTAAATATTTTACTCACGTACATAGTTTTTTATATTTTTTACTGAAAATGGAAAAGTAAAATGACTTTCGAATTTATATATATATATATATATATATATATATATATATATATATATATATATATATATATATATATATATATGTTTTTTTTTTATATTAGGTGCACCGATCATTGGCCAGAAATCAGAAATTCAGCCAATCTCATACTTGTCTTGTAATGATTTTTAGTCTTACAATGATTATAAAGTATAAATTGTGCAAACCAAGTGTAAACAGAGGCCCGCCATAAAGAAAAGATGGGTAACACTTTATTTTGATGGTCCATTTGAGTATTAGTAGACTGTCTGCTTAGTATCTGCTGATACTGATCCTTTAACAGACATTTAACTGACAATAAGAAGCTTCGCAAGTACATGTTAACTTACACTAACCCTAACCCCAACCTAAAAGTCTACTTATAATTTAATGAGAATTGGTTGGCATGTAGGTGCAATGTAACTTAAATTCAACAGATCTTTTTTAGATTATCTGATAACATTTAACTATGAGGTGCCAATAATTCCATATGTTGGTTAATGTATTTACTAACCCGAACTAACAATAAACAATGTATAATTGCAGAATTCATTCATCATTGCTAGCATTCTTCAATGTTAGTTCATGTTAACAATAACAACAACTTTGGATTTTAATAACACATTTGTAAATGTTTAACTACGATTAATAAATGCTGTACTGTGTTGTTCCTCCTAAGTTAACGTTAGTTAGTCTTAATTTATATTACATTTAATAATCTTAATCTAGTTAACCTTATTGTAAAGTGTGACCAATAATCTACAGATAATGTATATGAAATACCAGCACAGCTGCATCATGACCAGCATCGAGTAATAGAAAAGCAGTGATTACTGCTGTTCTATAAGCGCCACCTGCTGGAAAATTAGAGAGGCTAAATAGAAATGCAAAGTCACTCTGCTTTGTTTAGGACATCATTTTTTTTTTTTTTCAAAGCTGTCAAATCACAGCGTGATTTGTATTTTAAAAGTAAACAGTCTAATATTAATTTTTATTTCATACACATTACTCAGCGTATACAAGTACACCCCTCACAAATCTATCCTTTAAATTCATATTTTTTTATTAGAAGCTATACAATATTATATTTGTGCATATACTTCAGTACTAAAGCCAAATCTGGAGCTTATCTAACAAAATAACATGGTATTGGTCCAAAAACTAGCACACCCAAATCTATATCTTATAGAAAAATATTAAATACACATTTTTTTTTTAAAAAGAGGAAAAATCGTTTTGGAATATTTAGCTTGAATTTAATTGTATTTTTATTTCAATTTCTAAATATGTTTGTTGACTAAAATATTATTTTTAAAAAAATTATTTATATATATATATATATATATATATATATATATATATATATATATATATATATATATATGTTTAATAAATCTGTGTTTATATGCACCTAAATACATTGCTTATATTCACTGAGAAATGGATAAAAATATTCATTTTTGAATTGGCCTGTACTCAATTAGGCTATGCACTGTATATATGGTTACATTTCAAGAAGGTTTTTAAAGAAATAAAAAACTGGTATCAAAACAAGATGGTTAGCTTGTTTAAAATACATAAAAGCTGACTGGAATCAGCCATGAAAAATCAACACTGGCGAGAAATCACTAAATATAGCCCCATGTAAAAATAAACAGCAAAAACATTTTATAAATAGTGTCTCCTGTACCACTCAGCCTTTTGAAGTCATATGACCAAGCAAATTCAATGAGTAAAAGTCATTATTCTTTTCAACAGATCACAAATATATAATATGGAGCTAGTTTTCCCATCCAGCTCCTTTCCTTAATGATTTACTCACTGTTAATTAACCACTAAAGCTACCCAACACTTTAAAAAAAATATGGGCCATTTTAGCACATTTTTACAATGTGTTTGCACCCCGTTTTAAGCTTAAAAGCCTTATTAAATCTTTGAAATTAGATGGAAAATAGCATTCAGCATTTTATTTTTATAAAAAAAGTACCCGTGTGTTCCACATATTAAAGTCAAACAATAGCGATGGTTAAATGGTGATATGATAAGGTAACTCACAGGTGTCAAACTCAGTCTCTTGAGAGCAGCAGCTCTGCACGCTTTTATTCCAACTCTAATTAAACACACCTGATCAAACTACTAGAGTTTTTCAGGCTTATTTGAAACTTACTAGTAATACCACGGTTACACTAGAGTTTGTGCATGCAAAATTCTGTTGTATGGCACTGCGAAAAGGGGCAGGATTAATGAAGATGATAAGCCATTAAAAAAGTAAAGGATTGGTCCTTGTTTTAAATTTCTGTCCAAAGAGTTCATGTTTTGATCTTCGATTGGTCTCACACAGTCACATTTTCTTATTTCGCAGGCCAGAGGTCACCAAGCTTGAACTTTGCAACACAGCAAACTGCGAAACTTAGCAGGAATATGACTGGAAGTCTAAGGGGAGAAAAGTACAGTGTGAACGCAGCTTGAGTGTGTTAAAGCAGTGTTCAAACTAAACTGAGCAGGGCTGCAGCCCTCCAGGAAGAGTTTGACACCCCTAAGGTAACTAAACGCTTTATTATACTAAATGCCTTATTCTAACTGATGTGATGACATCACACGCATAATCTTAACATCAATAATAACTACATTGTAGTAAAAGTACTCACAAAGATAACCATTATTACAAAAGCTGCCAGGTAGGAGGTACGAGCCATCCACATGCTGACAAAACGATAGTGTTCTCCAGACACCACGTTCCTGAGGAAGCCTAAAAGCACACAATCAATCTCTGACATTGTAATTATGCACTCAAGAAGGAAGCACTGATCTTTTGGGAGAACACGTAATTGTTTACCTTTGTTTTCCTCATTCTCTGCTAATGCCTTCACACTGGACATTAGAATATCATCATAACCCAGGCACTCGTCCAGGAGGAAGCGACTGAAACCATCTCCAAAGCACTGATCTTTCATTGGATCTACAGACAAGCAGAGAGAGATTGACAGAGATTCACAATGAAAGCCTTACATGTTTGGATCAATACAATGGGCTGATAAATTACATAAAAAAAGCTTATATAGTGCCACATCTGGTCTGAATTTGTGCACCATGTACACCTGCATACAACTGAAGTTATGTCCACCACTGTGTATAGGCTCCATCTGAACAATTGATCTAATCTTGCAAAATAAACATGAGTGATTTAACATAGCCAACTGGAATATAAACAATGATACTCTCTATTTAAAGGTTCAAGAAACACTGGAGTACCTTTTTTGAAATTTTAACAGATTTGTTTGTGTTGAGCATTAGTTAAGACAACGTTAGAACCTGTCAGCTTCAATTGTAAGGAACACTGGATAAATTTGAGCTTTTGTCAGCTAATTTCATCCTCCGGGCTTAAAATAATTTTTGCAATGGGATCAAAATTGGGGACGTAGTGCAAATCTGCTATAGTGGAGTCATGACACGTCGGATTCTCATAATTATTTATAGCGGAGGTTGCTTATCCTATGAAAAGACCCTGCTTCTAATTTATTTAGCTGTGAGACCAAAGACTGGGTCTTGTATGTGTTTGTTTCCATGATCTTGGGGTTTGTTGCATGTTTTTCCTCGTGATGCTGTCAAGAATGATACTGCAAAGTTGTTGGTTTTCAGCTTTACGAGAATTGGAGAATGGCAGAATTTGTCTTTTATCAGCTGAATTCTTTACCATTCAGACACATCGTCTATATCTGTGCTGCTGTAATTCGCCTATGTTTACTCCAGATTAAGAATAAACCCTTTTCAAAATCTGATCATTTTACACAAATTTTGATGACTGAAATGATGTGCTCTGAAAATCAGAGCACATCACACCTGTCCTCAGGTCTTTACACTGGCTCCCAGTTACATTCCGAATAGATTTTAAAGTATTATTACTGGTCTATAAATCACTAAATGGCCTAGGACCTAAATACATCACAGATATGCTCACTGAATACAAACCTAACAGATCACTCAGATCATTAGGATCATTTAAACTAGAAGTTCCAAGAGTTCAGTCAAAGCAGGGTGAATCGGCTTTTAGCCACTATGCCCCTCGCTGCTGGAATCAGCTTCCAGAAATGATCAGATGTGCTCCAACATTAGGCACATTCAAATCAAGACTGAAAACACATCTGTTTAGCTGTGCCTTTACTGAATGAGCACTGTGCTGCGTCCAAAAGATTGCACTATCATGTTTTTCTCTTCTTCTTCATTCTTCTATATCACATTTTACCTGTTTTTATGTTTTGATTTGTTTTTACGCATTTTTATTATTTGTTTTTATTTTTATTTTACTTGTTTCTTTTATTCTTGTTTATGTAAAGCACTTTGAATTGCCATTGTGTATGAAATGTGCTATATAAATAAACTTGCCTTGCCTTGCCTTGAAATCACACCTCTGTACAGCATGTCGATTTGGATTAAATACATTTATTAACAATAGATGAATGACTATTCTACATAAAATTAGATAATCCTAAACTTTTATTCAACAAAGCAATGTATAAATTTATGGGTGCTGCATGAGAGCCGATGTTTGAACAGAATGTGCACGATGATTATAATTTACAAATTCTTTAGTCTCATAGATGTTTTACTGTTAGCTTGCTTTCAAAAAATAAATGCTGTACATAGTAGGCAAAATTAACTACTGGATATTGTGAATTTATTTTGTTTTACTTTTTTTCTCTACAACTTGTGAAATTCAGAGATCTTGTTTAAATGGCTTGTGTTTACGCTTGTATTTATAAAACCACTGGATTATTTTGTTAGAGCATATAAAGATGAAATCAAATTAAATGTTTTCTTATATAGCCACAACTGACTGGTAAATTTCAAATCGATCTGGCAAGCACACTTTATCAACATGTAAAATAATAATTAAGAATCAAGTCAAAAATTGCACAGCAGGTAGTCTTTCTTTTAATCTATTTGACCAGTAGTCTATACCTTAAAATCATTTTCGACCACCTCTGAACATAGTCAAAATGTAGTGCCATGTTGACAAATAGATGCATTGAGAAATTGTTTGGTAGATTTTTGGAATCAATTCTGAGCTTAGAGTTTATTAACAGATAACTCTCTAGGCTGATTTTTAACCTTAGATAAATAAAAAGCGTGTGTGAGTCACATAAGTGGTCAAATATACTTGCACATAAGATTTTATGCCACAAGATTCATTTAAACAGAGCTTACCATGAACACTCTTCTAATTTGCTTAAACCTTTCTTACATTTATTAATGATTATTTTATGTTTAAGTGGTTCGTGTAAAGAAATGGAGGCAAGCAGACAACAGCGGTTTAAAAAAACATACTGTGCCATTTATTAGTCAAATTTAAACTCGGTATAGATTCGAAAGGATCACAATGCATTTAGAATATCTGAGAAGCTATGCTGAATTATTAACACGTTTTTTGAGTTGTCCACTTGTGATGCATTGCTAATAGTTTACTCACCTTCCAGTGATTCCAGAACTGTGTTTCCATGTTTTTTATAACTAACTATAGAATTTAAGTAATAGTAAAGTAAATAAAATGCTTTTGTGTTCACTGCATGGAATAAAGAAAACTAAACAGATATAAACAAGTGACTAAATGATAACAGCATATCCGTTTTTTGGGTGAATAACTCCCTAATATCCTAAAGGATCAATACTTACCAAGGGTCACCACCATAACAGGGATGTTGAGTCGTTGACGTGTGGCCTGGGATAGCCTTAGGAAACCATATTCCAAAGAATATTCAACAATATACTCTTCTTGCGGCCACACTACACACAAAACAAACACAAAGATTGAAAAATGCAGACAGCTTCACTGAAACTATAAAATTTGTCTAAAAGGCCATCATGTCACGTTACTACATTTCTACTTTCTTTATTAAAAGCCTAAAACATTCAATTAATTATGTGCTGCCCATCTTATACATTTTGAATCTGGAAATTATGTCAGGTTTGGAAAGTGTTATGTCAGATTTAGAAAATGTGGAATAAAGGTCCTCTGAAATAAACAATGTTTAGTTTTTGGCAGTATGCTTTAACAATATCCCCATAAATCCCAATAATCCCCAAGAAGGTTTTTTTAGGTTTTACTATAAATATACTACTATATGGGCTAATGTGCTCTAAAACATTGAGAAATTCATATCTACAAGATTTAGGTTTGTGACTTTTGACAAAATGAATCAACATTTTATTGTTGATCATACTTCAAATGTCAAATCTTCTGACCAATCTAGAATTTGATACATCCCATGCCCTTCATGGAGTTATCGGTGTCACTGAAGTTGCTCATTGCTTACAAGTCAAAGAGCATTTAAACTGAGGGTTAACCTAAATTAGGTGTGTCAATTCCTGGACAGCTGCAGATCCAGTCCTGTTTCAACATGCCTAGCTGTAGGTATCAAACAAGCCTAAAGCACTCAATTAGTTTGATTAGGAGTGTTTAATTAGGGTTGGAACTAAACTGTGCAGAGTTGTGGCCCTCCAGGACCTGACACCTGTGGCCTAAACACTCACAAATACAGTTGACATTAGTCAAACTAAGCACCTCTCTGCAACAAGCCCCAAGAAGTGAAAATATACTGCGCACACACACCCATGTCAAGTCAGCAGAGAGATGGCAACACAGAGCGGATCACATGCGCAAGTCGGCACAAACCAGAAAATGTACAAGACAAGTTAGAATTATGTAGAATGATGTTATTTAAAGTGGAGGAACTGTGAGTAATTATTAACATTACAGATTGTAGTATATGAGTCTGATGTGCTTGAGCTCAACAGCCCTTGCTGGCAGAGTTCTGATATAAACAAAAAGCTTTTGATTGTTTTTTTAAAGGGGGTGTAGCTACTCTATGTCCTGGCCTTCCTGTTAGAGTTGAGATGAGTTGAGTCAAATATCAAATAAAAACACACATTTCAAAGGATTCACAGGACCTTTAAGGTCATATACAAGCACATAATTCAGTGTGTCATCAAATTTCTTAACCTGTCAAATGTGCCCCTGAAGCCTCCAAACAAAGCGCTGTTGTTGCAGCTGAAATCAGTCATTTATTCAAATATAAAGAGTGTTTGTCTAAATCAGTGGTCACACCAGACTTGTTCCCCGAGGGCCGGCTTCCTGCAGAGTTTAGCTCCAACCATAATCAAACACACCTGAACCAGCTAATCAAGGTCTTATGCCATGGTCACACTGCACTTTTCACCCCATAGACTGCATTGGAAAGTTCAAGCTTGGTGAACTCTGACCTACGAAATCGCCATCATGCGGCTTTATGAGACCATGAGAATTGAAGTTCAAAACATGACCCCTCTGTGCAGAAATTTAAAACAGACCAATTGCTCGCTTTTTTAAATATCTAATCAACTTATTTTATCCCACCCCTTTTTGCAACGCTGTACGGCAGCGGTTAGTAGCTACGTAGCCATCCAAAAATGCAAATTTCTCGCTCATTAGAATAGTACGTTATGGCCTGTTTCACTGAGTGGTATGGTACGGTTCGGTACGCTTTTATGGCCGTTTCAACTGTCAAAAGGTACCTATATGCGAACTGTACTGTACCACTTTTTGGGTCCCTTTTGCAGAGGGTACCTAGCATGGCAAAAGGGTTCCAAAAGGTAGTGCTAGATGCACAGCTGAATGCAATTGGTATACAGAAATGCGTCACTCGCTCGTGCAACAGGCCAGAATGAAAACAAAGAAACCACCATGTTTTGAATACACAGCCGAGACCAGGCACGTTCACACATAGGGCTCAACCTGTGCCATTCAAAAATTATCTAAAGTGCATTCTCGAAGCATTTCAGGGGACCTTTAAAACCATAGCAAATATACAGGACACACATTCATTCTTCCAACCATTGTATTTTTTAAGTCATGTGACAGAACATGTGACATAGATCATGGCCTCTGAGCAGATTAAGGTCATTTTAAAACACGTGGGAACAGAGAGGAAATCTGACCAGGAAAGTAGGAAGGGCTGCACTGGATGAAGGGGCAAGAGGAAATGAGTTTACAAAGGAGAAAGGAGGAGGAGAGCACCAGATGTCTACGGTGTGGGGCGTATTTGAGATGTTTACCTGCTCGAGTTAGCATCTCAATCTCGGAGACAGTCTCCCTCAGCGGCTGCATACCTTTAGAGGCGGTCTGGCTGAAGGAAAGATCCTGGGATTCGTTCAGGCTGGAGCCAGGAACACCACCGCTCATCGATGGATTCAGACGCGGCTCGATGTCCAGCTCAAACTGCAGGTGTTAAAAAGGGAGGGCAAAGTCTTTCAGAAAGGTCTCTTTACAGAGCAAAGCCATTTTAATGGAATAATGGGGTATATGCACAGGGACTTTTAATTTTAAGTAAGTAAGTCAAGCACTTCCAGTAAACTGTCATGCCCTTACAAATATCGCTGTGTTTAAAATCTGTTTTCTTTTAAAGAAAATCTACAATCTTCACTGCCAGATTAATATTTGATATAAAGTGGGTCTCTGATCGAACAAGAAGCACTGATTTAAATCTATTGTTCTGCTCCATGTCTTTAAAATATGGAAATGTATTTTACCACAGAGCCTCTATGCTCGCCTGCTGCTCCTGATGGTTGCATTTAAACAGCATTTCATCTGGGTTTACGCTTAAACAAATAAATTATTGCTTAAATCTATTTAGCTGATTACGTTTAGGTAAATTACATTATCGATGCTGTGAAAGAAACTGTATGAAATTGATAATAGTCTCTATGGTTGCATATTGGAAAAAAAAACGTACATTGATATTTCAATTTTCTGCAAGTTATGCAGAAATGCAATTTTTCACAAGATGATTAATAATTTTAGATTGACTAGGATGATTTTATACGGGAATGGATAAAATTAAATAAATTACAAGCAGAGATAAAAAGAGCAAATATACAAATGGAGGAGCCTTAAGGTTTACAGGTGCAGAAATAAAATAATCAAATGTACAATAAAACTGTACATTCTTTGTTTAAATAGTTAAGTACAATGAATCTTTGATAAAGCTACAAACTTAATAATTCCTTGTTCTCAAATGCTTTAAATGCATTTAAAATGTTAACAAACATCTTAAAGACACAAGCAATTGATAAACTGTCACTTATGGTTGAACTGAAATGACTCCAAAATTCTTATCAGCTCTGAACTGTTGAACCTGGTCAACTACAATCCTAACTACACATTGCACATTGTGCAGCCCTACTAGTCACATTAACCCGTTGACCTGAAAGTTTATGGTTGGATGAAAAACACTTGCTGTGCATATAGCCCATTCACAAACAATAGATCTACAATGTATCCGGAAAGTTTTTAATAGCGCTTCAGTTTTTTATGTTACAGCCTTATTCCAGAATGGATTAAAATCATTTATTTCCTCAAAATTCTACACTCAATGCCCCATAATGACAATGTGAAAAAATATTTATTGAAATTGTTGCAAATTTATTATTAATTAAAAACCTGAAAAAAAAAAAATCACGTGTACATAAGTACTCACAGCTTTTGCTTAATACTTTGTTGATGCACCTTTAGCAGCAATTACAGCCTCAAGTCTTTTTGAATATGATGCCACAAGCTTGGCAGACCTGTCTTTGGGAATTTTTGCCCATTCCTCTTTGCAGTACCCGTCAAGCTCTATCAGGTTGGAGGAATAGTTCAATTTTAGTCTCATCAGACCAGAGAATTTTGTTTCTTATGGTCTGAGAGTCCTTCAGATGCCTTTAGGCATATTTTAGGCAGGGAGTGGCTTCCGTCGGGCCACTCTAACATACAGGCCTGATTGGTGGACTGCTGCACAGATGGTTGTTCTTCTGTAAGGTTCTCCTCTCTCCACAGAAGAACTCTGGAGCTCTGACAGGGTGACCATCAGGTTATTAATCACCTCCCTGACTAAGACCCTTCTCCCCTAATCACTCAGCTTAGATGGCCGGCCAGCTCTAGGAAGAGTCTTGGTTGTTCAAAACAACTTCCACTTACGGATGATGGAGGCCACTGTGCTCACTGTAACTTTCAGAGCAGCAGAATTTTTTTGTAACATTCCCCAGCTTTGTACCTCTAGACAATCCTATCTTGGAGGTCTACAGACAATTCCTTTGTCTTCATGATTGGTTTGTGCTTTGACATGCACTGTCAACCCTGGGAACTTGTATAGACAGGTGTGCGCCTTTTCAAATCATGTCCAATTAACTAAATTTTCCACAGGTGAACTCCAATTAAGCAGCTGAAACATCTCAAGGATGATCAGTGGAAACAATGTACCTGCGTTAAATTTAGAGCTTCACGGCAAAGGCCTTTCATTTTTAATAAATTTGCAACAATTTAAAACAAAAAAAATTCTTTCGAATTGTCATGATGGTGTAATGTGTGTAGAATTTTGAGGAAATAAATGAATTTAATCCACTTTGGAATAAGGCTGTAACATAAATGTGGAAAAAAAGTAAATCACTAAGAATAGTTTCCAGATGCACTGTATCACCATGTACAGAAAATGTTATTTACATAAAGTACATGTACACCACAGGTCCAAACAACTTCTGTTTGAGAGGAAACAATTAAACTAACATAAACATAGTAAGTTAACACTGATTTAGAGTTGGGCTTGAGAACACAAAATAGCAACCATTTTTGCATATGTGCACGAAATGTCATTTTCATTTGACTTTGGATAAAAGCGTCTGCTAAATGACTAAATGTAAATGTAAATGACTAAAAACGTTGACCGCTGTGTGCGGATACGTGTGCAGATCTTAGACTGGTTCATATTAGTCAATCACTCAGGGCGTACTCAAACTATGTACAGTTGCCTTGAACAGGGCCAAAACACGCATGTCCCCCCTCCCGTCTCCCCCGTCGGCCCACATACACATTACATTAAGGCCTGAGCACACTTATGTCATCGATGATGTGCTGTTTAGTAGAGAAGCGCTCCCGCTCAGCAACGTGGAGATTTTTTTAGTTATATCGGTTTAGTCGTTTGATATGCAGTGACACGCAGTCAAATATTTCGCCAAACAGGGGTCTTTAATAAACTACGACAGTTTGCGTTCATTGAACAGTAAGAATGATCAATAAATCCATATGAAACAGTCCCTTAAAAGTCACGTCTTGATTTCAGTTTCGGGCTCAGGCGCGTTTTTGTACGTTTGCATAAACGTACCACGGCAAAGCCCAAGTGAACTGCGCTCCGGCACACCTCTTCCAACCAGGCCAGGGCCCGCCAAGTGAACATTGTCTGAGCCCGATTCAGAGCATTCACACTTCTCAAACGATCCGGGAATCGGGCTTGGGCATGGTTCGGATAGCATAGTGCGAGTACGCCCTCATTTACTGCTTTCCGCTGTCAGATGACAGGGAGCTATGACAGCGATATATGCAAAAATGGCTGAAGAAAAGGTAAAGAAATGATCACGTTTGTAAACCACCAAAAGGTACAAATAATGGCACTATGACCATATTTGTAAACCATCTAAAGTTACAAATAATGACGCGGATGATAGCAATCATATGGTGAATGTTGATCTATCAGATGAAAGGGTGTACAGAGTGCTTGAGTGGATCCGTTGGAAATATCCTGATGCACTGCATTGTGCTAAAGAAGCTGGCCTTTACTAAAATTAAACATACTGCAGCACATGAAAAAGAGTGGTTTTGCTCATTGTGGTCTCTTTCTCAAATCAATAGAGCCTGTAGTATGTGCCCCGGTCATTGCCATGGACACAAACTGGAATCAAAACTTATAAAGAATTGTAGATGCATATAGATTTTCCATTTAGTTACTGGTGACTACTTTACATCTTTCAGTTTTGAATTATATTTTTTACAATCTTGAATGTTTTGAAGCAGAAAATGTTTTTGTTTATTAAATTGATATGGCTATAAAAATAAAAATGTATATTTGTTACTGCAAAGCTACATTTTGTGCTCATCATTTTATTTTTTCAGAAGATAGAGAGAAATTTAATGTATCAATATCATATACATAGATTATAATATATCATCATGATTGCTTATTGGACAATAATTCTTTTAATTATTATGCTAATAACAAAAAGTCATTGCAGCATTAGTTAATGCTAATTAGCTGATAATTGTTGCTGGTTTTTAGTCCTGAATGGTGTTGTTTTCAAATACAATAAATATATGGTTTGTAATAGTGGTGCTCATTCATTTTTAGTGGTTGCTCCTAAATTTTTACAGGTTCTATTACATTTTGAAAGTTGGGAACATTATGCTACCAAGTAAAAGTTCATTACGAGCCCTTGAGCCTCTATTACAGACCATTTAATTACATAATTATAGTTGGAATGATAGGGTAATATTCAAGTTAATTATCCATTTAATGTGCTGCTCTTAATCCATTTTTGCTGTTCCTGTGTCAAGTCCAATCTCCTTTATTTCTATAGCACTTCATACAACGCAGATTATGACAAAGTTGTTTTACAAGAACTAAACAAGTAATAAAAGTAAAAATGTTATTATTTTAGAACATATTCAATATATGAATTAGTGGCTGTCACACTGAAAGGACTTTAACGTTCGGAAAATGCAAGTCGTAGTACACTGCCTTTTTTTTAAGTGCGGTGTGCTTTTTATATTGCTAGGCAACGACTGAATCAGCTGTGTATTGTGCAAGAGTGTTGCTATTGATATTGGTATAATTTTAATATTTAATAATATAATGATATTCAAGATTTGTGAGTCATACAGCAACGGATAACTTAAAACAGCAACCACAAGACTCTCCTCCATCTTCAAAATTCTCCATAGTAATCTTGGCAACCCAAACACTGAAGGCACCTCAACGAAAACTTTCTTTCATTCGATTGGAGAATGAAAAAGACGCGACTGACGAAATATGCTTTTTCCGTGCAGAGTTTAATTTTTAGAGTTTAAAATTTTTTTTTTATTAAACTGCGAGCGCACAGTATGCAATGGCGAAAACGCGAGGCGCAGCAGGCGGTTGAACAGCAAGGCATGCAAGGTTCATAAGCAGTGCACAAAACAATTACGGCCATTGGTAAATAATTAAAAAAAGGTGCCTCTCAACACAAAAAGCACGTTGGGTGTGATTGGCCCCTTAGAGTAGCAGTATAGTAATAGAATGCAGGTTCAGTTCTAGTCAGTTCAAAAATAACCATGTAATAAACTCACTCGTACTGTGCTGTTGTCAAACATGTCCATAGTCATCTCTTCCTCCTCTTCAGCATCTGTTGGCACCACTGGCTGTCTGTTTTCATGTCCATCCTCCTCTGGTTCCTTCACGAGTCCCTGGATACCCTCAGTCTCGTAAAATTGCAGAAAGATAGGAGCACGGCTGGAGTTGCGCTGGATCTCCACACGCAGGATGCCGTCGCGGGGCCATTTCTCCCGCACATGCTCCAGGCAGTTTATTGGAGAGCGCGAGAAGGCAATGTGGATGTAGGCCAGGATGAAGAGCATAAACAGTGCCTATCAAAAGACATGAAATTAAAGTGAATGTGCATAAACCAGTTTAGGCAACAATGTGTTTAAACATTAGTATACAGCATGATATAAATATACAGTTGAAGTCAAAATTATTGGCCCTCATGTGATTTTTGTTTCTTTTTTTTATTTATTTTCTAAAGCATGTTAAACAGGGCAAGGACATTTTCATGGTATTTCCTATAATATTTTTTTTCTTATAGGGTCTTAAAAGGCACCTATTTTACCCCCTTTTTAAAGATTTAAGATGAGTCTTTTGTGTCTCCAGTATGTCTGTAAAGTTTCAGCTAAAAACACCCATCAGATTATTTTAAATATACCTTTCTGAATCTAGGAAATTTGAGCTTTTAGGAGACTGGAGTGGGGTTTCGAAGCGTTTTGAAGCTTCGACACATTTGCTTCGACTGTTTCAGTGTTTTATGAAGCCCTGCTTTGCCCACCACTACTTTTAGGTACTAATTTGTACCTTTTGAAAAGGTACCACCACAGTGACAGCTCACATAACTTCATTTCTGAGAGTGTAGTTGCCCTTTAATTCTCTTATTTTGGCTAGAAACAGTTTTTATTTTTTAAACATTTTAAGATCTATTATTGGCCCTCTTAAGCTATTTTTTTCAAATGTTAACAGAATAAAACAAACTGTTATAAAATGACCTGCCTAATTGCCCTAACTTGCCTAATTAACCTAGTTAAGCCTTAAAATTGCAGAAATTAGTTATAAGAAATAAGTAACTAAAAGTATTATGTTTCGAAAAGTATTGAAAAAAATCTTCTCTCCATTAAACAGTAATTGGGTGAAAAAATATACATGGGGCTAATAATTCAGGAGGGCTAATTCTGACTTCAACTGTATACATCTTTAAATTTTGTCCAGTTGTATTTTTTAATTTGCATAATTTAGTTAAAGTTCTGATTGGGCTAGAACTTCAGGTAAAGCAATTTTGAGATTAGGTAAATATATCACATTTCTCATGCTAATGCTATTTATGTTTATTTGGTGAAAATAAAAGAAAAATGCCCTTTGGAAATAAAGTGTGTTTTTATCCCACAATTTTTATCATGCTTTATATAAACAAAATGCTCAGTACTAGAACTGCACAATGTAGGAAATATCTAACATTGCCATATTTCTTTTTTTATTTTGCGATATATATTGCAATAAAAGTACAATTTTACCATATGACTTCATGAGAATTTAGAATGTTAATTCGATTGGGATGAATCTGGAGTGGGAGTGCATGACCAAAAAAATCTAATAAACAATCTATACAATTTTGGACCCTGACGCTTTTTCATTGTTGTCTGTGCTACTTGCAGTGCGCTTCTCTATTTGCTTATGTTGTGAGTATTTTAATGCACATATTTAGTCAGGGATTGGTGAATTAATGTTTACTATTTGCATCTCCATAAAATCTAATAAACTATATATAAACCTTTCAAGGTTCCTCAACACATTTGCATTGTGGTCTTTGCTATTTGCAGTGCATTTCCGAATTTGTTGTCAGTATTTTCATGTGTAACAATTTATAAATACAAAAAAGATACAATTGAAATAAAGTGCTTTATGGTTTCCTGATTCTAACAGTATTAAGGTACAGTAACTCAATGATAAAAATAAAATAATTCAATAAACTTAATCATAGTTAAGGACACCAGTGGTACAATTTCTTATAGCTGATACTTTTTAAAATCATTATACAAATGCATCAAAAACACATGTAAATAATCAAATAACACAAACTCGACTTGCATATCCTGCGATGAGACAATTGCGAATGACCACGATATCGATGCTGAAATTATGTATTGTGCAGCCCTATTCGGTACATTTACAAACTCAACCCTTTAGCTGGATAATGCAACACTTTCAAACTCTTCCAAAATACCCTATTCCCCAGCCCTACAAACAGACAGAACTTGTGCAATTGTTCCATGGCAAGATCATTGCTGCAACAATATTCTTGTGGTTAACCGAGAGACAATTAAAATGCTGCCTCAACCAACTTAACAGGTATTTCTTGAAGCATGTCAATTGTCAAACACATCTGTATGCATTTCTTCTTGTGCGTACACGTTACAGTAGTGTTATGACAGTTCAAGCTGATTAATTAGCTAATAACTGTTATATCTGTATATACTGTTATATATATGTATCATGGCTGATAACCATGACATTAACCTGATGTCATGTTTTCATTAACATGAAAGCTAACCTTGTCGAGGCACCTTGTGTCAGTTCCAAAGTCTGATCTCAGCCTTGTTATCGGACATTAAATATTTAAGGGAAATAAAATTGTAAATAAGTAGGGCTGTAACGATACACGATATAAAATCGAAATCGCGACACTCAGATCTACGATCCTGTGTCGCGGTGTGATAAGGGAGAATCGCGACACTCCCCGTGACTACCTTTCCAATAACGTCACGCGTACCTGCAAAAGTTGAGCTAGTTGAAGAAGAACGTGAGGAAACACTTTTTTTCTGCTCGACATTACGAGCAATGCTCCGTTTAAGCCCTCGCAATAAGGGTTTAGCCGGGAGAGCTCGCACGGAGCTCTTAAGGGACCGTCTGAATGTGTCAGGAATATCAAAAACAAAACCAACTTAACCCCGCTTGACAACAGACAACGGCAGAAACATTGCCAATGCTGTCAAAGCATTGTTGTTAATGTGGCTGCGCAGAAAGGGATGGGCGTTCACCAGATGCCCTGACTCCTCTGCAGAGAAAACTTTTCTGTAACCGTGCTCTGCGCTTTCTGTTTAACCCTTTGGGAGTTAACGTTATGTGCTGACTGACAGGTGCGCGATGCGTGAGGCCAGGAAACAGGACGAAGCTTTCAGTTAAGACGAACACCGTTTCTATAGTTATACTTTATTTAGAGATAAAGGTATATGGGTCCTCATATAATCACTCTATCTTGCTGGAGTTTATAGCAGTTTCGCTTTACTTCAGGACGCATTAATGCCGCTCTGAAGGTCTAATCGCTGTTTTAAGTTATCCATAGCTGTATGAATGTGCAAATCTTGAATATCACAATAGTATTAAATATTACAATTGTAACAACACAGACACCAACACTTATGCACAATCGATACCCAGCTGATTCAGTCGTTTCATAAGAGGACCGCGCTTCTTCTCTTCTTTTTTCCTTGTCAACATAAAGGCAGTGAGGTGCGCCTTATTTTCGGCTTATAAAGCATGTATGCACATTAATGCAATAGCATATTTAAACAACAAAACTGTTTACAAAAAGTCTACATATGCGCGCGTTGGTGTTGTCTTTTCATCACGCAGCACGCGCACTTGAACCACGAGGGAGAGAGAGGAAACCATCAGGACATATTCTTTAAAATAATGATTTCTATTAAAAAATGTAAAAGGTTTTGTTATTATAATAATAACAGCGGGGCATTAAATAAATGCATATTTTCCATGGAGCGGGCAATTTGAGGAAGTCTGCGATATTTATTTGACGGAAGAAAAAAACATGATTGCAAAAAAACAGCCTATACCGGTTGTTAAAAAGAATCAGTCAGTATTTTCGTTTTGTAATATAAATTAATTATTTAAATGAAAATAATTTTAGGCAGTCCTATTTATTTTATTTAGATTATTCTGCTCTTCTGTGCTAAACACTGCAGGTGCATGAAGATGCTCCGTTGTTATGTTCTATTATTAATATGCTAGCATTTAAAAATAAATCAGTAGCCTATTTTAAAATGCAATATTTAATGTGTCAGACACAAAATAGACACGTCAATTTGTTTAATATAAAATTAATAATAATCTGACCAGTTAACCGTTAATAACCCAGCCTGATCTCACGAGAAAACGTAAGTATTTTACGTTTTGCCAGTTTAGTGGCTAATTCGTACGAATTCGTACGAGTTCAGTCGTACGAAATGGTATGATTTTAAAAAGGAGGCGTGGCACCTGACCCCACCCCTAACCCCAACCGTCATTGGGGGATAAGCAAATCGTACTAAATTGTACGAATTAGATCGTACGAATTCATACGAATTAGCCACTAAATGAAAAAGTTACGAATTGCCGTGAGATTGTGTTGTAATAACCGATTAATGAGCGGCGGTTGTCAGTTAGCAAAATTAACCGAAATGAGCATCCCTAGTAGCCATTTAATTTACTTTTTCTATGTAAGAGAACTTGATTGAAAAATAATTTTCAACATGCTTGAACCATCTACACAATGGAGTTTAGTTCTGTTTGGTTTTTCAACAGTATTTTGTTACAAAGAAAACAAAAGTGATATAGCTTTGGCTATTTATTTATTTTATATATGGCTATTTATATTGTTAATAATTTGCATAGTTAATATTGTTCTTTGATGTTTTGTTTATAAAAATATTTCAAATGTTATTTAATAAAAAATAGTTTTAAAAATCTTTTTTTTTTCCACCCCACACGAAAAAAAAAAATCGTGATACGAACCGAATCGTGGGTCAAAAATCGTGATACGAACCGAATCCTGGGTTTGGTGTATCGTTACAGCCCTATAAATAAGCAAATATTTTGCATTTCATTTTTTTTTCTCATTTCAAAATGATAAATAAGTAAATATTTTACATTTGTTTTTTGTTCAAATGTTTAGGAGCATCAAAGGATCTATTGTTATGTCTAATGTAAATCTACCTGTATAGGCTGTCTTAGGTTACGCGTTTTGTTATGTACATATGTTAGTTATGTATAGCTTTAAAACAGCTCTTACACCCAGTGTTGTTTTTATGTTTATTTATGTTCACATTTATTTTTATCCTCACATGTATCGGAATTACAATAAAGCTCAACTTGAGTTGTGCAATGAAATTTTAATGTTTGAAAAAACCTCCATTTCAAATTAATGTTTCTTTTTTTTAAATCTCAGTTTCCAAAAAATAATAATAATTAGAATAAATTAAAATGATAGTACAACTGTTTTCACCAAAGTCACACAAGTGGCAATTTCTGTCACATGCATAACATAAATTTTTCCACATGAATGCAAAAATGTAAAATAAAACAAAATCTGTCATTTTTGTTCTTTAGAGAGCCAACTCTTATCCGTTTGATTAGCATTCTTACTTTTGAATTGGTCCGTTTAATTCAAAGAATTTCTACAAAGTATTAGGGTTGGGCGATGTCGACCAATTTCTAATGTGAAACATCCCGATGAGCATCGTCATCATAGGCGGAGGTGAATTAATTATTTATGAATTATTAATTAATTCATTCATTTAATTTCATTTTATTTTCTTGTCGGCTTAGTCCCTTTATTTATCCGGGGTCGCCCCAGCAAAATGAACCGCCAACCTATCCAGCTAGTTTTTACGCAGCGGATGCCCTTCCAGCCGCAACCCATCTCTGGGAAACATCCACACCCACATTAACACACATACTCACACTACGGACAATTTAGCTTACCCAATTCACCTGTATCGCATGTCTTTGGACTGTGGGGGAAACCAGAGCACCCGGAGGAAACTCACGCGGTGGCAGGGAGAAAATGCAAACTCTACACAGAAGCGTCAACTGAGCCGAGGTTGGAACCAGCAACCCAGCGACCTTCTTGCTGTGAGGCGACAGCACTACCTACTGCGCCACTGCCTCGCCATTAATTAATTCATAACTAATTAATTATTTGTAGCCTGCCGTTTCAACTACCTGAGCCACATGGTCTTTGTTTTACCCATAAACAAATCATAAATAAAAATAAGTTGCACACAAATTACCACCTGTTAATCACTTTTTCTGCGGAGGGTTGGTCGGTAAAAAAGGTGTACAACCAATAGTATCTGAGGTTTTCATTAAAATAACCAAGTACAAGTGTGAAAGTGAAAGACTGAAGCAGTGCTGTGACACGTTATCTGATAGATTCAAAAGACCGAAGAGTTGTTAGATAGAGACAAGTTTAATTAAATAACACTTCAACAACTATAGTGAGACGCGATCCAGCGGTACATCCTTGATAAACTGTCCACTGTGCACTGCTCTTTTCAGCAGACGGAGGGCTGTTCAGAAGTACTAGGTAAAACACGGTGTGGATGTGGATCATCTTCGTTCTAAAATGCCATTTTAATACAAAGACGTATTAGTGTAAACAGGGCCTAGATGTGTATTCTTCGCGAGCATGTTTGCGACAGGGGCCGAGCAGAGGATCGGCGATGCCAGCTCAGCATCGTGTTGTCTATCAGCCCAACCATACAAAGTATGTTGTAAACTTTTTTGTTCATTTGATATAAAAAATAAAAAAGTTGACAGATTGATATTTTTCAGATCCCATAACTCTGTGTTTAGTTGTATTGGAAAATATAAACAGACGTTTCAATGTAATGTTATCCTGTCTATGTGAATTTATTTTTTGAATGTGTACCTTTTTTGGCCCATTTCTACTAACTGGTACAGTACGGTATGGGTCAGTACAAAGTTACCTTTATAAGGCTTGCGTTTCCAAGGTACCAAGGGTGACCTTTTGGTGGGTGTGGTGTTCGACAGAATGTTTTAGTCAACGTCATTCTCACTCTGGGAAATGTCTAAACAGTGGCATAGCGTAGCGGGGGGGAGGGGGGGGATGGGGCAACGCGGGGAAGTGATCACAAATTGAGAAGCGAGTAAGGAAGGCGGGGTGGAGCGACAACGCGGGGAAGCCTTCATAAACTGAGGAGCGATCACAAGCTGAGGAGCGGGAAAGGGGGCGAGGTGGAGCGACAACGCGGGGAAACCTTCACAAACTGAGGAGCGATCGCTAACCGAAAGCAGCGAGTGCGTCAAAGTAGCCAGAAGTAATTCATTTATAATGAGGACCGGCGGCGAGGAACAGCGCGGCGTGTCTTCTCCTGTGTGGGCATAGAGGAGAGTTGAGATCAAGTCAACGATATGATATGAGCTATGACGCGGTTCGGCGGCAAGCAATCAGAATGAAGTAGTCCACCGCTTAAGAGGAGTTCAGA
This sequence comes from Danio rerio, assembly GCF_052040795.2. Classification (NCBI taxonomy): domain Eukaryota; kingdom Metazoa; phylum Chordata; class Actinopteri; order Cypriniformes; family Danionidae; genus Danio; species Danio rerio. The sequence continues at coordinate 14,756,499 of NC_141031.1, forward strand.
AAACACAGACCAGTGAACTTTGGTTCCGTCCACAGTTTTTCCCAAGAGTTTGATTACTGCGGTTGTCAGTTTTTAATTATTGAAAATAATTAAAAAACGCAGCATGTAGCCCACAGTCAGAGCAAATTTCCCATCTGTAACTTTAATCTTCACCAGCACATGTGACCTCCTGTTAGAAAATAATTTCGTCATTCGAAGTTCATAATAGTCCTAAAGGTGATGATAATAGGCAAGGCAAGTTTTAGTTATACCTGGTAATGGTTATACCTGCCAGTTTGTTCATGTTTTAAATTGGTGAAAGAATGATTCGCTCTTTCGTTTTTTGGCCTTATCCTTTGTTTTTTCGCACTTCACTCTCGCATTAAACAAAAACAGGATACGGCAGATTTTGTCCTTCTTGGCTTTGTGGCTGTACATCAAGTCAACAACAAGGTTTGTCTGAGCTCGGGTCAACCATGGCACATTATTATATGCATATATTATAGTATTACAATGTAATGTCTCGGCTGTGTATTTAAAAATGTCTTTGTTTTCATTCTTCTGCTTATGATCGAGTGACGCTTTTCTGTAAATCAGTAGCGTTCAGCTGCATGTCTTGCTTCACCTTTTGGTACTTTTTTTTGCCATGCTAGGTACCCTTTGCAAAGAGTCCCCAAAAAGTGGTAAGGTATTGTTTGCTTTTAGGTACCTATTCAGTGGAAACGGCCATAAAAGCGTACTGAACTGAACCGTACCACTTAGTCTTAGGTTCTGTGTGGTCTAGGTTGCTGTAATTAATTTTGGTGGTTCCTGCACATGTCAGTAATCAGAAAAAATGTCTCTATCATAATCTATGTAAAAGTTATTCTATTCCAACTGATGGGAGAACGGAACCACTTCTGGGGGTATTGGGCCAGTACGGCCCTTTAAAAAATAAAGAATGCGGAAATAAATGATGTCACGGACACGGTACCAGGTACGCAGAGCTTAAGAGAGCTAATTTGGTTAATTTTGTTCGCATATAAAATTATAGGAGAAATAATATAGTACAATATATGTAGAGGTCAGTCCATGGGTTAGTAATATCCATCCTGATGTTTATTTAGCATGTCACTGCATCTCATCAGTTGAAAACAACTACGCATACAACCCTTGTGTACAGTTTAAATTTACCAACCCTTTCATTATATTCAAGGCTACTTTTGCCCTATTGACTTGCATTATAATGACATTTTGATTACAAAGCCATGACACCATATAATCATGCATTCTTGGTTGTTGATGGTTTTATCTGTTAAGAAGAGTTTGTTTAAAAAACAAACTCTTCTTTTTTGTTTAAAAAAGAATGTTTAAAAAGCATTTTCTCAAAAAATCATTCCATTTGCTGAAACAAAGAGAACGTTGTGGTCTAATTAACATTCACAATCACCCCAGAGAGGATAAAACAGCCCAACAGCACACAAGAAGGGTTAAAAAAATAAAGAAATTTCAAGAAGGATCAACACACTCAGTGAAAATGTAAAATCTCACCTTTAACAAGACCAGGAACTCAAATATTCGTCTGAAAGATGGTGGGAATAGTCTGGCGTATGTGACTGCCATCTTAAAGAATAATGCGTGGAAGAGTCTGTCTCTCACGTTAATCAAGGGGTTCTGGTTCATTGGGGGGTTACGAATCCGGTTTGGCCCACCATTATTATTGTTGTTCAGTGGAACGTTGTTGTTGTTCACATTGCCTTGGTTGTCAGACATGGTGATGATTGTTCAGTAACTTGATAAGGAGAAGGACCAACTAAGGTCAGGGAGAAAGCTATGTGATAAGATCCAGATGAACAGGCCGAGCACACAACATCAGCTCACACTAATGATGGGTCTGGTTCTCAAAAGGTGAACTGACCTTCAGGTATCGGCACCAAAAGCCCGGGAGACGCTGAATGTTGTAGGGATGTTGGTGGGCAAGGCTCCTTCCACTCCTACCATGTCATATTCTCGCGAGCTAACAGACTACTCTAGTTTTGGAGCTTTTACAAATTTGCTGCACATGCAGCTTAAATATTGTCAGACCAGAGGTGCATGTCAGTCTGTTAAATTTAGTTTTAAACCCAATTTGTCTTGCAATTGTGACTCAGGCCTCCAGCATTCACTGTCACCCCAACCAAACACGTTCATTTAATGCCTCAGACACTAGACTAAATAACAATATTTTGTATGGAAGTTAAATCTTACCTAGACAGTCTAGCTGAACTTTAAAAATGAATGAAAATTCAAACAGCACATATAGCGTAGTCTGCTAATAGTCACAAGCTAACAAGTTAGCCGAGCTTCCAGTGAAGAACCCGTATGTTCGGTTTACTTTTTGACAAACGCCTTCTCACATAACGCTGACACTCTTCAATAAAACAAGACATCAGATACTTGATGATGTCCCACCAGAACCACCCGATGGCAGCAACTGTAAGCTGTTTTACGAATCATCTGTTTACACAACCATTTTCTGAAGCGGAGCGGACTTGGGAGCAGCAGTCAGGAAGCTTTTAATGAGGGAAGCAGTTCCACTCTGGTTTTGCTTCCGTGGTAAGTCACGTGATTTGGCCAAGGGATCTGTTTTTTTTACTCAAAAGTCTAAAGGATTCCACAACAACAAAATTAATGAATGAACGAATAAATAAATATATAAACATATAACATAAATATCATGCGTTTATTGTTGTTTCTGGTTTCTCCAAATCGTATTAATTTATTATTGCGTCACGTCATAATAGAGTGGAAAGGCTATTTAGTACAGCATCTATGGTACAAGTCACGCAGTAGAAGTAAGTAAAGATAAACATGCATAGCGCTTGATTGCGGTGGGGATGACCTCAAAATACGAAATAAGCATATTTTTCATGAGGATTGTTTAGATTTCTGCTATTTTATTAGAGACAATATTATTTGTAGTTCAACTTTGTTTGCAAATGTTTTAATTGAATTTTTACTATACATAATTTACAAATATATTTGCTCAATGTATTCATTCTGTTTGGAAAGTTTAGTACAAATAATTTCAAATACAAGCCATTATTTTATTCATTTTCTCTGCGGTCACCACAGCGGAATGAACCGCCAACTTATCCAGCATATGTTCTACACAGAGAATATCTTTCCAGCTGCAACCAACCCATCCAGTACTGGGGAACATCCATACAGTCTCATTCACACATACATTCAATTCACCTATACCTACCACTTCTTTGAAACCGGAAACCGGAGCACCTGAAGGAAACCCGGGGATAACATGCAAACTCCACACACAAATGCCAACTGAACCAACAGGGACTCGAACCAGTGAACTTCTTGCTGTGAGATCTCAGTGCTGCTAACCACTGAGCCACCATGTCGCCTCAAGTCATTATTTGTGATTTTGAATCAGAATTTAAGCTTTACTTTCCCAGGGATGGGTTGCGGCTGGAAGGGCATCCGCTGCGTAAAACATATGCTGAATGAGTTGGCGGTTCATTCCGCTGTGGCAAACACCATATTAATAAAGGGACTAAGCTGAAAAGAAAATGAATGAATGAGTTGCTTTACTGAAAAATGATAAGCTGTTAGCTGTAAATATTGCCATGTTTTCATTTGATGTGCGTATTATGGAAATAATAATAAGCAAAACAATCTAAATTTGAATTGTGTTAATTTGAATTAGACAATTGTAATTTAATAAATCTGAATTTTTATATGCCGTTAAAAATTGTTTTGAATTTCTTAGTTTGAATTTTCTAACTTGAATATTGAAATGTAAGACAACTGAATTTTTCAAGGCGGAATTTTTTATAGACATATTCTCAAACGTTTGATTTTTTGTGTTAAAATATTACAGTAGGCTATTTTTTGACTGAAATGCATTGAAATCAAAATGTCCAATGGGTGGCGCTAAATCTCTCTTTGTCACTGAATTGTTCATTCACATTCGTTATTTAGACCATATATATATATATATATATATATATATATATATATATATATATATATATATATATATATATATATATATAGATATATATATATATATATATATATATATATATATATATATATATATATATATATATATATATATATATATATATATATATATATATTTCCAGCCCTGAATTTCACAATCTGAATTTCTGGTTTTGAATTTTATGATATTGATTTGGATGTTCTAAATTTCTTCATCTTGAAAATTTGAAACTGTATTTTCACAAACTTAATATCTACAGTCTATGAACTCAGAACACAAACAAATCAGGCTTGAAAAGTTCTTGCATTTCAGATGTTCAATACTCAAGTTATGAAATTCAAATTCAAATGAAGAAAATCAAATTTAAAAGATTTTTAATGTCATAAAAAAATCTGATTTTTAAAATTAAAATTGTTAATAATTCAAATGAATACAATTCAAATTGTGATTGTTTTGGCACATTATTAGCTCTGTACGTCAAACCCTTTCTGAGACACACACACACACACACACACGCACGCACGCACGCACGCACGCACGCACACACACACACACACACATACACACACACACACACACAGAGAGAGAGACTTAAAAGGTTAACTTAAACATATAAATTAAATTATAAAAATGTATAAACAAAAATAAAACGTTTATATAAAAAAAGAGAAAAATAATATATAAATAGCGTACATACATACATACATACATACATACATAGATACATACATACATACATACATACATACATACATACATACATACATACATACATACATACATACATACATACATACATAAAAGCATAGGAACAAAAAAGCCTTTTGTTAATAAATAATGCATAACCATGCATGAGTAAACATTTTTGTTAACGCTTTTATGCTTCAAAAGTAACGTAGATAGACAAATACAGAAATAGATCGGAGCTCCAGCCCAATAGGGGGTGGTAAGTATTAGATGAGTCTTTGAATCCGGAAAGAGTCGACGAATACAGGCGCTCAATGATGTGATGTGCAGCTTCAAAGTGCTATTTGCTGAATTAGAATAGATTTGAAACGCCAGAACAATTTATATTATTAACAAATTAATTTATGTTCGGACTTATTAGCAGGAGCATGTAGTTTTGAGTCTGCCATACCCATCATTTTCTTCTGTTTCTGTACAGTAGCGGTGTTTGCTTTTGTTGTCTCCCGTAGTGATTGTGAACACATTCAAAGGTGTTCATTTGGGGCATCTGTGCTGTAAACAGTAAGTTTCCTTCATTATATGATGGATATCGCATATGTTTGCGAGTGGGAGAAGAGACCCAAGAGCAACCACTGTCCTTCAATCCCTCTGGTGTGCGCCTGGTCATGTAGAAACCTCATCGCTTTCACCACTGACCTGAAGAATGAGGAGGATGACAAAGGTCTGGACAATGCCTTTATTACCAATATTACCACTCCTGTTGGTGAGTTATGAATGGAGGACAAGAAACAACATACATTTTCAATTCGTTTTGGATCCAAAATACATAGAACAATGGTGTTTATTTATGATCAAGCATTATATCAGCAACAACAATCATGTTTTTTTTTTCTGTTGCAGATCTCAGTCATATGATACACATCATTGACACTGATCACCCCTGGGATGTGTACTCCATCAATTCTGGTCACAATGAGATAATTTCCTGCCTAGAATGGGATCAGTCTGGTCAGTCATCATGATGATAAAGATGAAATGGGCTAAACATTTGGCAATATGTGCAGATCATATTTGACAAGTTTTTTTTAGAAGTAAAGTTTCCATTTATTTTAGGTGGGTAGTCTCAGTATTGTAAGGGTAAGCCTAATTTTACTCGATTAATGTACTGCGATGGTCTTAAATCAGTACAGATTAGATACAGAATAATAAAATCTAATATAATATTTATTTTTATTATAGATTTTTTGTAATAATATAATTATTTTATAATTGACATTTGAATCATTTTAGAGTGTTAAAAACATTTGAAGAGAGACGCGTTTCAATGTAAAACCTAAATACTTTTCCAAATCAGGGTTTTTACCATTATCAAATACTAAAACTATTTAAAAAATCTGATAATAAAGAAAAAACTTGTATTAAATGAAAATTACAAATGTTGCTTTAGCAAGTAACAGAACAGAAAAAATATATATAATTTATTAAAATAAAAGTAAATCAAAAAGGCAAATAAAAAAATTATACTTTATATTATAACAAATGAAAACAGTAGTGCAAATAATACAATTGCTAAATTTAATATGAAGCAAAAAAGCCAAATCAAAGTATGAAGAAAAATAATAATAAAAAAGGTATATTCATTTTTATTTAATATTCATAAAACATTTATTAATTAAGTTGTTTATAAAATCAGTTTTAGGGATACTCCTAATAACTGATTAACCCGTTAACTTAAAGCAGGGGTGCCCAAACTCAGTTCTGGAGAGCCGGTGTCCTGCAGATTTTAGTAGGGATGGCTGACGTGAAACTGACGTTTCGACACAGTTTCGAGATCCCGAAGCACAAGTGTTTCGAAACACTGCACCGAAGCATGATCCGAAACACCCAATTCACGTGACTAAAGTGTTTCAAAACACCTGGACACGTGACTAAAATGATTCAAAGCAACAATCAGTTAAGAAGTGTTTCGAGACCTTGCGAATCTGGATGTAACTGCCGGCGTCAGTTTCAAAATCTGTCTCATATGGCCTGGTGGACTGTGCCTGTACACGCTGTTTTTATACTTCCAATGACTTTTGGGTTTGAATCCCGACTTGTACAAATACACCTAAATCATGGTTTTATGTATTTTAATCATGTTTCTGTTTTATGGTGTAGCCTAAATAGATTAAAGCTGAGGATACGCCATCAATATAGCATCATTTTTGTAACACTAAAACAATAATAAATATTTTTACAGTACTGTGATGGTTGGGTTTAGGGTTTGGATAGACGTTAATGAAATACAATAAATGGGAAATTTAATAAATAATATAAATAATTCTTGATACCTTCTGGCCACAACTGTGTCTGATCTAGCAACAACTCTGTTTTAATACCAAAACAAGACATATTTATTTACAAAGTGTTTATTCGGATGTCAGACCAATGTTGAAACAAAACGAAACAAGAACAAAGCATTACCAACTGGTATTAAAGCATTTCAAAAAAGCCGTATCAGCCTGGATTCAAACTCAATATCCCCACATGGAAGTCAGAAACCTTAACCGCTCCACTAAATCTCTTGAATAGATACTTTTACAAAGTGGGGTGTAATACCTCAATTTGCTAAAATGTTCTTGCTGAAGCTGTTTCAGTGCAATACATAAAAATGACCACTAGGTGGTCACCGTAGAGTGGGGTTTCAAAACATTTCGAAGCTTCGACACATTTGCTTCGACTGTTTGTTTCAGTGTTTCATGAAGCCTCGCTTTGCCCACCACTAGATTTTAGCTCCAACTTGCCTCAACACACCTGCATAGATGTTTATAGAAAGCCTTTAAAAAGCTTGATTAGATAGCCCAGGTGTGTCTGATTGGGTTGGAACTAAACTTTGCAGGACACCGGCCCTCCAGGATAGAGTTTGGGCATCCCTGTCTTAAAAGGTGCATTTTAATCTATTATTGGTATCAGTTAAATGATTAAAAATGTATTGTTTTTATTTTATTTAAGTTTGGCTGCATAAATGTGCAACACATATTTGCTTATTCGTGAGACAGTAACATGTGCAACTACATGTGCCCACAGACATATTTTGCCAAAAAAGCAAAATGAAAGAAGGATGATGCTGGTCACAGTTTGACACAGACAAGTCGATGCCAAAGCAGCACTGATGCTGATTGCTAAAAAATGTAGCGGAGCATTAATTAAATGCGGTTGTTATTATGTTTGCATGTTAAAATAAATCAGTATTTTAAAATGCAATATTAAATGTGTCGGACACAAAATAGACACGTCAATTGCTTTGTTTTAAATTAAATAGTAGTTTAATATTAATCTGACCAGTTAGCAGTTAATATTCAGTTAATGAGTGGCAGATTTCGATTGGCAAAATTAACCGAAATGAGCATCCCTAATCAATGTATTTGTTCAAATAAGTCAATAATGTTTGCCTCTTGTTAGGGTTGGGCCGATAGTCGATGCCATCGTCCATCTTCGATGGCCAATAGACAACACAATGCTGAGCTTGCATCGCTGATCCTCCGCCCCATCACAAACCCTCACGCAAAAAATACACACTCAGGCCCCGTTTGCACAAAGACGTCTTAGTGTAAAGATGGCATTTTAGAACGAAATGATCCACATCTCCATCGTGTTTTACCTAGCATTTCTGAACAGCCCTCCGTCCGCTGAAAACGCACATCACGTGACCACACACAAACACACACATACAGACAGAAACAGACAGACATTCACAGACGCAAGTGGTGCTCACTTCAGAGCCACACACTGTCATGCGCTCCTCTGAGTTCCAGAGACAGAGAGTCGTGCATGTTTGACAGTTTATCAAGGGTGTACCACTGGATTGCGTCTCATTATAGTTGTTAAACTTGATATTCAGACATACCGTCATATGCCATCGTCCATCGCGATGGTTTACATTAGACATTGTATGATGCCAAATTGGTCGACATTGCTCAACCCTACCTCTTGTGTGGTTTGCTAGGTTCGAGGTTGTTGTCTGCTGATGGTGATGGTCAGATCAAGTGTTGGGGCATGACAGAGCACCTGGTGAACAGCTGGGAGTGCGCACAGAGCAGCTCAGTGGACGGAGACCCTATTGTAGCACTTTCATGGTTACACAATGGAGTCAAACTCGCCCTGCATGTTGAAAAGGTACAGTATGTGAATTCCCTTACCTGCCACTGTTACTTTTGGCTTGCTTGGTTAGGGCCGGCGAAGCTGATCTTCAGTCTATTGTCCTGCAACTACAGTTTGACATTCTTATTGAACTGGGCTGCATTTCCCAAAAGCTTAGTTAGCCTACAGTATGTAGATTCTAAAAATAATTGTACGATTGATCTTAATGTTATGGTCTGTGTCCCAAAAGCATCGTAACTTAATAGATCTGGAAAGTCATCAATGATCTATGAGTGCATTAAAATAATTGTTAAAGCTTTATGGCAATTTCAGACTGTATGATTTTCAAAATCTTCTGGTTGCCATTGTTTTCAAACTAGTGATGAGAAGTTTGGATCTTTTCCGGGAACTGGATCTTGATGAAGATGAAAAGCTGTGTGCTTGAAACGTTACACACTTTATGTCAGCCTTTTTTAATTTAATAAATTTTCTTGTTTTTGCGCTTTGGTGTTGCCACCTTTTTGAATATATATGTTGCACTTTTTACTTTTTTGGCTGAGCACCAGATCAAATGTGCTTTTTTACATTTTTCAATAAACATTCTGGATACAACTCCATATAAGCTTGGCATTGCAATGTGCAGTATGATAAGTCATAATAAAAGGATAAGTGTTTTTTTTTTGTTTTTTGAGTGCTCTGGTTTCCCCCACAGTCCAAAGAAATGCGGTAAAGTTTAATCAGATAAATTAAATTTGATGTAATGTAAGAATGAGAGAGTGTGTCAGTGTTTCCCAGCACTGATGTTCGTACTTTGTGTTGGGTTATGGCCAAAAGAGCATTTGCTGTGTAAAACATCTGCCAGAGTAATGGCAGTTCATTCCACTGTGATGACCTCTGATAAAGCAGAGAATAAGCCAAAGGGAAGTGAGTATTGCAATTGCAAATCTTGCAAATGTGCATATTTTGCTATTTATATTGCAATGGTTGGCAATAAGAGTACTTTAGTACTAAAGTATCTCTTTGTGCCTGCCAGAAGCACACCCTCTGAAAGACTCTTCAGCACTTCAGGCAATGGATTTGCATGTCAACACACATCTCAGAAACCAACCAGGGTTGGCATGCAGGTGTACTTTTCTGTTTGTTTGTTTAGATGTCTGATTTGTTGTATGCAACAGTAAAACATGCTGTTCACTTTAAGAAGTTGTCGCAATGCTTTTTTTTCTATGATATACTATGAAACATAGCCTATGTTTGTTATTATATTATTGTACATAAAACTGCACGATTCTGGCTTAAATGAAAATCATGATTTTTTTTTTTTGCTTTAAAATCAAGATCACGATTTTCTCACGATTTTCTCACGATTCTATAGATGTAAAATAAAGGTTAATATGAGTAGGCTACTATTATTATTTCTCAAACATATGGTTAAACAACAACAACAACAATAATATTATTAGGCCTATGTGTAGGTCAACTGTTGGTTAAAAAGCTAAATTTTGTATAGACATAGAATGGTGGACTTGAACAGACTTTAAATTTGTTCTGTTTGTTATTTCACAGTAAAGTGATGACATCAGAATGCAACTATTCATAATTCTGCAGTTGAATTATTATGTTTGAGACATAAGCTTGTCATTTGTTATTTACAACATTATTAGACCATTTTTTCACTGGTGAAATGAAACATTTGCGTTATATTCATCATTATACAGGCTATAGTTAAACTGACCCAGTAAACATTTCTTTTCATGCACAACATTTTGTGTTTCCTATGAAAGTAAAACATATCAAATGCTTGTCGTAATCAGAACTCTAAAATGCAATATGATCATTTAAATGATGTGCACACTTTCGGTTTCACTTTTTCTGCCAAGTGCATTTACCGTCACTTTGGGAAAAAACACACATGCAAATCATATTTCCCGCACAGCTCCCAAACAATTGCTCTGTGCAACAAACTGAACATTATTTTCCAACTTTATTAACTGTTATTCACAGCCTATGCAGGTTCTGTTCACTAAAGTAGACATCATTTACAAGGAACACGCATGTCCTCTCGGTTGTCATTGCAATAAGACAGAGATGAAATTTTGGGGTGAATTATGCCTTGTAAATACTGTATGTGACATTTTTAACATCATTAGAGAGGTGTCCATGTTGCTGAGCAACGTATATAAAACAATGTAAAGACTTGTGCGACTACCTTTTACATTTTCTCCAGACCTTGAAATTATAATTGGCTGAATAATAGAAAAACTGAATTATGATCGTGTGTTGGGTTAAATCAAGATCGCAATCTTTTTTCGATTAATCGTGTAACCCTAATTTTATATGCTGTTATTATATTTTTTTTAATATAGAATTGTATCTTGAATAACACATTATTTGCATTTATCTTAATCAAACAGCGCTAATTTTGCTACTATTCTGCTACGTGCTTGATTTATTGAAAATGACCATAGAGACAATATGAAGAGTTCAGATGCAAAAGCCACTAAACGCCACTTCCGTCAATTGACATTGAGTGAATGCTTTAGGCTTGTAGTACACCATCAACAAATGGATTTGCTTCTTATCATCTAAATCGCAGTGTCAGTGCATTCAGAAATAACAGTTTATAGGCAAAATCCGCTAAATGCCACCTGCCTTTAACAGCAAAAGCGCTATATGCCGAGAACTAATCAGAAGGCGCAAAGCGAATCATATGTTTTCAATGTAGCAGTGCGCTGATATGCTAGCTTTTATGATGAGTTTTATTTCAATTTCGATTTTAAAAGATGGAGTTTGATGAACTGGATGAGCCCATCCTACTGTCAGTGAATGGCAAATGAAAATGTCCTTTACCTCAAAACTCTGTACATTAAAAGAAAAAGATAACACGATGTACTGTCAGAAGTGTAGCGTGCTTTCAAAACGTTTATTTGCTCAGTGACGCTACTTTAAATGAGTCCAATTTGCTATACATTAAATGGCAACTGCATTTCATGAAAGACAGAGTTGTGTTAGATTTTAGATGCCATTCTTTTATCCCATGTGGATGCTATGAAGATAAACAAGAGACCAAGACCTTGAGTATGGTGAAAATGAATGAATGACAGCTTCTAAAATTGTCTGAGAGGCATCCCCTTTTTGCCCAGTAGTTACCTTGTGTTTTATTTGCTAATGTAAGCTATTTAAAAAAAATAATAATAATATTTATAAAACTATACATTTATGTTTTACCTCATATTACCTAAACGTCTAATAAGCTTTTTATATTAAAGGACAATGCTCTGATATTGATGTTTCACAATGTTTTACACTATATTATTTTAATCTACCAAGGTTAGTTTATAATGTTTACATTGCTCTACTTACATTAAATCTAAGTCCTAAATATCAGAAATGACAACAGATTGTTAGATTTAATTAATCTCAGTTTTAATGTTATTGATTAATGCACTTACTTTACAAATTTCATTCATCCATTTTCCTTCTGCTTTGTGCCTGGTTATCAGGGGTTACCACAGTGGAATGAACCACCACTGACTTGACAGATTTATATATTTTTAATTTTAGGTGATTAATGTTTGGTAAAATAATTAATAATAGCATCTTTAGTGATTTTCAACTAGTCCCACTGTCTAGTCTCAATAGGTTTTTGCAAAAAAAAGCACTGCTGGATTTAGCGGGTTTTGACGCAAAAGAAAATAAACCTTGTTAAAAACCGAAGAAATGACTGAAGCTACATTTTTAAAAATAAAAAGGTGTTTTTTTACTAGCTAATAACCCTATCATTACCTATAAAATGAAACTTCTGAAACTAGTCAGAGAAGCCTGATAGAAAATGCTAATTTACAAAAAAAGAGGTCAGATGATTTAGAGGGTTTTGCATATATATATATATATATATATATATATATATATATATATATATATATATATATATATATATATATATATATATATATATATATATATATATATATATATATATATATATATATATATATATATACTTATGATTATGAATGATCGAAAACCTAACTAACACCTACATTTCTTTCTTGCTTTTCAGTCTGGCTCAACGAACTTTGGAGAGAAATTTTCCCGGGTTAAGTTTTCCCCGTCTCTGACGTTATTTGGTGGAAAACCCATGGAGGGATGGTTAGCAGTGACAGTGAGCGGCCTGGTGACTGTGTCCTTATTAAAGCCAAATGGGACTTTGTTGACAGCCAGTGAGAGCCTGTGCAGACTGAGGGGTCGTGTGGCCCTAGCAGACATCGCCTTTACTGGTGGTGGGAATATAGTCGTGGCGGCCACAGATGGCAGCAGCTCCTCTCCGGTGCAGTTCTATAAAGTGTGTGTGAGTGTGGTGAATGAGAAGTGCCGCATCGACACTGAGCTCCTTCCCTCACTGTTCATGCGCTGCACCACCGACCCATTGCGGAGAGACAAGTACCCTGCTGTCACACACCTTAAATTCCTCACGCGAGAGAACTCAGAACAGGTGAGATAAGGAACACCTGGCACAATTTTAGAAAAAAATATTCATCTTTTATTACATTTATTTTAGGGCTTGCACGACTACTGGTTTCTGCTAATAGATTTGTTTTCAAAACAATACTCGAGTTACTCGACTACCCGTGGTTCGAGCTACTAGTTTAAAAGACAAAGAAATCCTTTTCAATAAGTTTTATTAATTCATAGCCGAATGCATTGCTTTTATAGCGCTTACATAAACTGTCAAAAAATTATATTACTTTTTTATGTCACAGTGTATTATAAAAATAAAAAGCTGCACGCAACATTGTCATTTAACATCTGCGTCATAAGCTTGCTGTGTATGCGAAGCAAACTCATGTTCATCCTGTAATACTTTAAGTTATTAAAGCAACTTTATTATTTTTCAGCCGTAATAAGAACTAAGTAACACTTAATTGATAAACCAGTTCGACAAGATAAAAATAGTTCTCCTCAACAATACAGCTGACCCGAAAAAAAAATTAAATAAAAAAAGCCTAAATTAATAAATAATGCATAAATAAAAAGTTAAGTTGAAATTGAAAATACCAAAATGAAATATTTATAATACAAACGAAAAAAAAAAAAAACTAGGTTAATAATTGCATTTTAATTATACATTTAATGAAAGCTATGGAATGTAAAAATAGCCACAACCCGACACAGTGCTTCCTGAAAACTCATATTCATAACGCAGTATTCATAAAACTAATTAAAAGATTAATAAAATTATTCTGAGCTATAGGCTAAAATCTCATTCAATCATTTAATTTTTGCTACATATCCACAGTTACTAAAATAACAAAATGAACGAAAATATATACTTCAACCGGCCTGAAGATTCTGCAAACGATCATGTGCTCGCAAGTAGTAGTCTGTTATATAACAACTAGTCTTTAAATATTTAAGTTTCCAGCAGTGATAACAAGAATGAAAATTATTTTGGTTCAGAAAAGAAATAGTTCAACAAGCGACAATAGTCGATACAGCCAAACAGAAAATAAATAATAAATACAATATTTATAAACAAATTATTTAAATAAGTGAAAAAATATATAGGTTAAAATAATAAATAAAATATGCGCAGACACAGTAAAAAAACAAATGACTGCATGATATTTTAACATGCAGACAATGTTAGAGAAAATGTATTTCATATTTAAAAAGTCAGAGAAAAAAAAAACAGCAACGCAACTATGAATAAAAAGCCCGTCTTGCAATTTAATCATTTTATATTTACCCAGTTTTCGACAGAAATAAGGGATAGAATCTTACTTCATCCGACTTTATACAGAACACGTCATCCCTGCTTTCATCCTCTTGTCAGTCTATGGTCAAGCTCATGGATCGCTGGTTTACATTTAGAAATACAAGTGCATCCACGTGAGAGGGATGCAGGTTACTCTTTGTCTTGTTACAGTATTGCCGGCCAAAGAAAATTTCTTTCACTTTGTGTGCTGGTGGCAGGGATAGCAAGAAATGATTTCGCTAGCTTGGAACGTATAGAGAAAACTAATGTTCATTACATTAATCTGTGTTTCCTATAGGACTTTTTTCCAGCTGTGGTGGTAGGCCTTTTTTATACAGATCTACCAAACACCTATGGCGTTATTTCAATCTCTTTGCTTGCGCACAAAATTATTAAGATAAAGTCATAATATGCTGAGCAATAGACCTTTTTCTATAAAGTATACTTACAGTAGGTGAGAGTTCAAAGTGTCTATTACCGCCGGAGCATATACCGCCGCCATTTGAAATTGCTGTCGCTCTGTTTTTAGTGTATGACCGCAGTTTGTGAATAAGCCCCCAGGGGGCACAAAGGGACGGGATGCGAACGGACACAAATAGCCTATACAGCAGCTTTAAATATGCTACTGTGCTTGTAAATGAGATTAAACAATAAGTCAAAGCATTATAATTCCTTCATTAATCATTTAAAATTTGTTAACACACTTTATTGTAAACTTGTTAAGGGAAAAGAGGATTCGTTTTGGAAAATATAATTGAATAAATAAAAGACAACTAAAATGAAAGCACAAACATTCAGTACAAATAAGTAGTCTTAAATAAATAAATAAATAAATAAAGCAGTCTTTTAGCCCAAATAAAGAGAGATGTTCAGTGTTTGCTATTTTGATAGGACTAAGACAAGAGATTTTCATTAATGTTATCATTTACAGTTTTGTATGGAAACTTTAAATCTAACTGAAATCTACGTCGTGTTTGCTGGCCTCACGCGTCATGCACCTGTCAGTCAGTCAGTCAGTCAGTCAGTCAGTCAGTCAGTCAGTCAGTCAGTCAGTCAGTCAGCACGTAACCTTTAAGGGTTAAACAAATGACGCACACACAGTAAAGATTCTGCTGTTATAATTCACGTACCTTTTATTGCGTTTTGGTGCGATTATAACCAGCTAAAAAAAAAACACGACTGAATGTTTTGAATGGGAGGCTGTAATATTTTTTGGTGTGGTGCCACGCCACGGAAGAATTAATGTAGCGGAAACCATGTAACTACCATTCGAGAGGATTCCCTGTGGTGTTAATGTTGATAATGTAAATAATCTTGAATTTAGTCCTCAGTTGTAGTTGGAAGCTTTAACCTTGGATTGTGATGTTTGTTGGATACGTTTGTCCTTTTGATGTCATTTATGGTAGACGCATGCTCGAGTAGTCGATTGCTTCTGAGAGCGCTGACTAGTGGTTGAAGTAATCGATCATTTGACTAGTCGACTACTCTATGCTAATTTATTTATATATAAATGCAAAAGCCTCTAAATGCCATCTGAATTTTTCTTTTAAAATTAGCATTTCTCTCAACCTTTTATGTTTATGGTTATGTTCATTTACTTTACTCCTTCCCAGGAGTGACTAAAATCACCCTAATAGTGCTGCGACAACTCAATCGAGGTCACAAAAGACCCTACAATAAGATCCAGAGATCCTTGGTGTTCATGACTCCACCATAAGAAAGAGACTAGTCAAAAATGGTTTGCACGGCAGAGTTCAAAGATGAAAACCAATGTTGTTCAAAAAGAACATAAAAGCTTGTTTCAGTTTTGCCAGAAAACCTTTATGAAAATACTCTGTGGACTGATGAGACAGAAGGAAGTTGTTATGTCCCATTACGTGTTGACTAAAAGTAACACTGCATTTCTAAAAAAAAAAAAAAAACATCATACCAACTGTAAAATGTGGTGGTGGTAGTGTGATGGTCTGGAGCCGTTACACTGATTCAGGACCTGGTTGAATTTCTGTGATAAATGAAACATTGAATACTGCTGTGTAACCAAAATATCCTAAAAGAGAATGTCCAGCCATCTGTTATTGACCTCAAGCTGATGCAGTCTTGGGTGCTGCAGCAGAACAATGATCCAAAGCACACCACCAAATCCACTTCTGACTTGCTGAATAAAACAAAAATAAAAAATATGCAGTTCATGCTTAAACCCTCCAATGTGGCTGAATTACAAGAATTCTGCAAAGATGAGTGGGCCAAAATTCCTTCACAGTGCTGTAGGGGTGTAACGATACACTCAGCTCACGATACAATGTGTATCACGATATAATGTTCACAAATCTATATGTATCACGATATTTGGAATAAAAATTAAAAATCAAACTGAAATGCAAATTTTATTTAAAAAAAATTTAATTACCAAGTAAACTATTTGTTATGTATTTCTTTTGTTTCAACTTGTTAAACTGAACCTTCTTTAAGAAAATAAATTAAACAGGACTGTCTCTGGAAAATAAAACAATTTAAAAACTTCTTATAAAATATTATTGAAATGATTCAATTCAATTGAATTTAACAGTAAGAGCTTGAGGCTTTGCTTGGCCACTTGCATTTTTTGTGTGCAAAAAAATAAAAATAAAAAATAAATTAAAAAAATCTACATTTCCAGGTAATCAGAGTTCTATAAAATAATCCTGAACTTATGTGCATCTGTCTGAGAGGTTTTTATGGATGGCTGTCTTCATGTTGGGCATGATGAGTGACAGGGTGGCCGTCTTTTCATTACACAGGACAGTCGTGGCTCTTTTCAGCAGTTTAGGCAGGTTTACTATTTCTTCGGCGTCGCTGATGTGCAAGTGTATCATGTTGTCGTGGATTTTTGTGTACCTCTGTACTCAAGAGTTCATGCTCGTCGTAATCATAACTCTAAAATGCGATATGATTATTTAAATAATGTGCACGCTTTCGGTTTCATTTCCACTGCTGTTTATACTTCCCACACGGCTCCAGAACGATCACTTTGTTCCACAAACTAAATGTTGTTTACTACTTTATTACCTGTTAGTCACAACCTGCAGGTTCTGTTCACTGAAGCAGACGCGCGTGCGCCTCTATCATAGTCTGCCCTCTGTAGTAACAGCTCACAGTCAGCTCACGTCATGTGTGATTTTGTGGCCGCCAATACATCATTATATGAAGACAGAATGATATTTTAGGGTGAATTATACCTTATAAATACAGTATGTGACTCTTTCAACACCATTAGGAGGTATCCATGTCGCTTTGCAAAGTATGTAAATCACTGTGAAGACTTTAAAACTTAGGCTATGTTTGAACCAGTATGCGTGTCAAAAAGCGGACGAGTCTAAAGCAATGACTGTACAACCGAAATGTTGCCAGACGTCTGATTTTGAGAGGATGGGCCATCCTCTATTTCATCTCCACTCATCTTGGTCTGCTAACATTACTGCTGCTGCTATCTGAACTCACGTGCGACAGCAGGTGGAACGTAGCTCACGTGCAAACAGCTCAACTAATAAGAGAAAACGGACGTCATATCGTAATAAAATCGTCATAACGATCCAAGTTATTGATAATAAATGATTGCAATTGTTGCTGCTAAGGGTGGTCCAAACAGTTATTAGATTTAGCGCAAAAAACCTTTTTTATACACAGCAATGTGGCTTTTATTTCTAAATAATGAAAACCTTTAAGCTAAAGGAAAATGAACGAATGAATGAATAAAAATGTCAATTTCTCTAGCCACACACAGGTCTGATTACAGCCACTTAATCACATAATTAGGACCTGTGTGACAGTGCAGTAGACCAAATGATCCTCAAGACTAGACACAATGTTGAGGTGAGTGTTCATGACTCCACCATAAGAAGGAGACAAGGCAAAAATGGTTTGCATGGCAGAATTCAAAGATAAAAACCACTGCTGAGCAAAAAGAACTTGAAAGGAAAACAAAAGATCTTGAAGACCCTCGGGAAAATAGACCCTCTGTGGGCTAATAACAGGAAAGTTTACCCTTTTTGGAAGTGTGTGTCCCATTATGTGTGGTCTAAAAGTAACACCGCATTTAAGAAAAAAAAAATCGATATTAGTCAGAGGAATAATCATGGTTTCACGGGTATCACTGTTATTGTGCATTCATTTATTTCAAAACTCTACTAGTTTAGTAAAGCATGTGAAAACTTATTTTAAAGTGTTATTTGTTGTTGCTTAGTAACCAAACAATGCAGCCCAAATAGTAATAAAAAATAAACAATTGTCAATTTAAACAAAGTTTAAAATAATCCATTTACTTAAAAATGATGGAAAAAAGTGTTTGGCGTTTAAATATAAAGCTAATAATATGCCAAAACAATCTGAATTTGAATTGTGTTAATTTGAATTATTAACAATTGTAAATTAATAAATCAGAATTGTATATGCCATTTTTTTATCTGAATTCTTTTATTTGAATCTGAATTTCTTAATTAGAGTTTTAATTTCTTGATTTGAATTTGAATTTGAATTTCATAACTTGAATATTGAACATCTGAAATTTAAAATGTCTATAAAAAAATCTGCCGTGAAAAAATCAGTGGTCTTAAAATGCAGATGTTTAATATCTTAGTTAAGAAAATTCAAATTCAAATTAAGAAATTCAAATTAAGAAATTAATTTATGTTTAAAAATTAATGACAAAATTCAGATTTATTAAATTACAATTGTTAATAATTAAAATTAACACAATTCAAATTCAGATTGTATTGGCATACTATTAGCTCCATAATTAATATACAAGTAAATACAAGTAACAATTTTACACTGAAAATAAATGACAGAACAATGAATAAATACATAAAAACAAGAATAAAAAAAAAACTGCATTTGTTTAATGTAAATCTAAACATCATATTAGCTTAGTGTTTCTCTTTTAAAGAGATCAAATGTAGTCAAAGGCTGCAAAGTTTCTGTCTGAAAGGCACATTTGATCAACTGTATTACAACATTTTTTGGTATTTCTCTTTTACACATGCACACTTTTTTTTTTTTTTTTTTGCTTTTTCTGAAGGTCCTGCTCTGTGCATCTAGTCAGATGGGCAGCATTGTTGAGTGCTGGTCCTTGCGCAAGGAGGGTCTCCCTGTTAACAATATCTTTCAACACCGATCACCAGTGGGTAAGTTTACATGAATGAAAATTTGTTTGTTATGATAACACACCCATTGATGACTTGTAAAATACCATAATGCAAAGTTTTTAATTTTATTGCAACAATTACCTCTGTGCTATATGAACATTTACCTTTTATATTTATTTTATTTATGTTTATATGTTTTATATAATTTATTTTTATGATAATTCATTGTGGTGCATTATTTCCCACGATTGAAACTTGATTTGCTAATGCTATCTGAAAAAAAAAAAAAATTTGTTTGTTTTCTTGCCATCTTCAGTAGGTGAAAAGCAGCCAATGACTCTAAAGTGGCGAATCCTCTCAACGACCAATGATCTGGACAGAGTGTCTGCTGTCGCTCTGCCTAAACTTCCAATCTCCATCTCAAACACTGATCTCAAAGTTGCCTCTGATACTAAGTTCTTCCCAGGCCTCGGTAAGGGCTAAATATACTTTCTCACAATTAAAACAACGTAACTCTTGTTCAACTTAATGTAATATTTTTTTTTGTTGTTGTCCTCAGGTCTTGCCTTGGCATTCCATGATGGCAGTATCCAGATTCTCCATCGCCTTTCCCTCCAAACAGTGGGAATGTTCTATGGTTCCTCTGGTTCCTCCCAGCGCGTTGGAGAAGAACCTGCCATTAAACGCCAGAGAGCCGGAGGCCCAATGCTGCACTTCAAAGCCCTTCAGTTCTCTTGGACATCTTTAGCTCTGGTGGGCATAGACAATCATGGCAAGGTATGGCTGCATGACATATAACATGTTATAGGCGATGAATAAGTGTTTGAAAACTTTTTAAAGTGAGGTTTTGGTGTGCATCAAACTTGATCAAACCTCAAAAAACCCTTTATGTAAATGCTTAATAATGACGTCCAAGATGAAATCCAGACGGAGTGTGCTTAAGCTTGGCATAAGTTAATAAGTTAAAAACTTTCTGCTCGAAAACAGTTTGTCAACAACAAACAACAAATTGTCAAACTTGTCAGCAAATGATTTACCAGAACAAAATAAAACGAATAAGTATATATAAAACAATAATACGGATCTATACTTATAAGCATGATACAATATATAAGCATAGACAGTGTGACAGTATGTTTTTGTTAG
This sequence comes from Danio rerio, assembly GCF_052040795.2. Lineage (NCBI taxonomy): Eukaryota > Metazoa > Chordata > Actinopteri > Cypriniformes > Danionidae > Danio > Danio rerio. The sequence goes on from NC_141031.1 coordinate 14,777,290, forward strand.
TGTTGTTAAGGCAGTTTGAATGAACTGATGTAATTTTTTATTATGATTTATTATTATTATTATCATCAGTGTTGGGGGTATTGCGTTATAAGTATTGCACGTTATACTAATATAAAACATTATTTTTAAAAATAAGTAATATTATTTAAGTTACTTTTTAAAAATGTAGCATGAGTTACTTTTACCTTGCTTAATTGGCTTTTACAAAATATATTGCTGAAAAAAAATGACCTTAGTACGGTTGAATGACAGAGCGTGCTGCGAGGGAACAGACAGTCGGCTCGCACCCATCATCATCAGGTAGAGCTGGGCCATATGGCAAAAAAATTATGACAATTTTTTTTCATATCAGTCGATATCGATATTTATCACGATAAACATAAAATCTTTATATCTATTAATTTTACAAGATTTTCAGTATGCTAATTGCTTTGTGCAGCTGATTTAACACATTTAGTGAAATGTTTTAGCTGTCTGACAATATAAATAATAAAATAATAATCTAAAGAACAATCTTAATTCAGCACTTACTGTTCTAGTTTTCAACAACCAAGGAAATTATAAGTTATTGTTCAAATTATTGTTTAACATCAGGAAAAAAAAATCCCCGGTTTGGAAAAAGTAAAGGTGAGTTAATGGTCACAGAATTTTCAGTTTTCACATTTTAGTACAGTCAGGATACTCAAGTAAACAACAACAATTAAATAAATACCTCCAATATCGACTAGTCAGAAAAAACTATTATCTTTAGTGCAGCCATCTTAACTAAGTAAACTACAATTAAATAAATAACTGAAGTGTAGACTAGTGAAAGATAAACAGGCTTGTCCTTTCTAAGGACATTTGGAATATTTAATTAAGTTTTCAGTTCTTCTTCAAAAACACCTTAATGTTCATATTCTCAGGTGAGAAGCTTGCAGACAGCTAGTGATGCTTATTTTTGATTAAGTTTACATTTAGATAGATAGGTTTCCATTTAAATTAAAGAAAAAATATACATATACTGTGTTTGTATAATGTTTTTAAATGACATATTCACCAATAAAATACACTGCAGTTTTGTCTGAAACTTATGGTTGTAGCCTTTAAAGGTTGTATGTTTGCCTCCCGTTACTGATGTGTTAATGGCGGTTATATCTGCGGCCGCTGCGGATAAACCATGGGTCAGGTAATAAAAAATATTATAATTAGCTAATTGCAGGTCGGTTGCGGGTAGGGCTGGGCGATTTAGCAAAAAAAAAAAATCTAGGTTTTTTATAAAGTTTGACCGATTCACGATTTCTATTTCGATTTATTTATTTTTTTATTGTGTCACTAGTCTTCTCAAAACATTACAACAGCATGACTGAAGTAACGTTCTCTTTAAAAGTAACTTGAAAAACCATCTGTTTAAGGAACATTGCATTTTTAATGGCCATGTCATACAAAAATCGGTCAAGGTGTAAATAAATGTAAAACAAATTCACAAGTTAAATAGCGTTGCTGAAGATTTGAATAAGAAATATTTGTGTAAATATTGCAGTTGCAGGAATACAGGGGTATTTTTTGCAAGTTTTGCTGAGCCTAGGAAAGATTGGCTGTCAGCTCGGCTTTGACTTCGTCTTCTGATTAAATGTCAGGTTGTAAAGCTGCTGCCTTTCTCTCAAAAAGATATAGTGGAAGAAAAAGCACTGAACATGGAAACTGTAAAGCCTAATTTAACCCAATGTGTGAAGTTGTGGACGTATAGTAGGAGCAAATACAAGCACCAGATGCATGTCTAATATAAAATAATATATTAAATCTATTTTTCTTTTTTCCCCCTTTTAAATACCGATCATTTGATGCACTTTGCTACACTCTCTATTATGCTGGCTGATCTGTCTGATTTTCAACTAGGTTCGCTAAATGACGTCATGGGGGCGGGTACTTTCATTTTCACTGCTACAGTCCCTCACCTCTACTCTTGTTCAAACCAAAAGATCGACGCGGTTTTTCACATGGCAGGCTTTTACGTCCTTCATACATGTTGAGATCGAGTTTATCGATTTGATGAGGGAATATGTCTTGACAATCCACACAGATGTGCAACAAGTAAAATCCTACATGACTTTATCCTACAACGCTTTAACAGGCAGTCAAGCAGGTCGCACACCAGAAGCGCCGCGACACGGTGCGGACATGAAAGTTTAAACTATCACACACCAAACGCGCACATTCACATGATATTTAACATGAAACTAATCAGATGGCGCTCTGTGGGCCGGCTGAAATATGAACTGCTTTGTGAATCGTGGCTGGGCGCCGCCGGTGTGTGTATAGAAACCTGTTTAGAATTCTAAAATCCATGGCGTGGTGCTGTGCGGCGCTGCGCCGAGAGGCGCTTCTGGTGTGCTTCCTGCTTCATTCAAAGAGTGAACCAAAGCGCATTGGTGCCATTATAATGTATTAAATATATATATATTTTAAAATCACAATTTCTCGATTTCATTCAAAATTAAATCGTCTTAAAACGTAAATTCGAATTAATAAAAAAAAATCGGAAAAATCGCCCAGCCCTAGTTGCGGGTATATAGCGGGACATAGCAGTGGATCAGCGAAAAAGCAGCGAGTGGGCTTTGCAGAATGGGAAAAAAGGAGGCGCCCAATAATAAAGAGTACGGCAAGAGTATTCAAAGTTTCAGTTAGAGGATTCAGAGAAAAATCTGCCATCATCCTGGGAGAAACAAGATCGCTTATTTCCACGACTGCAGCGCCTTGCGAGGAGAATCATTCCTACATCACGTGGTGCAAGCGCACGCTCATTTACTGCAGCCTGCAGCTGGCCGCGTTTCGAATGCGAGGCGGAGATGGCGCGGCCGCATGGGGATATGAAAAGCGGAAAGCACACTTTTTCCTTTGATCTGTTTTTTGGTGTATTTTGCTGACATGATTATGATTTTCGTTGTTTTTGCTTAACTTTCGTTTGGGTAAAATTATTTTGCATTACTTTTGCCCACTTTAAGACATTTAGTGAGTTTTGTTCATATTTATTTAGATTAAATTGTATGTTATTTTTTGGCTCGGTTCTTTCCAGACAATATTGAGCTATATCTCCTCAAGTTCACACTTTTCTCAGAGTAAGGTGGATAGGGAAGATGTCGTACGACTTCCATTTTGCAAACACATATAAAATGTATTGTTAAAGGCATCAGGTAAAAGGTGAATGTCTTCTTTATATTTATTTTATAGGGAAAAAAGCGGCGCACTGCGCTGAAGGACTTTTTTTTTCTTTTCATCAGTTTTTAGAGAGGTAAGAGGGGTTATTCATGAATTAGAATTGTTTTGTTATATTTCTTTCTTTTGTTTGGCTTCACTATCGTCCCCTGACTCGAGTTAAATGTTGTTGTGTAAATATCCTTATTGCAGCCTATAAAGCAAGCTTCAAGTGTCCATTGAGATGTGATTGAGATTGTGTTGTCTGTCATATCTCTTGTCTGTCTTTTCAGGGGTTTTTTCTTGTAAGTCACGGCTTTCGAAAATGATGACATGAGACTCTGCTGGGTAGTTGCCCTGGTTTACCAGCACTTGTTTAAGTCTGTAATTTTTTAGCATCTTCATAAGGGAGGTGTTGTTTTAAGTGATGAAACAGGCTTGTGGTGTTGCCTGCTTTTGATGACACGAGTCGTCTTGCGCAGTTTGCAGCGCACGTTGCTGTTTTGTGTTGGATAGATAAAAACTAAGTAGCTCAAGGCTGAGGTCTAGTGACGTTTCTTGTCAACAATGTCTATGGCTCTGACCTTTTTTACCTTATTTTCTTACTCCTTTCAGTACAACTATGGCTGGAAACTTGTACGGCGTGCGGGAATCGAAAGGGCAGGCTGCAAAATGCAATGTTACGCGTAGTACGTAAATATTATCGAGCAATTATCGAACTGTCATTATCGTTTTATCGAAAAATTTTATATCGTGATAATTATCGATATCGAATTATCGCCCAGCTCTATCATCAGGTCATTTTTTTCACAGCAGATGAGTCAGTGTACTGAACTGAATCCACTAACTGTTCTACTAACTGATATGGGTTTATTTCGAGTCAGAGGGGGTATCCGGTATGTTAGTACTTACTGAAGATGCAAACCATTTCACAACAACTTCATTCTATTTAATGAACTGGTTCGACTGATTAAAACCAACGATTCATTCGCGAATCGCCTGTCATCACTGCAGACAGAAGCATTTTGTTCTCTTTTGTGAAACGATTTACACAATTGTTCAGGCCACGTGAAGAAATTTATTGAATGTATAAAGCTCAAAGATTTATTTTGATTTAGGTATGTTTTTTATTGTCTTACTTTTGCCTCAGTATAACTTATTTCATGTTAGTACTCTTAGACTTTATTGCAGTCTTTACCTCAATGAACAGTGAATTTACTTAACTAATAACAAACGTACAAAAGTAGCAAACACATTACTTTACATGCTTTCATTAATCTGTATATACAGCATGTTTAGCTGTGGGCTCAGAAAGTTCTTAAAATATAATTTTATAGTAAGTTTTAAAGGAAAATGAAGGTGTAGGTTGTATAGGTGGTTGTAAAAGGGGTTAAACACACATGCAAGTTCTGAAACAGGTCAAACCTCAGCCAGCTAAGGAAAAGTAATTAATGCAAAAGTAACTCAAAAGTAATATTGCATTACTTTCCATAAAAAGTAACTAAGTAACACACTTAGTAACTTTTTAGGGGGAGTAACTCAATATTGTAATGCACAACTTTCAAAAGTAACTTTCCCAACACTGATTATTATTATTATTAATTATTAGTACTTCTGTCTAGAAACACGCAACATTGTTTTTAAAAACTTTGGCCTACCAAAGAGTGCTGCTGCATCCCATTATTAGTAGTATTTGTAGTAATTATTGGTGGTAATTACCACTAAAAGCATAGTGTTACATGCTTCTTTATTTTTGCTAATTCTGTGCTATAATTCAAATTTGATTCTTATGGTATTAAAAGGTTTTAAAAAGGTCTTGAAGTCTTAAACCTACAGTTACCCAGCATAGATTTTGCCATATGTAAGATGCACCTTCACTGTTAAATGTGATGTGAAGTAAGTCCACACTTTGCTGATGAAGCATTAGCAAACACTTGAGCAACAACAACAACACTACATGTAAACTGTCTTTTGTGTGCCTGCCTTTAACCCAGTGTTTCTCAACCACGTTTCTGGAGGACCACCTGCTTTGCACATTTATCATGTCTCTTTAATCAAACACACCTGATTCAGATCATCACCTCATTAGCAGAGACTGAAAGACCTGTAATGGGTGTGACAAACAAAGGAGTCATCCAGAACATGCAGTTTTGGTGATTTCCAGGAAGGTGGTTGAGAAACACTGCTTTAACATACACCTCCCTAAACACATTTATTTTATCTGGTCTCTATCTAATGACTGTTTGGTCTTTTAAATCGATCAGGTAATGGGTCTTTCACTTTCACGCTAGTGAAAGCCTCATAGACTGTTGGTTGGTTCCTGTAAGTTGTGCACCTTTTTACTAACCAAGATTGTCGACGCCATTATAATGACACATTCATTTCAGAGTCCCACAGAAAAAGTGATTGACAGATGGTAATTTTTGTGCAACTTACCTTTATTTATTTATGACCTGGTTATGGGTAAAACAAAGACCATGCGGGTCAGGTAGTTGAAACGGTAGTTTGTGCAATGTACGTAACCTTATGGAGTCACTCTCTTGGCATTGTATATTGGGGACGCATAAAACCCTGTTGTGTTTGATTCTTTTCAACCCTGTCATGTTCACGAGTCCTGCCGTTAATCCGCTGGTCAGATAATTAAAAAGTTGGCTATACTTAATGTTAACTATGGGTGGTTGCGGGAAGATAAGATTAATAGCCATAAATACGCAACGCATAGACCTACTCTTATTTAAAAAAATCACGTGTTTAGTAATAAATAATCTTATTTTTTATTAAAACAAAAGTGATTTATCACTGACTAGCCAACTGCAGAGAAACAAAGCATCCATCGCAGCAACCGCAGTAATCACTTTTTGCCAAGTTCAGCTCTTCTTTTTTGCACTTGATTATTATGCGTTTAATGTTAAAAAGTCAATAATGAATAGGCCTACAAGAGTGTAGCGTGTGCGTGCGTGCGTGCGTGTGTGTGTGTGTGTGTGCGCGCGTCTTTTATCACTAAAGCCACTCTCTTCCAAAACCAAAAGTTTCTTCCTCTATCTGGCAATATTTCGGCTTTTAATCGAATAAAAAGATAATTTAGATGAGCCAGTATTCGAAAATTGCAGTAAAGTAACTGCAACGTGTGGCCACACATTGAATCTGAGGTCTAACCTCATCTCACTCGTGCTGTCATCCAGACAATAATACACATGCCACACAAGTCAAGTCGCAAAACTGAGGCTGGTATGCGATAAATGTAAACAACTTTGAATACCATAGAATTTACTACAGACATCAGTGGTAACATACCTTTCATGTAAAAAACTACAATAATTGAGTAATTTGGTTATATTACTACTTTTGTTTTACTACATGAATGAGTTGGTCAGTTGTGAACAATTTACATTTTTTAGAACACTGTGCTTTCCCACACTTTAACCAGCAGAGGTCCTCATCAAAGAGCTTCGAGTAACAATCCTTTTTCCAATACAATTGAGTCGAATGGTTTACTGGTTCAAAAAGCTTAATTTCATCATCACTATGGCAAACAACAAAAACAGGAAACCAAGCCAAGAGTCAAGGAACACAGAACAAGTAGACACAGAAAACGCTTTATGTTCCAGGGATAAACCACCTAGGCTCAGCAAAGTGTGTGGGAAAGTGAGCCTAATAAATAGGCCATGTAATCAGTTTGAATTTATACATTATATATATATATATATATATATATATATATATATATATATATATATATATATATATATATATATATATATATATATATATATATATATATATATATATATTGAAGTTAACAGGAGGTAATTCTAGTAATTATGACTTTAACTGTATACAACTGTATACAACTTCTGTTGCCAGTTGAAAAAAATATTGCTTAAGGGGGCTAATAATATTGACCTTTAAATGGTTTTAAAAAACAGCAAAAGAGGAGGAGTACAGCTTTAAATTTTAACTAAATTTTTAAAAGCTATTTGCCTTTTCATCTTTTTAGCTGTCACAATCTATTGTATAAAGCGCTATAGAATTAAAGGTAACGAACAATGAAACATTAAAAACATAGCTAACGCCTAGATTTTTTTTTTCTATAGCGTGTAAAACGTTTGTAGTTTTTGACTGAAAACTGTTGTATAAACTGCCCCTTAAATTTCATCTTCTTTGATTTCAGTTGCACATGTTTCGAGTGTCCCCATCCATGGGCCAAATGTTGGACATGAACACCCTCCTGCGCCATTTACTGTTTCTCCTGGAGTACTGCATGGTAACAGGATATGACTGGTGGGACGTGCTGCTTCATGCACAGCCTGGCATGGTTCATAACCTTCTGGAGAAGCTTCATGAGGAATACATGAGACAAAACCAAGCACTGCAGCAGGTTGGTCAGTCTGCTATTGTGGGGCCTGTTTTAAGTACACCTAGTATTAAGATGCATATTTTGTTGATCCAATCACAAGTGGACAACGGTAAGTAGTACAGGTGTAAACAAGGTGTGAAATGTTTCGAACTTGTCCCCTTTCAACCATATCCAGAGGAAGTGGCTAAACCGATTGAAACTTTACAGATGATTTAAGTTAATTTGTATTAAAGGTTAAGAAAAGTAAGTAAATAAATAAGCAGTATGTTCTCTGATGTTTCCTGATTCGAACTGTGCGTTTACACCAAAGGCGGTGAGAGCTTTTTAGCTTTTACACCAAAGTTCACTCTGGCCACCCTGACGACAATGCTGTCTACCTTCACACCTCCGCCATTGAGACCGTCAAAATTTGCTACATTGATCTCATATTTAAAGGGGCCGTCGCAGCATATCAGCAATTCGGTTACATTCCCGCAAAAAGCATGCTTTTCTAGACTAAAAATGTTGCACGCTTTTTATCAAATTTAATTAACTGTGGAAGATCAAGTTGCCGTGTGTGTGGCTTTGCTTCACATATCCAATATGTGCCTAAATGTCTTAAATATTCTGAAGCAGCAATACTGTTTTGTACTGTCTTTATAGTTAGTGAGATTCCCACTTTTTTAACAACAAAAAGTATAACGTTAATGCACATCAATTCGCTATTACTCGCCTTTTTATGTATGTCACTGTAAGAAAACATTGTAAATAATTGGAAATACAATGACCGCAATAATCAACAATAAACAACTGTAGTCAGAACCAAAGTTTACAGCACTGTGTTCTCTGTAATCCTTTCAAGTGGGGGTGATCTACATACTGATTGCTTGCCGCTGAACTACGTCAAAGCTCATTATCATAAAGTTGACTTGATTTCAACAGGGTATATACACACAGACTTTTCATTTCTGTCAGCCAGCCCCAGGGCTTCCAGTGAATTGTCATCCCATACAAAATCACTGCGTTTAAGATCTGATTTCTTTAAAAACAGTGATCTTCACTGCCTGATTGAGATACAATATAAAGTGGGTATCATACCAACAAGAATAACTACATTAAGTTCTATTTTTCTGTGCCATGTCTTTAGAATATGAAAATTAATTTGACCCTAGTATTTTCAATGGAGTTTCTATGCTAGCATGCTGCTAATGACGGCACCTTCTTTTATGGTGTTTCATCTCTTTTTACGCTTTAACAACCAAATTTATTCTTGAAGTCCCCAAGAAATCAAAACTAACCATGTGATTTTGTTAGCTCACGTTGTTAGTTTTGTGGTGAATAATTCATCTTTGCATGTCATTGAGATCAAAAAATAGTTTGCACATCTAATCTTAAATTAAAATCTGAAAATGCAATCTCTTCTTGTTTTCAGTTAATTTATCAGATTACGTGATTTTGAGGTCATGGTAATGGTATAAGGTTTTATTTCTTGTGCTACATAAAGTCATTAAAGTTCTGTCAATTGTTTTATTCTGTTCAATGCAACATGTAGGGACAACATTTTAAAACTACTCTTTTTTTTTTGGGGATCAAAATTTTTCATCACCTGCATAATGATTTTATTTTAAAACAGGGTGTCTGCGGAGTCTTAAAGTATAAGTTTTCATTCATTAATTTTTCTTCGGCTTAGTCCCTTTATTCATCAGGGGTCACCACAGCGGAATGAACCGCCAACTTATCCAGCATGTGTTTTACACAGTGGATGCCCTTCTAGCAGTAACTCAATACTTTAAAACATCTATACACACTCATTTACACACATACACTACAGCCAATTTAGTTTATTCAATTCAACTGTACTGCATGTCTTTAGACTGTGGGGGAAACCGGAGCACCCGAAGGAAACCCACAGCAACACAAGGAGACCATGCAAACTCCACACAAAAATGCCAACTGACCCAGCCGGGACTTCAACCAGCAACCTTCTTGCTATGAAGCAAATAAACTAAATTTTAGGACTTTTTTTTCAAAATTTTAGGCCTAAGTTTTAAATTTATCGCAATATTGTGTTGTAGGACTTAAATCCATTTAAACAAGTCTTAATTTTCCTGTGTCCACAAAAAGGCACTTATTCAGGCTGAAAACATGCAATCACCGGAGATTAAAAAAAAAAATCGATCTCTGTAGAACTATTAACAATTAGTTTAATTTTTAACTCTATTTACCAATAGTTTAAATATGCTCTTTACAAAATTATTCATTTAAAAGTAATTTATTTATGGTGAGGACACTGACCTGAAGAGACAGTTGTGCATACATTTAGCTTTTTTTAAGAAATGTTTTGTTTAAACAAAATTGCACTTATGAGTATGCTTCTTTTGGTATATTATTTAAAAAATGTAAGAAATAAGGGAAATAATGAAGAAATAAGGGGAAAAAAATTTGATGAGGATATTAAGAATATTTTCCTTTTCCATTAGAAAAAAAATCTCCTTATATTGTTTATCCCCATATAAGTCTGAAATTTTATTAATTATGGTCTTAAAAAGTCTTAAATTTTACTTAAATTTGACTTTTTGCAGAAACCCTGTTTAAAGCTTCTCTATATTATACTTTAATGTTATATTTGAATAAAGACAACAATGTTTATATTTGCTAAAACTGTGTAGATTTTGTATTGGGAGCTCAATAAAAATACATTATTTTAATTTACAGAATAAAACAAGTAATCAAAGCTTGTTTAATTGATTTAATGTATTTAACTGTACAAATGTTTCTGTAGACTTATAACCAATTACAGACTGCCATACAGCAATTTGGTTTAATTGGTAAATGCCTTTTATTGGTAAATGGTAAAGTAACTTCTATTGCAAAAATGGCAATCATAGAAATTGTCACTGTATAACTTTTTGACTTTTCTGTGGCTTTTCTTTTTTTTTCGTCTGACACTGAAGGTTTTGTCCACCCGTATAGTAGCAGTGAAGGCATCTCTGTGTAAGCTGTCATCTGCCACTGCAGCAAGAGCATGTGACTTCCATGCAAAACTGCTCCTCATTGCCATCAGCTCCACGCTGAAGTCGTTACTGAGACCTCATGTGCTTAACACCCCGGATAAAAGTCCTGGAGACAGACTGTCTGAGATCTGTGCCAAAAACACTGACACTGGTAAGAATCCACCACCATAATTAATACTTCAGTATAGGCTTGTTCCAATTATTGAGTAATCACCTGACTGTGGTCATTTGTGATATTTTAAAGTTGTTTCATTGAAGCAATTTCATATTTTACATTTCAGCTATCTAAATAAAGGAAATTTAAGCGTTTGTAGAAATGACAACAAATTGTATTGTAACATTGTACTGTCTCCATTTCTGTGGTTGTAGGAAGACAAAGTATAAAATATAAAAGAAATTTAAATATAGAAGGAAAGGTCTTAAGGGTTTAATCAGTTTATTATATATTATATTATGTTATATTATGTTTTTAAAAATATAGTATTTAAAAAAATTGTGTTCTTATATACAGTATTGGGGTGATTCCAAACTTTTTATTGATGAGAATTTACATTACATTACAAAAAACACAAAGGACATATGATGAATTCCATCAATATGGACAGTATATAAATTGCATCCATAATGTTTCCTTTTTAAAGAATTATTCATTCATTCATTTTCTTTTCGGCTTAGCCCCTTTATTAATCTGGGGTCGCCACAGCGGAATGAACCGCCAACCTATCTAGCACATTTTTACGCTACTGATGCCCTTCCAGCTGCAACCCATCCCTGGGAAACATCCACACACACTCAAACACTATGGACATTTTACCCTACCCAATTCACCTGTACTGCATGTCTTTGGACTGTGGGGGAAACCGGAGCACCCGGAGAAAACCCATGCGGGAGGATGGCATATGCTCCTAATAGACTAAGTAATATTAAAAAAAAAAACAGCACGTCGTTATTATGGGAATATCTTGATTTCAAAGTCATAGACACCAAGCAAAACCAGCACCTTAAAAAGCACCATAGGCGGCTATAAGAGTAGTGTCTTGCTAAAAAATTAACTAAAAGTATTGAAAGTGACACTTAATCAAGTACCAAGCAATAGCAAAGTACAATTTCAGAGTTGTTTGCTAATATAAGTTAGTATCTTTTAAGTTCCTTTTTTTAAATAACTCTAAATGCATTTTAGCAATTAGAAGCTACTATAAAGATTATTGAGCTGAAGTTTGACTACAAAATTGAATCATCAAAATTGTAATATCTTTAAAAAAAAAAAGTGTAGTATGGTATTTTCCCCAAATCGCACAGCCCTATCACCAAATTAATAATTATGACAGACCTACATAGAATGAATCTTTGCATTCTCCTATCCACACACATTTATTGTTGTTTTGACACTAAGCACATCTTTTAATCTGTTAATATGTGTTCAGACATTGATAAGGTGATGATCAACCTGAAGACAGAGGAGTTTGTTCTGGATGGACCACCCCTCCAGTCCCTTCAGCAGCTTATTCAGTGGGTCGGAGACTTTGTTCTGTACCTGCTGGCCAACCTTCCCAACCAGGTGAGCTCAGCTGTGATGATCTTTACTGATGATCTGAGGCCTTTTACACAGAATGCATTTTTCTTCTCCAACCCTCTACTTTTGTATTGCTTTTTTAATGTTAAGACATGCTAGACAGACATATTTGACCATTACACTTGCTTCTCGTGTCTTTTAAACAGTGGTGGTAAGAGTACAAAAAAATTGTACTCAATTACAAGTACTGTTACATTGCTGAAATTGTACTCAATTACAAGTAAAAGTACTGGTGTTAAAAAGTACTCAAGTAAAAGTACAAATTACTCTTCGTAAAAACTACTCAAATTACAAAATTACAAATTACTTTTTTAGCTTGGCGGTATTGGTGGAATTATCCATAAATCCGGAGTCAGACAAGATTTAGGCAGTAAAACACATTTTACATAACACATCTAAAGATACTATAAACACTTTTTAAACTGTGTAAACAGCATTAATTATAGATTATAATTATATAGCACCTATAGAGGAAACCCATGCCAACATGGGGAGAACATGCAAACTCCACACAGAAACACCAACTGACTCAGACAGGGCTTCAACCAACAAACTGTTTGCTTTGAGGCGATAGCGATACCCACTGCGCACCATGATTATTTTACAAAAACAATGTTTTGCTATTTTGAGTATAAAGATAACAGAAATATGCACAAATGCACGACTTCTTATCATTTCAAATGATGCCTCTTTTATCTGTACGATCAATAGATGATTTAATATATAAAAAATAAACACTTGCAAATTATGGAGAAACTTTGTTAATTACCTAATTCGCCAACTGAACCGTCAGAAACCACAAAACAACACTGCCTAGTGCCTAAACATATTATTAATAAATTAAATATCACACAAATTAAGTTATGTCTTCTTACCATAATGTTTTTTTTCAGATTATAGACTGAAGTCTTGTAAAAAAAAAAAGGGTTTCTGCAGATATCGTAATGTCAAATGTAAGACTTTTTAAGACTACGTCATATCTTTAATATTGTTCAAGATTTTAAAAATAATTATTTTTCATTATTTTTATAATTTATTATGATTACAAAGTTGGGTGACGGGGTGGGGCAGTGGGTAGCGCTCTCGACTCAAGGCAAAAAGGTCGCTGGTTCAAGCCTTGGCAGGGTCATTTGGCATTTCTGTGTGGAGTTTGCATGTTCTCCCCGTGTTTGCATGGGTTTGCTCAAGATGCTCCGGTTTTCCCCACAGTCCAAACACATGCATTTTAGGTGAATTAGGTAAGCTAAATTGTCTGTTGTTGTAAATGAGAACGGGTTGCAGCTGGAAGGGCATCCGCTGTGTAAAACATATGCGGGATAAATTGGCGGTTCATTCCGCTGTGGCGACCCCAGATTAATAAAGGAACTAAGCCAAAAAGAAAATTAATGAATGATTGTAATGAATGAAATCTTTTCAAGATTTTTTAAATCAAAGTTTGATGCATCACTCACTTTTGTTTATATCACGGACAGTTCTACCTGTTAAAGTTAAATATCAATGACAACAGAACATGGGTTACTCTACAATTATTATTTTTTTATTCTGGCAAGAATAATAGCAAAAAAAAATTTTTTTTTTGCCCACTCAACAATTGACACATTATTGTCTGGCTAGTTTCTGTCCTCTACTAATGAGCTGAAAAGGCAATAATGGTCCAACAATCCTGTCCATCATCACCAATAAAGCCTAGAAATTGGGCTTCAGTATACTGTAAGCTGATGGGTTCATATATTATTTTCCAGTTATCAAATACTTAATTTGTTCCTTAATTTTTGTTACATTGCTTTAACTTCAAAATGATCCATCAGTGTAAAACCTATAAATGGTGGAAAAACATATTCTGTAATCTTAAAACCACCTGGGTCTCCACTTTTGCCATGGCCTCTTTTTTGTTGTAACAAACTTATCCCCCAGGTTTTTCCAAACTTTAACAAAACACTTCCTTTCCATGGCTGTTGCAATTTCTAGCCAAGAATTATCGGTCATCTGGTTATCTCTTTGTCCACGCATGGTCGGATAGTTAAGATGTCTGTACAGTCGTACTGTTACAAACAAAATCTCTTCAAAGTGATTCAAATTCAACTCAAATCTAGCACGGCGCCGCGCGAACTGTTCACCCGAAATCATGTCGCGCGCATCCAAAGTGAACCTCCGCAAACACGGCGATGACGTCACATTCGCCGCGCGCACTGAGCTATTGCATGCTGGGCTTATTTGTAGTTTTAATACTGCAAATTACAATAGGACTAGTGAAATAAAGAACTACACCACCACGAAACCAAGCAACAACAAAAAATTATATTAAATGAGCATTAGAAGTAGCGTTACATGTACATCGGAAAAATAAGACATGTGCAAACATATTTCAGATCTAGAACAGCGAATTTAAGACTTTTTAAGGGCTAAAATTTAGATGTTTATATTTTAGACATTTTAAGACCCCACAGAAACCCTGTGTAAGCCGGATGGCACAGCCGAGGGCAGGTTTCATCCACTTATTTTTGCGCTTTTTGGATATGCACATAAAACGGTAGATGGAAACGCTATAATGCGCATATATTTTGAAAATGTGTGTGAATGGACAAACCAGCAGGCTAAGCACATTGTAAAACATCTAAAGTGTTGTTTTGGTCATTCTAAACCGCCTCAACCATTTCAGTATTATATTATATTAATAATGACCTCCAGAATTGTCAAGAGTTTCTGCACTCCGTAGGTGAACAGCTCCTCCGGGTGTGGCCATGCATTCATCCTCTGCTATTTCTTCCTCATTTCTTCTGTCTTACATCTCCATATGTCAATTGATAACTTTGTGATTGTATGATGACGGTCACGTAAATCTGCAGTAGCCTGAACTTGTTTTTCGGTTCAAATAATGTACCAGGCTTTTCATTGGTCCGTTAAGATCAGCTTTTTTTATTGGCTACCGAAATGCTGGTCAGTGCGTGGCTGAAATATTAATTTATTGACAGTACTCTGTAACGAATTGTGATTATAAAAGTAACGAAGTAGATTACTCAGCTTAATTTGTACTCAAGTACAAGTAAAATTACAGGCTTAAAATTCTACTCATGAAAGTACAATTACACCAAAAATGTACTTAATTACAGTAACGTGAGTAGTTGTAATTCGTTACTCCCACCACTGCTTTTAAAGCACCACGCACGTGACAATTCGGAGATGATTTGAGCCGTGGATGCGTTAAAATATTAAAACTCCTGTGACTAGATCGTATGTGACCGGCCAATAGGATGTGATGTATTCCAGTGTTGTCCAATCAGATCTGTGTATGCGAGAATAATTTTTTCATGAAATTAAAAATTTAAATATTTTCTTTCTTAGTTTTTGAATCAGAAAAAAAAGTTTATAAAAACCCACATTTTTATTCATAAATGGGTAATAATAGTTTTTTTTTAAAGAGCCCCATTATGCATTAAAAAGGTCATATTTTGACAACAACAGTCTGATATGCTTGCAAAGTCAAAAAACACTTTCATTGTCATAATAAGCATTTATTTTTACCTAATTATCCTTACGATTCCCATCTCAAACCCCTCCTTAGCGAGATGCTAATCTGCACTGATTGGTCCGATGATCCAGTCTTTTGTGATTGGTCAACTGCGTTCACTGCGTTAAAGCAATGCAGTTAAACACCATCATATAGCTCTATTCTTAACCATAAGTAAAACAGTGACACACGTTCAGTATTAATCCACACAGTGACAAAAGCTGACTATTATGAAACTTGACCGCCGCACGTGTTTAAATCTGTAAACACAGCGGCACGCATCACATTTTCAACGTGGTTTTAGATGCGATATGTTAATACAAAGAGATATATTAATATAAAGAGATATGTTAATATAAAGAGATACAGTACAAGCCGCGTGGAGCGGTTACAAAAATACAAACAAAATTAAATACATAATTTGCAAGCTTGAGAAAACAAGGAGGCAAACATTTTAATCGCACTTACTTACACTTGTGAAATGGAGGAAGAAACCAATCCATTAACTGTATGCTGTAAAATGCCTGTCAAGCTCTGACAAAGTCCCATACATCTATAGCCTTCCTTTCACAAACGGCTGACGAATGCACTGTTGTAAGCATGTAGATTGCTGTAGCACTTGTCAGAAAAATTACTGGAACACAGCACAAGGCTGGGACTATAATGCTGAGGTATTTTTGCAAAAATAAACTTAAACCACTGACTGAATGGGTAGGGAAAATAACACTTAACTTTCCCTCACACTTCAGAGCACAGCATCTTCACGACATGTTTCAGCCAGAATCTGCTACAGTGTTTTTCTTCCTCTTTTTCTTTTTGCAGTGTTTGTGGGCAGAACCGGGAGTTTCAATTTTCCCGGGTCTGTGCGTGCAACAAATGGGCGATGCTTGAGTGCTGACACGGCTAAAGATTTGTTACCACAGCGATTCATTTGAACCACAATAAGACTACTCTTTTATAGTTGAATCAATAGTTTTAAACATGGTGCACTTTCAGGTTTAAGCTTTAGCTTGGTATTTCACTTCACTTAGAGCTGTGTTACACACTGCATGGAAGGTCATTTTCAAAAACTGATAATAGGGGCTCTTAAATGCTATCTCCACATTTACTTTAAAATTTTAAGTAGCCTATGAATTACTAGTATTCATTCATTCGATCATTCATTCAACCATAGTGAACGCACAGAAGGCTCTTGCTTTTGCGTTCTTTTATTTCAGACACTATGAGAATCGAGAATCGACAAAACTGAAAATTCTGTGAGACTGCCACAAGTGGGCGTATTTTGACAGTCGTGTCTGAATGTCATATGTGGTGGAAAGGTGGTTTAATGGTCTGTTGTTGTTATTATATCACATTCATAACATCGCATCACATGGATCTTGTGCTATGCTTTTTTTTTTTAACCCATTCCTGAGCGCAGCATCAACCGTATTTAGAAGCAAAGATGCATTCGCTGTGAATGAGGCCTTAAACTATGGTCACACTAAAGTTTGAGAATGTAAAATTTTGATATGCGGGATAAAACAAGATAATTTGACATTTACTGCATATTATACAACCTTAACCTTAGTATTTCTTTACAGAGAGGTCTTCTATTGGTCTCGAATTTATGTGATGCGTTCACCAAGCTTGAACTTTGGGAAACAGTGACATGCGAATATTGTAGCATGAGTATGAATGAAAGTGTATGGGGTAAAAAGTGCAGTGTGATTGGCTTTAAGTTGGATTTTCTTTTTTCAGGGCTCCATTGTGCGTCCAGGGTTTGGGTTCTTGCGTGACGGTGCGTCTCTGGGCATGCTAAGAGAGATGCTGGTGATGATCCGTATTTGGGGCCTTCTGAAACCAGGCTGTTTGCCCATTTACACAGCCACATCTGACAACCAGGACAGCATGTTTCTGCTCTTCCGCCTGCTCACCAAACTCTGGCTCTGCTGTGAGTTTGCCCTTCTGCCACTTTTTGCGCAAAGCTTTTCCACATCCTAAAAAAATGTATGTCTGTTTTCTTGTTTTCTTTGGATGACAGCTCGAGATGAGAGTCACCCGCAGGACCCTGATGAGACATTGATTGATGAGTGCTGTCTGTTGCCCAGTCAGCTCCTTGTACCCAGCATGGACTGGCTGCCCATCAATGATGGTGTCATTACTAAGATCCAGGGCAAACACCAGCTCAGATTGCAGTTCGGCAAACCGTACACCCTGCCTGGGGTCAACCCCAATGCACAAGTGGAGATTTTCAGGTCAGTGATACTGGATTTCATAAAGTGATTTTTAGGGGCTTTGAACTGGAGATTATTACAATTGTAGAGCTGTCAACTGGAGAAACTGAACTATGGCTTGTTTCCAATGAGTGGTATGGTTCTGTATAGGATGGTATGTATTTATTTCTGTTTCTAATGTCTGTACCATACTATTATGTAAGGATGCTTTCGAAAGAGTACCTAGCCCAACAGTATGGTACCAAAAGAGTGGAGTCAGACTTGCTTCTGAAGGATATTGACTTATAGAAAATGACAATTTTATAAATACACTACTGAACCACAACGCCTTAATAAATATGGATGCCACAATACTCAATAAAATATTAAACTGCATAATTTTAAACCATAAGATTTGAGAAATGCCCTTATCTGAACATGTAAAAGAATGTTACAATGCAAAAATAGCTTCTCAATCGTAAAACTCAATTATGTCTAATAATTGTGAACAACTTGACGAGTTTTCAACCGAATTTGCCTTATTCCCTGTTTACACTAAAACGTTTTAATTATAAAATGGTGTTTTTGAATGAAAACGATCCACGTACACACTAGCGTTTCACCTAGAGTTTCTGAAAAGTTCCCTATCCACACTACACCTCTGAAAACGCACATCACGTGACCACACAAACATTCTGGCATGCACTGCAGCGTATGCGGAAGTCTGAGCTGGCAGGCAGTCAGCTGGGGCCTCATGTACTAAGACTTGCGTGGAAATCATACTAAAACATTGCGTACGCACAAAGCTGTAAATGTGCGTACGCAGAAAAAAATTCAGATAGATGAAACACTGCGTATGCCGAATCTCACGCATATTCTTTTGTACATCTGAATGAACGTGAAACTGAGCGCAACATGCACGAGCACAAAACCCCTCCCTGCCTCCTCCCCCGTATGAATATGCAAATGACTCTACTTTGGCAAAACCCAACGAAAAAGCAAAGGCAAAAGCAAGCAAGAAGAGAAACTTTGAACAAAATGTGAATTGGAGGTGCTGCTTTCAGAGGTAGACCGGAGGAAAATGGTGTTATTTGCAAATTTGTCCTCCAGAATTAACAACAAAAGAAAAAAATAGAATGGGGAGAGTTTAGCTGATGCGGTTAACATAGTTGGGTCTGAACATCGCACTGTGGAGTTAAAAGAGAAATAGTGTGATTTATAGGTGTAAAATGTTGCAGCACCCTCAACAGTCTCAGTGGCACAGCTCGTAAGATGCATGTTAACATGTTTTGACACGTTCGAGCATGAACTCGGTTCAAATCCAGCGTCTGATGAACTCATTCTTCTTTTTCCCCCCGCTACATATCAGATTTTGCCTACTATTTATCACGAGAAAGACAAGTAGGAATCGTTAATAAGTTTGTGCATCATATTTTATTTGCACATTTAGTGAATGGAAATGTTTCTGATTCACGCATGCAAATTCATCTTCAGATAGTGTCTTTATAGCAATGTGCATGCAGTAGATAGCTCGGATTACATTGGGAAAACAGGCGACCGCTGCAAATTGAGCTTTAATGTTTGGCTGGTCAAATGTATGGTATGGAAACCTTATATACCTGCTAGATGAACCCGTCTCATACAGCTGCCATTGCAAGGCTCAGACACTTTGTAGAGAGGAATTTAACACAACTGCCTCTAGGAGTCGCCAATGGAAATATAACACACACGCACAAAAAATGTGCGTACACCAGCCAAGAAGCTGGCGTGGAGCTGCGCGCATTCCCACGTTCAGTTCATTGTTAGTAAATCCAAACGTGAGTGATTCTGAGCGAAACCTGGCGTACGCAAAGTTTTTGTGCGTACGCAGCGTTGATACATGAGGCCCCAGGTGCTTTAATCACACGTTCACCGGTTGAGAGAAGGGCACGTTGGACAGTTCATCAAGGTTCTACGGCTGGACCCTCAACTCATTATAGTTGTATAACATGATATTGTCTCTATCTAACGACTCTTCGTTAGTTTAAATCTATTACTTGTTTTTAGGTAATGTGTTTTGCCTGAATGCAAAGATAAGTTAATATATTAATTTATGTAACTACATAAATTGCCATTACTGATCATTAAAACTTATGTTCAGCAAAAGAGACAGGGTATGTTTTGTATTTTTCACTGAAAATGAAAGAGGCAGTTCTGTTATAGGCTCCATTTTCTGTTATAAAAATGCATAAAGTGAAGATGTAGTCATATAAATAGCCTATGTAGCTGCACGAACATTGTTGGTGTCTGTTAAGTTGTTAATATCAAAATGAAAATAGACAGTTCCTTATATCATGTTGTCATGTTATTGTTGAGATAGTGAAACAACATAGCCTGGGTGATGTAAATGACTTTATAAAGTACACTATTCCGTTTAAAGATTTTCTCGACGTGTCAGGAGTTTGTTTTCCATATCAAACTTGCGAAGTTTGAACTTACAAGGAAAGGATGCAAGACTTAAATTTGTGTACTTAATATTGAGAAAAAGCCCCAATCAGATGGAATCAAAACATTGTATTTTAGTGCATTTAAACAAAACAGATTTATTAAACATAAATATTTATCAAAATGATGTTTTATTTACCAAATATATTTAGAAATTGAAAGAAAACACAATAAATTCAAACAAAATATTGTAAAAAAAAAAAATTTAAATCTACAAAATTAACAAAATTTTTACTTTTTTTTTTTTTTTTTTTTTTGCTTCTCTTGATTTTTCCTCTTTTTAAAATTTGTATTTAATATTTTTTATAACATAAATTTGTACGTACTAGTTTTTGGACCGTTATTTTAAGTAACTTTTTTAGCTTCAGATTTTGCTTCAGTATTGACTAATCTAATGTATTAAATTATGCGCGGCTCTCGGTCCCACCCACACTCATCAGCGATACCAAGCCAACCAATCACAGAGCTTGTGCTACATGTTGTTGCGACGTGTAGTTGAATTTTTTTGAGGTGGGCATCAGCGTTGGCAACAGCCACTGCCAGGCCTATGCGTCCATGTGCAGGCTGCGCCTGAGCATACGCGTGTGCTTGACATAGAAGTACAAATCAGGCTTTACTCATTGTTGGACATTTATATTTCTGCGTGCTGTTTGTGTTGCTCTGCAATAACACTTCCAAAACGCTAGTTGGCAGTGAGGTTATTATGTTCTTTTGTGTCGAGTTTCTTCGCTGGTGATTTGTTTTTTCTGAACGCTACCTTAATATAGACATAACTCAAACTTGCTCATTTTGAGGCAGGAACTGGCGAACATGCAACAACTTTAATCATAAGGTAAACACTAGGGATGTAACAATATTGTAAATACCGTCATACCGCAATAGTAATTTTTTTCAATATTACCGTAGGCGCATGACTCAATAAAACTATATTTCTGAGAAAAGTTTGCTTAGGGGAATTAACTACAATTCCCATCAGCCAAGGCGTGGCCATCATCCTTTGCGGTCTGTTGTCACTACAGATCCAGTAATGCGGAAAAGGAGTGTGTTGCTAGTAGCGGGGATGAAAAAGAGATGGAAATGATTGAACCTAAAGCGGTTTTTAAATCGGATGTGTGGAAGCATTTCGGTTTCTTTCTAAAAAGATACGAAAAAGGAGAAAAGGTGACAGACAAAGAAAGAAACAGTATGCAGGCACTGTCAGACTGTGGTGAAATATAAGTCAACCAATGATACGACTACGACTAAAAACAGTCATGGGGACTGCGGAACACAGCACACTTGTTAGATTGATGCAGACATTGACTTGTACCGCAAAGAGACCTCTAGTCTATCTCACTCATGGCTTGTCCTCTCAAGTGGTGGAAAGACAATGCACAACGTTACCCACTGCTGTCAACCTTGGCTAAATCATATCTCTCTGTCCCAGAAACCTCTGTCCCAAATGAGAGGGGTTTTTTCTGTTGCAGGGGGACATTGTTAATGCCCAGAGATCCCAGCTTTTACCAGATTATAGTTATATGATCATTTTCCTTAAAAAACCCATCTCTATCTGAGTAAGTGCGTGATTAAATGTTAAATGTGATGAGTTTTCAACAATACTAAATTGAACTTTATATGGTTTATTAGTTTTTTGTTATTAAAATTGAAAAATTGAAGTTCCTGTTTCGAAACTTACAGATAGATGGCTAATCTGTATGTCATTGATATGTTCAGTGCTAAGGTAAATAAACACTTTTGGCACTTTTTTTCAAATCTTTTCATTAGTTTTGTTTTTCCTGTAAATTATTCAATAAATACCGTACTGTGCCTTTCACAACGAGGTACTATTGTACCGTGAAATTCTGATACCGTTACATCCCTAGTAAACACAAAACAAAACTTTCCATCTGGAGCTCCTTCATGGGACTCCACATTCTTAAACACTCGCTCCAACAGTTTCGCACGGCTCTTTATCCCACCCACACTTATCAGCACTACCAAACTGACCAATCACAGAGCTTGCGATACGCGTTGTTAAATTTTTTGTGCGTCAGCGATGGTTACAGGCAAGGGCTATGTAACCACATGCAGGCTGCACCACAGTATACATTTCCTAACTATAAGAATCCTTTGCATCTGTGATACACAAGGAAGGCACCTAACCCCTGATTGCTCCCAGGGTGGTGTAAGCAATAGCTGGCCACTGCTCTGGTTGTGTGCTCAGAGTTTGTTTGTGTGCTCTCACTACTCACCCATAATGTGTGTGTGCACTTGGATGGGTCAAAATCAAGGATCTATTACGAGCATGAGTAAAACCATTCTTGTCTTGTCAGTATTCACTTGCTTGTGCACTTGTGCAAGTCCTTTAATTAAGGCAGTACTATTTGGGACAGTGAAAATTGTTTTTGAAAGTCTAATTGTTGCTAGTGGTTAATTCAGTGTTGGTTTTGGTGGTCTATTCACAGAAGTCCAGCGTCACAGAGAGTGGATCACCTGCGATGTTTACATCTGGGCATCTCTCCAACCGAGGATAGCAAAGCTTGCACAAGGTATCACATTAGAATTATTCCTCTAATTAATTTAAAGTAATTCATGAATAAATATATTTTTACATGCTCCATTTTTTTAATGTCTGTGATGATTCCTCTGCAAATATGCATGCATGTGATGTCAACATAGTAATATTTTATATATTTTTCATCCTGAGTTATTGTATGCGCAACAAAAAATATCACTGCTGAATACAGTTGGTTCTAAGAATAGTAAGTTATACTGGAACTGTTATAATTAAATGACACTTGTACAGAGAGACTGCCTTGAAAACTCTATATTTAGCACAGCAGCACTAGCCAATGAGGTCTTGTCTCTCGGAACTGTTTAGGTGCGGCTGTGTCACCATGTTAAGATCTCCAAATAAAACAAATGCCACGAGACAATGGGAGCAGCGTTGGATCAAGAACTGTCTGTGTGGAGGTCTCTGGAGAAGAATCCCCTCCACATTAAGCTAAAGACCACACCATTTGGAAATGTTAAAGCAGCATGGGTCTCCTATTATAAACCAATGTATAGAAATGCACAATAAAACAGGCCACCATATTTTTAAAATATGTCCTACAGGACTTACAGTATTTCCCAGTCAATTTGTCTGAGAGTGAATGCTGTATATTTTTTTCCAGTTGTAAATATGAATTGTGTGAATTGTTTGTAATTTTGTAGTATGTGATATAATTTTTTGTAATAAATAAAATGACAAATGTCATTATAAAATTGAGTGTCATTCGACATCCATAAGGAGGTGCTAAACCTGACAAACCTGCTCGGTTATATAATCCATCATTCTTATTCCCTGATAAAACAGTATCATGTGTTGGTTCAGTTTACACAGAACACGTCTGTCCACAACTGTCTATTAGAATGACCACTTACCTATTGACAGCCATTTTAATACTGCATGATTTAACTGTCACTGTATGATTAAGTGTGCATGGGAAATCGAGAGGAAAATCGGTTGGCCAGCCGCTGTGCTTTGGCTATGACTCAAGCGGTCATCACGGCATGGGCTGCTCAGCAGAGACATGGCCAGTGGGCCGCTGGGCATTTCTCCAGGCCTTCAATGGCAGCAGCTTGCTGGAGGTTCACACTTTTCGCATCCATAAAACCAGAGTGTTTACCCTTATTCATGCCATCTAGAAGCAAGCAAAGAAAATTCATTTCTAGATCAGATCTTTTTTTAAAATTATTTTATACTTTTTTCTTATCTCTACATAAGATTTTAACCTGCACAGCTGTTTCAAATGTGTACACTCACTGGCCACTTTATTAGGTATACCTGTCCAACTGCTCGTTAACACAAATTTCTTATCAACCAATTGCACGGCAGCAACTCAATGCATTTAGACATGTAGACAAACTGCGCATCAGAATGGGGAAGAAATGTGTTTTAAGTGACTTTGAATAAAAAAAATAGCGAGTGAGTGGGAGTTCTGTGGGCGGAAATGCCTTGTAGATGCCAGAGTTTAGAAGAGAATGGCCAGACTGGTTCCAGCTGATAGAAAGGCAACAGTAACAGATGATCATCTCTAAACGCACAACAAGTCAAATCTTGAAGCGGATGGACTACAGCAACAGAAGATCACACAGAGTGCCACTAATGTCAGCTAAGAACAGGAAACAGGCTACAATTCGCACAGGCTCACCAAAATTGGACAATAGAAAACTGGGAAAAGGTTGCCTGGTCTGATGAGTCTCAGTTTCTGCTGAGCCATTTAGATGGTAGTCAGAATTTAGCGTCAACAACATGAAAGCATGGGTACATCCTGCCTTGTATCAATGGTTCAGGCTGGTGGTGGTGGTGGAGGTGAGGGACATTTTCTTGGGACACTTAAGGCCCATTAGTACCAATTGAGCATTGTGTTAACACCACAGCCTACTTGAGCATTTTTGCTGACCATGTCCATCTGTTTATGACAACAGTATACCCATCTTCTGATGGCTACCTCCAGCAGGATAATAGGACATTTCATAAAGGGTGAATCATCTCAGACTTGTTTCTTGAATATGACAACGAGTTCACTGTACTCAATTGGCCTTCACAGTCAATAGAGCACCTTTAGGATGTGGTGGAACGGGAGATTCGCATCATGGATGTGCAGTGGTGTAAAGTAACTAATTACAAATACTCTAATTACTGTGATTAAGTACTTTTTCTCAGGAATTGAATTTACAAAGTAGTTTTAAAAATGTGTACTTTTACTATAATTTGAGTAAATTTTTTGTGCTGTATCTGTACATTTACTCCACTACTTTCCTTCAACTTGCAGTGTCTACTTTATTATTTCTTGTGTATGGGGATTAGAAAAATCAGTCCTGTAATTCCTGTCCAATTAAATCACACATAGAAGGTAAATCACATCATAATGAACTACCTTAAGACATGGGTGATTTATAAATGCAGCAAACAGTTTTGAAGCATTAAAAGTGTACAAAAAGATGTCCAAAATCTTTACATGCATTGACCCAGAGACTGTTTAGATGCATGTCACTGATGAGATGATGACAGATGTTTGCTGTAAAATGACCAAAATTGCCTTAAACACTCAGCAAGCACAAGACATCAACATGACGTCAGATTGACGTTGTACCCCAATGTCGTGGGGACGTTCCATTTTGTTTGATATTTACTATGATCTTCTATGTAAAGCTGCTGTGACACAATTTACATTGTAAAAGCACTATACAAATAAAGGTGAATTGAATTGAATTGAATTGAAATGAAAATCAGGTTAATGTCAGAACTCAATATCAGACCAATGTTAATGTCCAACCTAAAACCAACCAAATATCAACGTCTGATGATGTTGAAGTTGTGTGAACATTACCACTATGACGTCTATCAGATGTTGGATTGTGGTTGCCCTACCTGAGGAATAAATGTCAGTATTTGACGTCAATATGAATGTTGGCTCGAAGTTTTGGTCACTTTCTAACACAACCTAAAATCGACCAAATATCAATGTCATTTGATGTCATTATTGGACATCAAAATAACGTTATCCTTAGACACTGGTTAGACATTGAATTTTGGTCACTTGACATTACAATCTAAATCTAACCTAATATTAACGTCCTGTGACGTTGTGTGCCTGCTGGGCAGTAACTACATGCACTACAGAATGTTTGCACACATCAACAAATTACATGTAAACGCATCAGCTTTTCACAGCGTAATACTCACTACTCATGCATACTTTTAAAAGGGCTACTTTTTACTCATACTTTGAGTAATATTTAGATACTTTTACCTTACTTGCACTACATTTTTAGGCAAGTAATGGTACTTTTACTTGAGTATGATTTTTCAGTACTTATTCCACCACTGTGGATGTGAGGCTGACAAGTCTGCAGCAACTGCGTGATGCTATTATGTCAATTTGGGCCAAAATCTCTGAAGAATATTTTCAGTACCTTGTTGAGTCTATGCCAAGAATGATTAAGACAGATCTGAAGGTAAAAGTGAGTCCAAACCGGTACTAACACAATAAAGTGGCTGGTGAGTGTGTATAATAATAAAGTTAGAAAATCAGTTCTGCTATCACAATATGTGATGTCTGAAGGATGGTGGAACACAATATATAAAAAACAGCTGGTAATAAAAAAAAAATATATATAGAAAATGTGTTTAAAAGATTGTTTTTAAATGTTTTTAATCATTTCTACTGCCTGCAAACTGTGTTGTTTGTTCACAGTACTGGAAAGTAATTATAAATAAGGGAGGAATTTCATATAATAATAATTTTATAAATATGTTGAATATGTACATTTATAAACACATTTTATAAACAAAGACTGTTTGCTTTTACAATTTTTACAATCTTCATCTATTTAATATATAAATTGCCGTGATGAACATGTATCATGTTTTATTTAGTGACTGCTGATGGGCTATTCTTAATATAAAAAAATTATCATTTTTATTGTATGATTATTCCAGATTTATTTTACATTATTTATTTGCCTATATCTTGAAAACATAAATACAATTCAGCATGCACTGGGGCGGTTTGCTGCCGAGTGTGATGCAGCTGGGATGAGAATCAGCACCTCCAAGTTCGAGGCCATGGTGCTCCATGGGAAAAAAGGTGGTTTTGCCATCTCCAGGTTGGAGGAAAATCCTTACCCCAGGTGGAGGAGTTTAAGTATGTCGGGGTTATTAAACGTAAGGATGAAACATAAGATTGACAGGCGGATTGGTGCAGCGGCAGCAGTAATGCGTTCAATGTACCAGTCCGTTGTAGTGAAAAAGGAGCTGAGCCAAAAGGCAAAGCTCTTGATTTACCGGTCAATCTACGTTCCTACTCTCACCTATGGTCATGAGCTTTGGGTCATGACCGAAAGGAGAAGATCTCGGATACAAACGGCCGAAATGAGTTTCTTACGAAGGGTGGCAGGGCGCAATCTTATGGATAGGGTGAGGAGCTCTGACACCCGAGAGGAGCTTGAAGTAGAGCCGCTGCTCCTCCACATTGAGAAAAGTCAGCTGAGGTGGCTCGGGTATCTGTTTCGGATGCCTCCTGGACCCCTACCTAGGGATATGTTCCAGACATGTCTCACCGAGAGGAGGCCTCTGGGAAGACCCAGGACACGCTGGAAGGACTATGTCTCTCGGCTGGCCTGGGAAAGCCTCGGGACCACCCCAGAGGAGCTGGAGGAAGTGTCTGGGGTTCTCTCCAAAGACTGTTGTTCCGCGACCCGGCCCTGGAAAAGCAGCAGAAAATGAATGAATAAATGAACAATTGAATAAAACAACATAAAATGTACAATTATTTTTATTTATTTATTTAATAATTTATTTTTTATAATTTATTTTAATTATTTATTTATTTTACAATAAAGGCTGTAAAGGCAGCAGTCGATAAACCTTTAGCGAAGGGGACATTATGATATGCATGGGGTGTTTATGAGTGTTTTTATTGACTATAAATGATCCAATAATCTAATCTCCACCCCAAAACCCTGTTATCTAAACACACGTTACCTGTGCAGTACCATGTTTCCACTGCTGGAGGAGATCAGTGCGGATCACTCGCAGAAGATGCTCAGGAATGCTGCCACACCTGATGACTGCTGATGATTGACCGATTTTATACACACTTTATCAGTGGATGCAGCACTGTCAAATCATTTTTATATCACACTGTGGGCTCCTTCTGCTACCGAAGCCCCACAGATATCAGACCCCTGACTACAGAAGAGCAGTAACAGCAGCTCGGTGAGTTGAGAAATATTATGGTTGGCTCCACATAACAGGAGTCCACGGCTGCGTGATTGTTCCGTGGAAAACGTGAGCTGCAAGAGGAATATGAACTGAAAGAGCCGCAGTCTAAAATCGTGAGGAACGAATACACTTGAATTTTCACTCGGGATTTACAGGGAATCGCCGCTTTTCACAGTGAAGGTGAGATTTTCTCCACTTCTCTGCCTGCATGGTGAGCAGCAAACATATCAATCGGAATAAACAACATGACGCGACGCGACCAGAACGCTGCCAATTAATTACGTGGGGGGATACGGTCGCGTCGCGTCCAGCGGAGATGCGGTATTAATAAGATAAACGATTACTGAGAATGTCGCAGTGATGCTGCTGTAAGGACGCAAATCTAGTCTTACATAATAAACGCCACCTCAGTGTGACTACAGAATTAATTAAATTGATCAGAATATTGGTCAAATCTATAAACATGTATGGATGTTGTTATGTAGGTCGTTCAGCATTGATATTAGGTGATTGTCTCAAGCATTGTTTCAAATTGACTCCTACTCAGTGAGTCAACAGCTGAAAAACTGCTAACTGTTAAGTGACTAAAATTATTATTATTATTAATAATAATAATATACTACCGTTTAGCCTAATTATTTAATCTTTTAAAAGCCTACTTCATTTCATATTCAGTTTGGTTATAACACTGATTTACTTAAAAATGCATAGGCTGTTATTTAATTCTCTATATCTATCTATCTATCTATCTATCTATCTATCTATCTATCTATCTATCTATCTATCTATCTATCTATCTATCTATCTATCTATCTATCTATCATCTATCTATCTATCTATCTATCTATCTATCTATCTATCTATCTATCTATCTATCTATCTATCTATCTATCCTCTATGTCTGTGTTTTTAAAGTCTATTCTGTGAACAATGATCATGGTGTTACAATGTCAGTGTACTTGAATGTAATTGAAATCATCAACAGTTATCTCTCCATCAGTGACTTTTCTCACGATGTGTGACCATTAGTGAGACTGAACTAGCTCATTCTTATCTGATTACATTATTGATTTTTGCAGGGCCTCTTCACCTCAAGTGTATAATTTGACTTGTTGTTGTGGCTTGAAATTTTTTATCGACCCATGTTGTTTTGGAGTATGGTGGGTTAGTTTTGCTTGGATTTTTTGCAGACAAACCAGGGTCAAAAAGTAGCTGTGTCGCACAGCACACTCTTTAACCCCACTTTCACGGGGAACAGATTTGTGTGAGAAACCCAGTCAAGTTTAATTAACTTTATCCGCAGTCAAAGCCTCACGCTGTGAGTGTGTGTGAGCACAAA
Source organism: Danio rerio (assembly GCF_052040795.2). NCBI lineage: Eukaryota > Metazoa > Chordata > Actinopteri > Cypriniformes > Danionidae > Danio > Danio rerio. The sequence goes on from NC_141031.1 coordinate 14,806,666, forward strand.
CACAGCCTTTTTAGGAGAGATCTCAGCGCCTATGGATTCTTCTCAGAAATCTTTTGCCTGTGAGACATATGTGGCTCCTTAGAGATAAACAGAGCTCCCACTCTTGAAAACAGGCTCTCTGCTAATTTCAGCTAAACCTCGCTCACTCCCACTCGAGAGTTAGGAGAGTGTCTTCGGGACAAGTGCCTTGTTTAGTCACTGTTGATTTGGCAGAGCACGAAACACTATTCTCTCAATGTCTGCTCAAACAATAACCCACATCAACATTTGTTCATTATGCTTGTTTGAGACTATACTGAGAGGAGTTGTTTATTTAATTTTTTATTTCTTTCCTCAGGCACACCGTCTGTTATCCATTCATTCAAGGGGACTACATTTTGTTTCAGATGAGAAAATAATAATTCGAACATTTTAGTGCAGTCCTTTTCCTGCGGTTAGTATTTAACAAAAGTTTTCTCTCTCACACACATGCACTCACACAGATTTTATTGTAGTTATCTTTTTGGAAATAAAACAGGCCAAAAATATTGATGAAAATAATTTTGTGCTGCCAAACCAATGAGATTCTCTTTTTTTCTTAGTACCACCATCATGCACTTAAAAAAAATAATCAAAGATGATTGCTTGGATTTGGACTAATGTTTTTTACATTAAGCGGTTGTAAACTATTTATTTGGGCTGAATTTAAACAAACAAATTAATTTGAACATTACTAAAATTAATTTCTTAGTTTAAATTCAACCCATATACATTTTTGCAACCATTTTGCTGAAATCTTTATTTTCAGTGTGACTAAAATTAAGTAGCAAATCATTGTTCATGGCTATGATATGCATTAAAAAATGCATTTGTTGACAGAAAATCTTGAGAAGACCACCACCATGATAACTGCACGAGAAAAAATCAAGAAGAAACCCCCCAAAGACAGTCTGACACTGCTACCCTGCTTCTATTTTGTAGAGGTAAATCATCATTTATTACCAGTTTAATACTTCACCCTTTAAGATGCACTCCTTGAAAGAAAAATTAGCCCAATCTTGCATTTAACAGTACAATGACACAACTCTGATAAATAGTAATAAGCAATTAAAATAATAGTTATAGCCTCTGGATAAAAGGTCGACCAGGTGGTTACGATGCTTGTAAAAGTTTTAAATATATTAGGTGCTATACAAGTAAGCTTTCTAAATTTCTTAGATGCGCTATTGAAAATCCATAATAGCAGTCATTTTGACTGTGTTAGTATACCTTTCACCACACTGTCAGTCCAGGAATACAGTACTCCGTTGACATTTAACAGCCATCTGTTACAACTCCTCAGCAGTAATAAATCTCTGCTCAGATGTTGATATGTTTGTGTATTATCAATCTTTTATATCTTTTTGTACATGACAATGGCAGGGAGTTTTGTACATTTTAAAATTGATGAAGGCTTTTGCATTTAGCCTATTTCAATGTAATAAATTAGGAATTACCTAAAATTATACACCCCTGCTTCCCTTGTAAATCTTAGTTACCCATTGTGGCATCCTCCATGGTTTCGCTGTACTTTCTGGAACTGACGGACGTGCTCCAGCCAGCGCAGGTGGGATTCCGCTGCCATGACCGATCTCTCAGCATGCCTTACGTGGACAGTGGCGATGAGCTTATACCTCTGCTTATGCTCCTAAGTCTGGCGTTCGCTGGCCCTGCTGCCTCTGTGAGATGACAACCATCCTTATAATCATAATATTATTTTAATAACGGTCTTTGAATTAAGTTTTATACATTTAATATCTTAAAAAGGTGCATAATATTGAACCATCCTTAATTATTTCCCCCCATCTTTTGTCCAGATTATGATGGGTGAAGGTCTACTGTATTGTATGCAGTCCAAACTGAAGGTTCGACCTGGGATTGAGGGAAGCATCAATGCTGGTGGATGTAATTTTAACTCTTTCCTGCGGAGAACTGTTCGTTTTGTTGGTATGTAACATTCTTTTTATTACAAGGCAATTTTACACATATAAGATGTATATTTACACCAGGGTTGCCCAAACGTTTTCATATGAAGGGCCAAAAAAAATTTTCATCGAGAACCTAGGGCTGAAGATAAATAAACCAAACTATGTTACATTAAAATCATGGGTAATTTCCCCATTTATTTTATTCATTCATTCATTTTATTGGCGGCTTAGTCCCTTTATTAATCTGGGGTCGCCACAGCGGAATAAACGACCAACTTATCCAGCATTATTTTTACGTAGCGGTTGCCCTTCTAGCCGCAACCCATCTCTGGGAAACATTCACACACACACTCATACACTACGGACAATTTAGCCAACTCAGTTCACCTGTACCGCATGTCTTTGGACTGTGGGGGAAACCGGTGCACCCGGAGGAAACCCATGTGAACGCAGGGAGAACATGCAAACTCCACACAAAAAAGGCAACTGAGCTGAGGCTCAAACCAGCGACCCAGCGACCTTCTTGCTGTGAGGCGACAGCACTACCTACTGCGCCACTACGTCGCCTCATTTATTTCATAACTTTGAATCATATTAACTAATGTAGTATAACTTTTTAAATTGTACATTTATTGCAATAAAAACATAAACAATCACATTTATAACACAGTGAAGTTTAATGCTGCATACACTAGTCAAGCAGAATCTGGCTTTACCTTGATTCCCTCGCCAAAGTCTCTGCATTGTCCTCTATCCGGCGGGTGACAGTATGTACATTTTAAACTAAACTACAGCATTTAAATTAAAACATTTAATTTCAGTAAGCCATTTTTGTAGCTTAACAATAAAACAAACAAATAAAAGTTTACATTAAATTTGAATTTACAATTTTTAAACCAAATACTGCCTATTTTTTTTTTTTTTTTTTTTAGTTTTATATTTAGTTTGTTTATTAGAGTGGTAGTTCATTCCAGTTGACATTTGAAGCTGACAAAATGCTCTACCCTGTTTTTACACCCTTCTTTAAGGAGGTAGCCCATTCTGATAGAAATTTGAAGCTGACAAGATGTGCTAATTCTTTTTTTTTTTTAGAAAAATGACAGATTAAGCACATTCTGATAAAGAAGCACAAATCGTCAGAACACAGGCCCTAGTTTGGGCATCTCTGATTTACACAAATAAGATCTGTAAAATAAAAATATTGTGAAATATTGTGTGTTATTTTAATGAATGAAAATTAGCATGGGGTGCTCAACCTTTGGTGTTTGTGAGTTCTAATGCCTCAGTAACGTGAAGTGACACAATACTTTCAGTGAGTGTCGTCTTTCTGATGAAATGTTAAACCAAGGTTCTGACTCTTTTTCTCTCTGTGGTAATTAAAAATCCCATAGCACTTCTCATAAAGGGTAGGGGTGTACCCCGGTCTCCTGGCCAAATTCCTCCATCGGCCCAATTCCCATCATCATAGGCCTCCCAATCATCGCCATCCACTAAATTTATCTATCACCAAATCTATCACTGTCTCTCCACTGCATCTAAAGCTGGTGTGTGGTGAGCACACTGGCCCAGTTGCCCTGTGGCTGCCTATGCATCTTCCAAGTGGATGCTCCTCACTGGTGGTGGAGTGGGGAGACCCCCTCATGATTGTGAAGCTCAATGGGTGTATCGGCATACACGATAAATTACTTACTACTTACTTATTTACTAACAACAGTCACTGAAAAACAAACTAAAATAAAATAATTATCAAAAATAAATACATTTTCGGGATTATTAATAAGCACTAATTTCGTGATCTCTGTTTAGAGAAACAGCTTTTTTACAGCCTAACACATCAGTCAAGCAAATTATTATTCAAAAACATTCCTTTATTCATTCTCCTTCGGCTTAGTCTCTATTTCAGAGGTTGCCATAGTGGAATGAACCAACTATTTTAGCATATGTTACGCAGAGGACGCTCTTCTAGTAGCAACCCAGTACTGGGAAACACCCATACACACTCATTTACACACACACTTATACACTACGGATATTTTAGTTTACTCAATTTACCTATAAGGCATGTTTTTGGATTGTGGGGGAAACGGGAGCACCCAGAGGAACGCAAACACGGGAAGAATATACAAACTCCACACAGAAATGCCAACTGGTCCACACTGTACCACTATACAAAAGTATCTTTTCTATTCACCTTATTTTTTTGTGTATGAGCGAGTGCAGCCATTTGAATCTTTTTGGCTTGAGGCTCATTCACATCCATTCATTTTTAGAATTTAAAAACAGCTTGTTTTGCTGCTTAATATTGCAAACTGATATTTTCTTATTATATGATTCTGCTTTGTCTATATAATCATGCAAACACTTGTTTGTAGAGCAGGGAGTTTGACCATTTTCTGGGGTTTATTATTCCTAGTCTTTCTCCCATAAGCAGCTGAATCGGAAGTTCTAAAACAATTGCAAAAACGAGCATACTTCCACATCAAAGAATAAGGTCAATAAAGCACATTGAAACTTTTCTTCATTTGGCAAAAATGTGAAGTAGCCATGTTTAACTACATATACAGTATGATCTATAATATGAAAAAGATTGTCTGGATTGTATTTGTGGGGTTTTGAATTCAGTGCTTGTTCAAAGTGTTTGTTTTTTATTACTAAGAGGTTTGCACAAGAGTTAAAGGGCACCTAGGTTAAAACCCCTTTTTTCAGATTTAAGATAGGTCTTTTGCGTCTGCAAAATGTGTCTGTAAAGTTTCAGCTCAAAACACCCATCAGATTTTTTATTATACCTTTTATAAGATTCTATCTTATACCTTTTTGCATCAGGTAGTGGTTTTGTTGTGCTGCACCTTTAAGGCTAGTCCTCCCTGCCCACCGTGTCTTTGTGCCTTTCTGCGTGCCTTAATCTCCTCCCTCGGCTGCGTCAGATAACAGACAGACGTAAAGGAAGAAGATCGCACGTAGCGTTTGTGAGAAATACTGCAGTAAGAACTTTACCAATGAGTACATGTTGTGTTATGTGTTATGTTAATGTACAAAATAAACCTGATTTAACATCCACAAAGCGGGATCGAACTGTCAACTTTTATAATTGTCCTGACAAGCGGCTGTGGTGATGAAGTAAATCTGAAGTAAATCGCTGTAATTCATTACAATCATGCGCTGTTTTAAAACATTTTTTAACTTGTAAAACTCACTCTTGATCACATTTGATGATGATTATAGATCCTAGCAAATTGAACAGACCTCTTATTCCCGGTTGCTTTGTGCATATCGTGTTTTGTTGATATGATTATACACGTGACTACCGGGACTTGTTAATTCACAGCTGTCAATCAAGTCGGTGGGTGGGGGGACCGCACTTCTACATCAAATTGCGTTCGGTGTGAAAACCGCTCCAATTGGTCCGCCGTATTTATGTTGTTCAATTGAAAAAAAAAGAACTGGGTGTGTTTATATCATCCCAATATTACGGTCTATACACTATACCTACACACATGTCTGTCCAAACAGCTTGAAAAGTAGATTTTTTACCATAGGTGCCCTTTAATGTAAGCTGTTCCAACGATAAACTTTAAGATAATTTAAACTCTGCTAATCTATAATTACTAAAACTATAACTGAAACTGAATATATAAACTCTGCTAATCTATAATTACTAAAACTATAACTGAAACTGAATATATAAAACCTAAACATGAATATGGGTGGCACGGTGGCTCAGTGGTTTGTACCATCACTGGTTCTATTCTCGGCTGAGCCAGATGGCATTTCTGTTTGGAATTTGCATGTTCTCCTCGTGTTTGCGTGGGTTTCCTCTGGGTGCTCTGGTTTCCCCGACAATCCCAAAAACATTCACTATAAGTGAATGTGGTAAGCTAAATTGTAAGTAATGTTTGAGTGCAAGAGTGTATTGAAGTTTCCCAGTACAGAGTTGCGGCTGAAGGGCATCTGCTATGTAAAACATATGCTGTAATAGTTTGCGGTTCAATCCACCGAAGGAAAATGAATAAATTAATAAGTAAAAAGGTTTTCACAAAATATCAACAAATTTAAGGCTAACAAAAACACTCATGAAACTATCTAAAACTAAGCTGAAATGTAAAGCAAATTAAAAAATATTTTATTTTAATTAAACTATAATAACCCTGGGCTGATTTACCTTATAATCCCAGTTTCCGGATGCCTTGTATAATATTTTTACTGTAGTTATAAGTTGAAAACTGTATCTATTACAATTAAATGAACTGTATTTTATGATGTTCCATTTTATTATATGGCTATGTCAGTTTTGTTGTAAGATTTGTTTTATTAAATTGTATTTCTATTATTATTATTGAAACTGCAAAATAAAATTGCAACACAAAATGATGCATTATGTAATGTGATTCAGGCAAAGTGTTACATAAAAAGAATGAAATGAGTCATCAGCGTTTCATTCCTCCTCATGATCTCCCTTTTTTTGCACTCTAGGTGTTCATGTGTTTGGGCTTTGTGCAACAGCATTGGTTACTGATGTCATCCAGCTAGCCACTGGCTATCACACGCCATTCTTTCTCACAGTGTGCAAACCCAATTACACTATCCCAGGTGTGTCCTGTGACAAGAATCCTTACATCACCAAAGACATTTGCGCTGGGCAGGATCAGCATGCTATTCTATCTGCAAGGTAATCTGATGTTTAGATACTTAATAACATGTTATTATGTGATTAACTGTGATTAAAGCCTTGCACAATCACGTTTTGTTTTTTTCTCCCTTTGTGACGTTCTTCCTGTAAAGCACTTCCTACTCACCCCATTTTGAAAATGTAAACATTTGACTTTAACTTTGACTTCTGCTGCATTTCTGGTCTAGACAAGATGTTTGCTTTCCTCTGTGACAGGAAAACCTTCCCTTCCCAGCATGCAACCCTCTCTTCCTTTGCTGCTGTTTATATTTCAGTAAGTCTCTTCGACACCGTCTCAGTGTGTTTTCTGAATGTGTGTTTACAGCAAATACTATTTTTATATGAACCTAATAGGCTTCTGTGGTGTGTTCCTCTGTAGAAATGAAGAGTATTCAAAGTAACAGAAATAATAAAATAAGCAAGCATTAAAGTTATATTATAATTCAGATCTGCATGGAATAGATTTCACTCATGCCTTGGCACAAGTAATAGATTTCAACACATTTTTGTTTTCAGAAAGGTGTGATTTAATATGCTCAGTTGCATTATATGTTCACTAGATTAGTGAACATCTAATAATAGGTAAGCGCTTCACATGTCTAGGTACTTGGCAGGATCCACTTGAAGCGAAAGACATGAAGATAAGTTGTTACTGCTTCCCACTTTGTGCTTGTCAGACTGTAAGTAGCTGCAAGGCAGTATGTTATTAATTTGCAGATGACAGCTGAAGACCTATGCTGCTCTCTGCTTTTCTAGATGTACTTCAATTCAACAATTTCGGATAGCACCAAGCTGCTCAAACCTGTTCTGGTGTTCGCCTTTGCCATTGCGGCTGCGTTGACAGGACTCACCCAGATCACCCAGTACCGCAGTCACCCCATTGATGTTTACGTTGGGTTCTGTATTGGTGCCGGAATTGCAGCATACCTGGTAAGTGATTGCTGATTATTTATTGCCAGATAAGGCATTACAGTGGCAAAGTGGGTAGCATGATCGCCTCACAGCAAGAAGGTCACTGGTTCGAGCCCCAGCTGGCTCAGTTGGCCAGTTTTCCAATTTCTTTATGGAGTTTGCATGTTCTCCCCATGTTCGTGTGGGTTTTCTTTCGGTGCTCCGGGTTCCCCCACAGTCCAAACACATGTGCTGTAGGTGAATTCAATAAACTAAATTGGCCATAGTGTAAGAGTGTGTGTGTGAGTGTGTATGGGTGTTTCCCATTATTGGGTTCCAGCTGGAAGAGCATTCACTGCGTAAAACATGCAGTATGCTGGAAAAGTTGCCGATTCATTCCGCTGTGACGACCCCTGGTTAATCAAAGGACTAAGCCGAAAAGAAAATTAATTAATGAATATTGGCAGATGTGAACTGTCTTTCATATCATGGCTGTGGTCATCTTGCTGTTGAGCACATATTATGTGTATTTTTTATTTTATTTTGTTCTAGAGCAACTTTTATAAGAACGATTTATTATTTTAGAGTTTGTGAAGTGTCTTTATTCGAGTTTTAGGTGCATCAACAACAACATTCAGCAATTTTCTGTTCCAAATCTGTTCTCAAATTTAAGGCTGTAATAGTTTACATTTGGCTAAAATAGTTCATGGAAGCTGAATCTGTGACTCATGAAACTATTGCTAATGTCATGCTCTACTATTTGAGCTACATAAACACTGTTTTTTTGTGTCTGATCATTCACATAAAACAGCACTATTCCATATCTATTTTTCAACCCAGTCAGAAAGTACTGTTTAAGCCATAAACTACTCCACAAATTATAAATTTAAAAGTACATTTATCTGGGTTATGTACACCAAAAATGAACAGCGGCGGGAACGCTGCATTCTGCAGTTCATATCCAGCCCTACAGTAATTGGACTAGAGTTAGAGCAGGGTTAGAAACAAAGTCTTTGGAAATGTAGCCCTTCAGAAACCATAACATATAAAGCCATATCCAGGTAATAAGAATTGTTTTTAATGTGTTACATCCCCAAATGAGAAAAAGTTTGGAGAGTATGGAAAATGCAAATAAAAAAAGTAGTGATTTTTAAATTTACTTTGACTTGTATTTCATATCAGACAATATAAACACAAAATATTTCAAGTTTTGTCTGGTCAACTGCATTTAGTTTGAAAATATACATCCTTTCTATCATTCAATATACATCTGAATCTGTCATTCAGACCTGCAACGCATTTCAAAAAAGTTGGGACATGAGCAACATAGGGCTAGTAATCAGGAAAAATAATGAAGTGATTTGAAACAGGTGATGTTAACATGTAATTGTAATCATGAAAAGCATCATAAAAAGGTCTAGTCCTTAAGGAGCAATAATGGGCAGAGGAACTACTATGATCTCCAATCCCTCAGGTGGCATTGCGTCAAAAATTGTCATTCATCTATAAATAATACCACCGCAGAGGCTAAGGACTACTTTGGCAATCTTTTAAAACTGTACTTTGCCAAATGGAAGCCTTATTTTAACATTGTCCAGATGCGCTGTTGACTTCTCTGGGCTCTGAGGCATCTAGTATGGACTGTCATACAGTGGAAACGTGTACTGTGGTCAGATGAATTTTAGGTAATTTTTGAAGAAATGGATGCTGTGTGCTCCAGAACAAAGAGGAAAAGGACCATCCAGATTATTTCCAGCAAGTCCAAAAGCCAGGGTCTGTCATGGTATGGCATTGTGTGAGTGCCCTTGGCAAATGGTGATGGCACCATTAATGCTGGAAAGTACATAGAGATTTTGGAGCACAATAGGATGCCTTCTTTTTATACATATTTCAACAAGACAATGCAAAGCCACATTCTGCATACTTTACAAAGTCCTGGCTGCAGAGGAAAAGAGTACAGGTACTGGACTGGTCTGCCTGCAGACCCAACCTGTCTGTAATAGAGAATGTGGGGCACATTTTGAAGCATAAAACGAGACTTGTTTGCAGGAAGAATGGGACAGAATTACACATGAAACCACTTGGTGTCTTCAGTCTCTTAACATCTTTTAAGTGTTGTTAAAAGGAATGACAACATTACAAAGTGGTAAATGCTTTACTGTTCCAACTTTTTTTAAATGTGTTCGAAAAAAACAATAAAAATCATGAGAAAGAAAATTTAGGATTCACTACTTTTTTATTTGCGTTTTCCGTACTGTGCCAACTTTTTCAGAATTGGGGTTCTATATAAACATGCCACTTTAAAACTCTGTTTCATTTCAGGCTTTCCATGCTGTTGCCAACTTCAAATCTCCAGAGGACGCTGTGATCCCGCAACCTCCTCCTCAACAGAAAGATGCTTTGAGGGCTCTAGCCCAGCGAGGTCACGACTCTGTATATAACAAAGGTCATGCTTCTGAAAGCAATGAAGAAATTACATCACCAGCATCTCTAGATGGGCTAAACAGGCCTGTGCAGCGGGAGAAAACCTCATTGGGAAGCTTAAAGAGGGCCAGTGTGGACGTGGAGTTACTTGCACCTCGCAGCCCAATGGGAAAAGAGACCATGGTAACATTCAGTAACACATTACCCCGTGCTACAGCTCCAGAGGAGCCAACAAGGCGTCTGGTGACTGTACCTGTACCACTGGACCCAATGCGGTCACAACAATTAGTGTCTGAATGGAAACAAAAGTCAATGGAAATGCGAGGTGGGAGCTTGCCTGATGAAGACACCAGTGATCAGGGCTCAGACGGTGGAGATGACACAACCACAGAGGAAGATAGCATCCATTCTTCAGTCTATTCATCTGTTCCACATATGTCTAAACCAGCTAACCCACCTACAGGTCCAAAAGCAGTGATGACCCCTCGCCCTCCCACACAGTCCTCAATTCCCCCTCCTGTATCCCCTAAAAGTGCCAGCACTAGAGCCAAATGGCTGTCCATCACTGAGAAAAGTGGTGCTAATATTCCAGTTGTCAAGGCAGGAAATCAGCCTCGGATCATGCAGGTCATCGCCATGTCAAAGCAACAGGGATTGCTTTCTGGATCTGCAAAATCCTCAGAAACTTCATCCTCTTCTGGTACTTCATCGATCACGGGCACAGAATCATCGCCCAATCGCTCGGAACGTGACGGCAGTCCAGGCATCATAACCGTTGATGCCCATGCTCCCCATCACCCTGTAGTTCGTATGACCTCCAACCCCAATAATCCCTGGGAGTGGAGAGGGTCTTCTGATGGAAACATGGCTGAGTCTTATGAGCTGAAAAATGTAAACCGTGAGGGTTCCCGCATTTACCGTCATGTCAGGAGTGGCTCTCCATGTTCCTCTGCCAGTGAGGCTGACCACGGGCCACCTCAACCCCCACAACCTCCCCAGCCACCACTTCCCCCTCAACTTCCACCTGTGGGGAACACCTCAGAGGCTCGCAGTCTGCGCCGCAAGACCCCTCTAGTTCTACTTGATAGGGAGGGCAATCAGAACCACACTGAACAGGACAACTACTACAAAAAACTACAAAGTGGCAGGCATTTCTGAGTGACATGAATATATGAACACAACTATACTTTTTGGTCTTTTGCTTTTAATTACTGTATCTGATTCCATGAGGAATATCTGAATGACTGAAACCAATACACTTTGAGTCAGCAGAGCTTCGGGAGATGCTGTCTCTGACGTCTTAAGAGCACAATGGTTTTTGCCCAGTGAAGGCAAGCCACACTACATTATCACATCAGCACAGCTGTGATGTATTTCCATAATCATCATATTCCAAAATTCTTGCAAGGCAGATAGTAAAATAATGTTTGAGATCATTTTTATTGCTGCTCTTTTCGTTCATACTTGGCTTAAATGTGTGACTGAGATGTCAAGTCGAATTTATATGTATGTATGTATGTACACGCACGATTGTTTAGTATATGTTGTAGTGCTACAATTATATTAGAATATATTTGCCTTGTAACGCTTATGGTAAAACCCAATTTAAGCTGTTTTGTTGGCTTTTATGAATGATATTTACTTTGCAAAAGGGTAACATTCAATCTACATCTGACCATAAATGCTAAAATGTTGTTCTGGACATTTTCCACATCTGCTGAAGACATCCCGTGGAAAAGCTGTGGAAATATTGAAGCACTTTGAAAAGCACTTATGAATCACTTCATCTCTTTCTGTGTTAACAAGTGAAGTGAACTTGAAGGTCTATGTGGTATTCCAAAGGAATGTTAGACAAACATGGACTCTCATAATCCATCAAGTACCTTGTAACGGAATAGCTATCGGACAACAGTCCACGTAAAGTATTTTTATGTGTCATAATGAGAAACATTTCACCAAAAGAAATGTGGTGTAAATCACAAAAAGAATTTCTACAAGCTCTCTGGGATTTATCTGTAATAGTTAGCAGTCTACTTGTCATGCTGTTTCCCAGAGGTTCTCCTCTATAGATGAACATGATGCATGTTATGTGAGTGTCGTCAAGGTGGAAGTGGAGCCTTGTCAGTGAAGAATTCCAAACTCTTATAATGTACATTTGCAGCTGTCACCGCAGGTTGAATTCTGTTTGTGTCAGCTCTTTCCGAACGGTGCTCTGAGCTGCTCCTGGATCTCTATAGATGGTTGTCCGTACTGGATGCTTTGTGCTGTTGATGCAGTTTCTGAAAAAAAGACAACATGTATGACAACAATAAACAAGCTGCTGTAAATTAAGATGTCATTTGTAATGAACTGAAAATATTGCCCTTCCCTCTTTATTTTTTGTACACACACACGCACGCACACGCACACACACACACACACACACAAAGAATGCCCTGAGGGCTGAGCACCCCCTGTTGGTCTCACTTCTAGCAATATTTTATTATAAATTTTTACTTTAACATGTGTAAAACCTAAAATTAGATTTTATTGTGATTTTGCAAGAGACATTTTAAAACTGCTTAGAGGGGTGTGTGTATTTTGTATTTCTTACAGGTATAGCCGTACCAGTAATGTTTTACTTTGTTGGGACATTTTTTTGATCCCCATAAAGCAAAAATGGGTGGGAAATTCATGGATGAAGTACAAAAAATGTAAAAACACACACTTTCCAGTTAGGGTTGGCTTTAGGGGTAGGGGGATAGGATATACAGTCCATACAGTATAAAATCCTTATATCTATTGGAAAAACATTGTGCAAGGTGTGTCCCAAATCCCATACTTACTCACTATTCTTCACCATTTTGTCAAGCCAAGAGAGTGAAAACAAAGAAACCGCCATTTTTAAAAACATTGCCAAGACATTACACTAATCATATATACATATAATAATTAGCCATGGTTGAACCACGCTCAAACAAACCTTGTTGTCGTCTTGATGAATCTTCCATGTGCCCTGTAGTTGTTTACAAGGTCGTTTAAAGGGAGAGCAGTTTCGCTAACTTGCATGCGCAAGTCTATATTTAAAATAAGAAACATCTTGAACTGATGATAATAACGTGCGCATATTGAAGTGCTTCTGACATCCGATCCTTTCAGAAACAGACAAACTCCAGAGTGGTGCATGAAAAAACAAAGGAGAAGCCAGAAAGGGTACCTAGCTCGAGAAAAGGGTACCCAAAAGGTGGAACTACACGAATAGCCGAACGAGCCATGGTTTACCCATGCTCAAACAAACCTTGTTGTCGTCTTCATGAATCTACCCTGTGCCCTGTAGTTGTTTACAAGGTAGTCTAAAGCAAGAGCAGTTTCGGTTTCTTGTGTGCTCGAGTCTATATTTGAAATAAGAAACATCTTGAGCTGATAATAATAAGTGAAGTTTTTAAACTAATTTCGAGGGGAGCACGTGATATAATTGACTGCAGCTGGCCACCTATCTACACTCATTAGTTAGCCAATCAGATCTATCCTAACTCACTATAAGTAGCCTAGCTAGATATTACTCCCTTATCTTCGTTTTCCGAAGAAGCAAACGACAGGTCCGCTCTAGCTCCTCCAAAAGTTACTCACGGACAAACCGGATCCTCCACATCTCCTACTATTCTCTAACTACAATGCCACACCACCATTACTACCATAGTCAACAACTACAAAATGACAAAAACAACAACAACAGCGACGGCGGTGGAGATCACAACAGCATCAGCGCAGCCACAGACAAGAAAGAAAGCTCAGCGCTCCCTAAAACACCAGCCCCGTCTTAACAACACCCAGCCCAGCATGAAAGTCAGCTCGAGACCGAGGCTCCAACAAGAGGCCGTAGGCCTATCCACTCCAGCCAGATCACAATGCAATCCCCAGCTCCGCTACGTACCTTCTCCAGCATCATCATGCGTCACTCATATCCAACAACGACTTTCACTGACCATAATTCAAAGCCGCTGCATTAAACCCAAAAGACTTACGAATCCACGTCTTCTTACTTGTCGACGTTTGTCACGTTTAAGCTTTTACTGAATTACGTTTGCAAACTGACCTAATTTTCTGAATTTCTAATTCCAGGTTTCGTCTACTGGATCACAGCCGATCTCAGCGCTCCCTTCCCATAACCTCACTAGCCGTCCACCAACGCTGAACCAGAAATCACAGAGCAATTCCCCGTTAAGCACATTCATATCAGCCCTACTGAAATGGGCATTAGAACATTTCTAAAAACGTCTAAGAACGGCTCTTTCATCTCCTCATTATTGTGCCTTTTTTCAGCATTAACAGCATGATTCTGCCTAATGAAGATGCTTTAAATTATCATGTTATAAACCAAGCAATCTCTCTAATCTAGACGGCTGCAAAGCTCAGTTGCAAATCAACATTACACCCGCCACCCGATTTCTGGCATTAATCGGAGGTCACAATTATATTTCGTAGTCTGTTTAACATTCGGATGCAGAAGTAGCCCACACATTTATGCCTTAAAAACGATCCGCTGGATTCTTGCCAATAACTACGGCGTTTGCATGTAATTCATCTACTAGAAGTTTCCCGTTTCTCTCTCCCTAATATCCTCCAGCTAAACTTAGTGACCGGTTTTCTAATATTTGCATTCTCATCGCGGAAGAACCTCGGCTTAAGCACTCTATAGAATTCTTAAGCATCAATTAGGAGTGACAGAATCCCAAGCATCAATAGGCTACTTGAATAAATCGACAAATTAGTCCCCTTTTATATTCTGGAAGAAAGATCACGCTAAGCACAAACTGCTCTCCATCTTAGAACATTAAACACACATGCGCATTATCCCGCAGGGATGCCTTTTCGTCACTCATCTACTTCATCTCGCAGCATCAATCTTCAGACTAGAAGAGAAATTGTCTAAATCCGATCTTGGTCGTAACAAACTCTGCCTGAATGGCGTCGCGCACCAGAGGCGCCGACGGCGTGGTGACGCGGCGCGCTTATGACAGGGGATAGTAGACTAATGCACACCAGACACACGCATTCATACTTTATAAAAAATAAACTAATCAAATGTACAAATAGCGCTCCGCGGCGCGGCAGAATACGAAGTGTCATGAATTGTGGCTGGGCACTACGGACAGCCGCATTGACTTTCTTAGTATTTATTTCCTAGTATTTATTTATTGGAAGTCAATGGTTACAGGTTTTCAGCTTTCTTCAAAATGTTGTCTTTAGCGTTTAAAACGGGAGTCACCAACCTCTATGAAACTGAGAGCTACTTCTTGGGTACCGATTAACGTGGAGGGTACCAGTTTGATAAACACTTCTCAAATAACAAGTTGCTCAATTTACTTTTAATTATAATTTAAGTTTTTGGTAATAATTAATAATATTCATCCATGTGAAGATACTGATCATGTTAATGATTCTCACAAAGTTACCAGCAATTATTTAACAGGGTAGGAAATACCCTGTAATTAATATATCAATGTGCAACACTATTTATTTATCTTTGCAAATATTTACATTTTTAAATGATTACTTCTATATTAAAGAAAGCTTACTAGTAAGTGGCGCTATGGTGAGCTATTTTTAGAACAGGCCTGTGAGCAACACACGAGAGCCTCGTGGGCTACCTGGTGCCTGCAGGTACCATGCTTGGTGACCCCTGGTTTAACAGAAGAAAGAAATTCATAAAGGTTTGTAACCATCAGGTGGCGCTTATAGCATGCGACCTGCTTATGCTTTCCTTCCTTAAGCACTGGAATAGAAGCCATTCATTTATTAGCTATCCAATTTCATCCTCAGTATATCCTTTTTACACAGATGCCGCCCCCTCCATAGGGGATATTATCAGGGCCGCCGACGCGCTTCTAACGGGCAATATCGTGGAGAAATTAATAGTCTGCCTCCAATATTCTCATGCACAGTTACAATGAAGTTGCCGTTCACTGCACTAATAAAGGGCGTTATCATTATCCTGCTTAAGGCGGCTCTTCATCGCTACATTCTGAATTTTTAAAAAAAAATCCATTTTTACTGTTGTACATGTTCTTAGTTGCATAGGAAATCGCTGACTCATCTCTCCTTTTAAGATGATAATCCCATAACCACAGCATACACAATTTGCATCAACATTCATTTATACATTTTAAGTTACCCCAAAACACCTCATCAATTTCTCACTGCTCAACACATCCACACATTCCATTCCCCACACAACACTTCATTTCTGTTTTCCCCGCTTATAATCAGTCTATACATCACATACTTGCATTCTACAAACACATTCAAGACAACTCCATCAAGAGCTATTTAAGTGGAATTAAATTCTTCCACACACATACTCTCCAAATGCATTGCACAATCAGAAAAGGCTACCTATCCTTTCATACAGACCACACTCTAGATGCAATGTACTGTATATTCTCGTCTTTTTCAGATTTCTCAGATGTTCTGAATTTACAGTAACACCAAATTTCGATCCCTCTATCCACCCACCATCACAGATCTGACCTTGATTGACGAGGAAACAATTTCCTTCCTCATCAAGCAAAGTAAACAGATCAATCCAGAAAAGGACATTGCATCTTCATATTCAATATTCTCTCCTCCACAAGCCCGTTCCAAATACTCCTAGCTTCATACACTATAGGAAAACACTAAGCGCAAGTCCCCTAGCCCCCTTTTCATAGACGACACACACCACCCAGTAACATGTTTTGGTTCCAAAAACACCTTAAAGTCATAGGACTATTCAGGCTTCCGTCAGATTCATAATCCAGTCACTCATTCAGAATTGGAGCCGCCACCACAGCAGCACACAAAGGGCTATCGCAACAACACATACAAACACTAGGAAGGTGGTCTCCCGACGCCTTCAAATCTTATATCTGACTCAGCCACAGCCATCTCAGGGAAGCTCAGAGGACCCTCACCAGCAGACGCAGTAATCCCAGCGGCCAAGGGCATGGGCCTAGTCCAGGGAGAGAATACGACCCAACCATACCAGCTTCCCGAGGGCAGAGGAACTACCCAGTCTCCCAAGGGCGCGGGCATGACCCAGCCATCTAGCTTCCTTTCTTCCTTCCAGCTGATTTGCACTCAGCCTTCTCCCCCTTTTCACTCACCTAACTCCAGCAGGAGTTCTTTCCCTGCCCAGACCCTCCAGCTGGGGCTTCACCGACCATTCCTTTTCCCGACTCCAGCTGGGGATGGCACATACAGCTCTCTCTCCCGTAGGAGAGCCAAGAGCTTCAACTCTCGCAAGAGTCAGTAAAAACGCCCCCCCAAGGCCCTAGATTACCCCATTATATATTTATATATCTATATGTTTCATACAAATATATAATTATATATAGTGCTGCCACCTCCCAGCTCTATCTCGGCAAGGAGTGTTCCTCGAGCACATTACTCCTTCAGAGTCCCCGCCCCCCCCTGCCCCCCTTCACCCCCCTCTCCAGCCGGAGTCCTTCCTTCCCCTTACCTTATAATGACTCCAGCAGGATTCCCGCCCACCCCATGGCTCTGACCTCCGCAGGGGTCTCCCCGAGTCTTTACTCCTGCAGTAGTATTCACAGCCCACGCCAACTATGCTCGGGTTCCCGCAGGAACCTGTTTCACCCTTTGCTCCAAAGGAGCCCCTTTACCTTTTCTTTTTCAAATAACTTTATCCAGCAGCCGGATATAGCATTTCAAGCCTTTGGGGAGTTTCTTCGAATACACGGCTGCTGTCCCGAGCTTCATGCATTTGGGGAGCTCTCGAGAACCACCTGATCTCGTACTCCCCTCACATGCTCTATGGACCTGGCGGGAGCCCTGGGCTCAACTATCTCCGAGCTCAGGGTTCTCTCCCGGGACAGCATGCCAAACCTGCTTACAGTTGTCAAGCAATATCTAAGTGTGAACTCTTGAAGTGAAGTTTTTAAACTAATTTCGAGAGGAGCACGTGATATAATTGACTGCAGCTGGCCACCTATCTACACTCATTAGTTAGCCAATCAGATCTATCCTAACTCACTATAAGTAGCCTAGCTAGATATTACTCCCTTATCTTCGTTTTCCGAAGAAACCCCCCATCCACCCCTTTCTCCTCTTTTTCTCCTTTACAAAAAAGGGGAGCTCTCGAGAACCACCTGATCTCGTACTCCCCTCACATGCTCTATGGACCTGGCGGGAGCCCTGGGCTCAACTATCTCCGAGCTCAGGGTTCTCTCCCGTGACAGCATGCCAAACCTGCTTACAGTTGTCAAGCAATATCTAAGTGTGAACTCTTGAATGTGCGGATATTGAAGTGCTTCTGACATTCGATCCTTTCAAAAACAAACGGCAGAGTAATGCATGAAAAAACAAAGGAGAAGCCAGAAAGGGTACCTAGCACGAGAAAAGGGTACCCAAAAGGTGGAACTACACGCATAGCTGAACACTGATTGGTTACAGAGAATCGTCACTCACAGAAGCAGGAGAATGAAAATAAAGGAACTGTCATTTTTAAAAACACTGCCAAGATGTTACACAGTAATAATAATAATTTAATTATTTAATTATAATAATCATTTTCTTGTCGGCTTAGTCCCTTTATTAATCCAGGATCGCCACAGCGGAATGAACCTCCAACTTATCCAGCAAATTTTTACACAGCGGATGTCCTTCCAGCCGCAACCCATCTCTGGGAAACATCTACACACACATTCACACACTCATACACTACAGACAATTTAGCCTACCCAATTCACCTGTACCACATGTCTTTGGACTGTGGAGGAAACCCATGGAAGGCAGGGAGAACATGCAAACTCCGCACAGAACCAGCGACCCAGCAACCTGCTGTGAGGCGACAGCACTACCTACTGTGCCACTGCCTCGCCCACATATAAAATAACAAGTTATGGTCGACCCAAACTCAAACCTACCTTGTCGTCATCCACCCCACATCAGACATGCTCCAACTCTATCTGTTTTTTAAAAAGCGTTTGAAACTCTGCTTTGTTCTTAAGCATTTGAGCCTTTTTAATGTAAAGTGGTTCACCTTTTGTTTTAATTGTTATGTTTGTATGTTTTATTTTATTTAGTATTGATTGTGTTCAGCACTTTGGGCAATGTTGTGTTGTAAAAAATGTGTTATAAAAATAAAATAACTAACTAACTAGTGTGCTTCACTCGGGTCAGTGGGTTTGATCATCCATCTGAAGGTGCAGGTGTTTGGGATTTTACCAAAATCTGGATCAATTTCTTGTCAACAGTACATTTAGAAATAAATTTACAATAAAGAAAATACTTATTTGTCTCACGGTATTACAGTACTGCTACTTTCTGATGATTGGAAGTCTTTTTCCAGACTTGCAAGTGCTAAATAAATAACTATAAATGTAAAATGTTTTCCCCTTCATATGGGAACTTCGACATGTGTCTGTATAAACAGACTTTGGGAGTGCTTTAGACAACCAATCTTTTCTGGAGATATAAAAACGGGCCAATGAAATGCCAATTGAATTGGCGGAGCTTAGCTCCACAGCTGAAACTGATGAGCCAATTAGGGCTATATTAGTCGGCTGTGTGAGTTAGCTCGTCAGAATTGTTGCTTCAGACCTGATCTGAGACTGAAACACCCTTCTGCTCAGCTGACTTCCAACATTGAAGAAAGCTTTACCTTCACCAGTGTGGGAGAAGACATGTAAGCGGCGGTTGAGCTGGGTTTTCCGTCCCCTTGGCGTTTCGCTGGTGATCTGAAAGAGCAATTTACTGAAAGGGCAGAATTCCCTAAGAGAGCACACGGTCATACAGTGCGTCTTTTTAAAGATGTCGTTTCGACAGTGTGTTTCTGGATGCGGTGGTTTCCTCGCCCTGGATGACAGGCACGAGTATTGCGTCACATGCTTGGGGGTCCAACATGTTGATGCGGTGCTTGTGGACAGTTCTTGCCCGCATTGCGATGGCTTGACTGTTGCGCAACTGAGGTCACGGCGAGCTCTTTTATTAGGGCGAGTCACCCTTGCTGCTCCCCGCCAAGCGGTTAGCACTTGGGCAGACCTGAGGATTACAGTGGGGGCTAATCTGTCGCCTGCGGGCCCACGGACCCCTCGCTCCTCTCCAGTGCGCTCTGTTTCTGCTTCGAGTGTGAGCGCTGGTCCATCCTCCGGGCTGGCCGCGCTTGCATTAGATGACACCGGGGGCGTGACGTCCATCGCTGCATCGGAGGGCGGGTTGACATGCTCCGTGGAGGGTTTGGACCCCCTGCCACCCTCTGGGGTTGTCAGTATGGTTACGGATCTGGAATTGGACATGTTAGCCGTGTTATCCCGGGCTGCTTTGGCCGTGGGGCTGGAGATGGCTTGTCCCCCAGAACCGCGGCCGGACCGCTAAGACGGGTGCTACGTGGGGGTGAAGGCAAAGCCTTCAAGACCCCACGTCCCCTTCTTCCCGGAGGTACACAGAGAGCTCACGCAGGTATGGAGGGCACCTTTATCCCTCTATGATGGAGCGGCCAAGGGATATGAGGCAATTTCCCGGGGGGAGCGTGCTAGCCGATCCACTCGTGGTGATTCGCCCAAACTCCCTTCCAAGGCGTGCAGGTTATCTGAGTCTCTCATGGCCAGAGCCTACTCTGCTGCGGGTCAGGCCGCCTCCGCTCTGCACGCTATGGCCACCTATCAACGCTACCAAGCCAAGAAGCTGGCCGAGATGCAGGAGGGAGGTTCTCCCCCAGGCTTGCTGCATGAGCTCCACACGGCAACCGATTATGCTCTCATGACCACCAAATCAGCTGCTCGTGCCCTGGGGAAGACGATGGCCACAAAAGTGGTCCAGAAACGCCACCTTTGGCTGAGCTTGGCTGATATGAGCTCCACCGGCCAAGCGACAATGCCGAGCCTCCTGCGGGACTGCGGCACCACCACCCCAGAGTGCGGTTAAGTCCGGTAAACGGACTGCGAAGCGTTACCGGGATGGGCCATTCGGAGAAGAGGGGACCTGCTCTTTCCTCGGTGGGGGGCCGGGAATTATTACATCAGTCCTCAATGACTCTAAACTCATCGCTGCCGGCCTCCGGGCTAACGGCAACCAAATTTCCAAAAGAGCAGTTTCCTCTCTCTCCGGATACGCAAACCCGAGCACTGCCAGTCTGGGACGCTCCGCCTTCCAGCTCGCAGCACCGGGACCCCTTGCCTCAGGCCCTCAGAGTGCAGCAGAACGGTATCCTTTCTCTTACTCTGGCTTCGCCGCGGGATCCAGGGAGGAAGGTAAGAGAAATTTTCTTATTTTCAGCTCTTCCTTGGGACGCTCTGCTTCCCAGGATGAGCACTCCCATCCTGAGCTGCCCCTCCGCTGGCACGTCAACGATGGTGCAATTAGTGCGCTCTCTGCTGGCTTGGTTAGCGCCGCTCAGCGCGTTGCAGTGGTTCATACGGACAGTCTGACTCGGCTATGCGATTCAGTTCTTTGGCTTTGGCTTTGCGATCGAGTCCCCAGACGGTCATGGTTCGGGCATGCACCGGGTGCGCGTCGCTCCGCTGTGTCTCCGCACCCTCAGCCTCTGGACGGATCTGGTTTTTCTACGGGCCGGAGTGTCTCTAGAGCTAGTATCCAGGCATGTTGTCGTAACGACAGATGCTTCCAGCACGGGCTGGGGGGCCATGTACAATGAGCATGCAGCCGCGGGTTCATGGTCCGGACCCCACCTGCATTGGCATATCAACTGCCTGGAGCTGTAGGCAGTGTATCTAGCTCTCCGCTGCTTTTTACTGGTGCTGGAGAGGAAACACATGCTGGTCAGGACAGACAGCATGGTGACGGTGACCTATATCAACCGTATGGGGGGTGTACGCTCTCGCCGGATGTCTCAGCTCGCTCACCGTCTGCTCCTTTGGAGTCAAACGCGGCTGAAATCGCTGCTTGCCATCCAAATTCCAGGCGAGCTCAACCGTGCAGCCAGTGCGCTCTCACGGCAGCTAGTGTCGCGAGGGGAGTGGAGACTCCACCCCAATTCGGTCCAGCTGATATGGGCACGCTTCGGGGAAGCCCAGATCAATCTGTTTGCTTCCACCGAGAACGCACATTGCCAGCTGTTTTATTCCCTGACCGAGGCCCCACTCGGCACGGATGCACTGGCTCACAGCTGGCCATCGGGCACGCGCAAATATGCGTTTTCCCCAGTGAGCCTAATCGCACAAACTTTGTGCAAAGTCAGGGAGGATGAGGAGCAGATCTTGTTTGTTGCGCCCCTCTGGCCCAACCGGACCTGGGTTTCGGAGCTCACACTCCTGGTGGCGGTCCCTCCTAGGCGCTTTCCCCTAAGGGAGGACCTCCTCTCTCAGGGACGGGGTACCATCTGGCACCCAGGCCCACATCTTTGGAATCTCCACATGTGGTCCATAGACAGAGCGCGGAACACTTAGGTGACTTACCGCCCGCGGTACTTAACACCATCACTCAGGCTAGAGCACCCACTACGAGGCATGCCTATACCCTAAAGTGGAGTCTATTCTCTGAGTGGTGCGCTTCTCGCCGAGAAGACCCCCGAACTTGCCAGATTAGCATTGTGTTATCCTTCCTTCAGGATAAGCTGGAGCGCAGGCTGTCACCCTCCACACTGAAGGTTTACGTGGCTGCGATCTCTGCTCATCATGACGCGGTAGATGGCAACACACTCTGGAAGCATGGTCTAATCATCTGATTCCTCAGGGGCGCGCGGCGGTTAAATCCATCCCGCCCCCCTTCATGCCCTCTTGGGATTTCTCTCTAGTCCTAGCGGGTCTGCACTCGAGCCACTCGAGTCAGTATCTCTTAAAATTCTGTCATTAAAGACAGCTCTGCTGGGGATCTGGAGGCATTTTCGGTCAGCGAATCGCGCCTTGAATTCGGGCCCAGTTACTCTCACGTTGTCCTGAGATCCCGGCTTGGTTATGTGCCCAAGGTTCCTACCACAACATTTAGAGATCAGGTGGTGAAACTGTAAGTGCTGCCTTCAGAGGAGACAGGCTCAACCCACTCACTGCTTTGTCCCGTTCGCACTTTGCGCCTTTATGTGGAACGAATGCAAAATGTAAGATCATGTGAACAGCTCTTTATCTGTTATGGTGGTCGGCAGAAGGGAAGTGCGAGCCTAACGTGAGAACTCTACAAGAGGTGTCGCTTCTTTATGGGCGTTATTACGCGGCGCCTCTCTCACAGATATCTGCAGGGCTGCGGGTTGGGCGAGACCTAAAACATTTGCGAGGTTCTATAATCTTCGAGTGGAGCCAGTTTCCTCCCGGTTATTGGGTAACCCCAATCAATCGGGGGGAATTAAGCTCGGTGTCACAAACGCTTGCTGCGCCATGCTCCCTAACCCAGAGATGCGTGCGCTTTATTCTACTTTGCTAGTAAGTTTCCCTTCTCAGGCGAACCCTAGTGAGGCCCCCATCATCGACTAGTCTATGTTAGCTAGGTAAAAGCACACTTACGACCACCGATTAACACCGATTAACCAAAGTCTGTTTATACAGACACACGTCTCCGTTCCCTATTCGGGGAACGTGAGTTATGTACATAACCTGAACGTTCCACCAAATGAAACCATTTTAGTCTGAAAATTGTGCTCATACAAATACAAATTTTGTGAAACATTTCACCTTCTTTTCTTTTGTATATAAATGAAAAGACCAAAACATAAATGGTCAGTGAAATAGCTAAAACACCAGAGACTTATGCACATTGTGCTGTGCAGAAACCAGCAGCATTCTTTTAAGTTTGATTCAAATATGAAGTGCTTGTATTTGAGACCTGACTTTTAAACAGTTTCTAATTTAAAGTGGAGTTTTAATCTCTCCACCACAGATCGTTTCTAGCCCAGAGCATTTTACAGCAATTGCATGGTAGACTTGGTGAGGTCGTTCTTATTAAATGCAGATTAATCAAAGCATTTGCCAGTGCATGAATTCCTAAATATAAAATGGACTTTGAATATGAAACATGTTAGATGCAATATGTGGCAATGCATCAGCCGTCAAAAAATGACGGAGAAAAATAATGAATAAAGATTTTCTACTGCTGACAGACTGCTGTTACTTATATTAAAGGAAAATAGGGATTTCTAAAAATATATTACAATGATTTTACAATGAAATAATAAAATGAAACATATGAGATGCCTGTTATGTATCGTTATTCTAATTATACTGATTGAGTACAAAGATGAAGAAATTATCTCCCGTTCAACAATAAAAAAATAAAAATAAACAAATAAATAAATGCAAATTGATATTCTGGTCATAAAAAAATAATCTTAGTTCACTCCAAAGTTATGATTAGCCATATTCAATAGTGTTTCTTTTTTATATACAGTTGAAGTCAGATTTATTAGCCCCCCTTTAATTTAATTTTTTTTTTCCCAATTGATGTTTAATTTCCCAGTATGTCTGATAAAATCTTTTTCTTCTGGAGAAAGTCTTATTTGTTTTATTTTGGCTAGAATAAAAGCAATTTTAATAATAAAAATAAAAAAAACATTTTAAGATCAAAATTATTAGCCCCCTTTTTTTTCCGATAGTCTACAGAACAAACCATCATACAACAACTTACCTAATTACCAAAACCTGCCTTGTTAACCTAATTAACCTGGTTAAGCCTTTAAATGTCACTTTAAACTGAATACTTGTGTCTTAAAAAATCTATTGAAATATTATATACTGTCATCATGGCAAAGATAAAATAAATCAGTTACTAAAAAAGAGTTACTAAAACTATTATGTTTAAAAGTGTGTTGAAAAAATCTCTCCATTAAACAGAAATTGTGGAAAAAAATAAACAGGGGGAGCTAATAATTCAAAGGGGCTAATAATTCTGACTTCAACCGTATGTAAAGTTACAATCACTCAAAGAGGCAAAGCCTATTTGGGTGCATCCATGAAACCTAGTATTTGGCAACAAAATATCCATCTTCCACCTAGTCAGCGCCGATGCCTACCTATGCTGTCCAAACATGAGGCAGTGCCCACGCCATCCACTGCAACTATCATGAAGTCTGCAAAAGCACAAACAGTGCTCTGACTGTTGCTATGGTGACTAGGTTGAACTATGGGGCTTCCAGTGCACAGCAATTTATTATTTTAATAAGAACTATATGTGTTCTTCAAGGGACGGATCTAGGCTTACAATCACATTTAATTCATTTGATTCCATTAAATACTTTTGAAAGATGAGAGACTGAAATGGATTTTGAGCACTGACAATGCTGCTGTCATTTTCTGTTGTGAGAAGTCAAGACTGGGTTTATTATGTGACTTCCGAGGTAATCATTTTTCAGATGTTTAAATAAAAGCGAGACAAGTGAAATGTAGAAAGTATTAAACTGGAAAAAACAAGACATAGTAGTCATTAGTTCATAGTAACTATTGACTACAATCAATGACTGTATAAAATATGTATAAATATAAATATATAAATATATTTGAGACTGTATATAACCAGTGCCTTAATTGACCAGAACCATCTTTCGGGACGTTTTATTGCAAGTGTAATTAATTATTTTTTTTTTAAATTTGGGTTTAAGTCTCGTTCTTTAACACGGAGGAGGCGGGCTTTATGACTTGCTGCAGCCAGCTGCAGCCAGCACCCAGGGGGCGATCTAATGGCCGAGACCTTCAATCAAATGCTGGCGTGAGGCACACTTGACTACAAAGTAATTTTAATGATTTTGGTTAGCCAATGGGTGCCATATGCACACTGTTTTAATATGTTAATTTGTTTTCTGATATCTACACTGTAATAATCGTCTGTGGTTTTAATGGTAAATGTCTGTACAATATACAGTTAAAACCTGTTAAATGATAAACAGCTCATTTCTGTACAAAATACGGAAAATAGCTGTAACAGATCTAACCTCTGTTTTCAAGAAACTAATCAGAGTGTCTGAAATCTCACCACACACCCTCTTTCACTCGTCCCTAAATTAGTCAATTAGTTTAGTCCACTAGACAGAGTGAATGACCACAAATGACTGAATTCAGACACTGATGAACAGCTGCTGTTAACAAGCACAATCACTGAAGTAAAGAACAAGAAATAAAACTACAGACACAGCCTCACACCAAAATAACTGAATTAAAACAGAGGATTAAACACCTCCATTAAATAACAGCATTAGCAGCTTCACTGATTACAGTTTGACTTCAATTCTCTCATATCTGCACGAATATTTGATAATTAAAAGAGTTTTTTTTTTTATTAAAATATTTCGTTTGATCTCTCCATCATGGAGATCAGAGGTGCTTTAGTTAAACTCTTGAACCTTTCCTCTTCTATTCTAATGTTTCTCTAGCTGTTATAACTGTTCATCAGTTATAGCAAGAAAGGCAATGAGAAACTATACTGTAAGTGCTTATTGTAAGATATATAATTTCTATTGTTTTATAAGTTTAGCCATAGAAAATAGTTTTATTTGATACTGTTTGTGATATGTTACAACATCCCATGGAGGTTCAACAAACAATTATCAAGGAAATAATAAGATATTAAAATTGAATTCTTTTCATGCACAAAAAACCTTGAAAACACCAGTTGCACATTACGACACACAGACATCAAGAATCAGGATATGAGCCTCAACCATGGTTGCTAAAAAAAAGCTGCTTAATTCATTTATGCTGCAATGCATGCTGGGGGCCAGCATAGTACAAAAATCCCAGCATGCATTGCAGCATTAATATAGCTTAAAGTCTTTACAATCTCTTTCTTTTCCTTTATTTTATGCTATTTTTGGGGTGTAATATTTCAGTAGATTGTCTTGTATTGTTCTGTGTTGATATTTATTTGATTTTTATTTTTTGTTTGTCACCATTATTGAGATTTAAGGACTAATTGTTGATATCTGTGTGTTTTTGAGTTTTGCCATATACTGTAGATCAAGCAATCACATTGTGAATGGTGTATTTAGACCTGTCAAACAGTTGTTGACTACTGCAGGTGAAGTGGTTACATTTATATACTGTATTTATTTTTCACTTATTTAATGAGTGCACAAGTGGTGAGGATGGTTTCAACATCATTGTTAATCTTATCAGACTTATTATTGTAGTCTTCATTTGACTTGTCATGCTATAAAATTAGCATGTTTGACACAATTAGTTATAGCAGTCAAAATAAAAACTAGTTTTAAAACAAATAGTTGAAGAGCCCAACTAAAGCAGACTCTGTCCCCCGTCATGGTGACTTCAAATGTACAACGGAAATTTCTTTAAGAGCTTTTGTCTATGTGACAGAAATTAATCTCAAAGGTCAATAATAAGTGAAGCTCCTGATGTTTGTGGCGTTGTTTAATGATCTCTGCTGAGATCTTTAGAAATTAAAAAAGTTTTTGTGCAATTTGTTATATTTTTATTAATTATTATTTTATTTAGAGTTTTATTCTCAGTTGATTTCATCTTTGGTTTTGGCTGTAATTTGTGTTTTTCTTTCCTTCTTCTGTTAACAGTTGTTCATCAATAATTTTCAATCCACCTTTAATTAGGCACTTAATTATACCATTAACTTCATCACTGTCTAAGTGTTCAACCCTCTGTAGTGAGGACACTAGTGAGGATTTTGCTCTGGGGTTTAAGGGGTTAAATGTGTTTGATGAAAAATACAGACTGTGGAATGTATTTTTAACATAAATATTCTGTAAACTGAATTTTCTGAAGGTAAAATGTTAAAAACAGTATATTACGGGCAACCACAGCTGCCGGTATTTTATCCTAAAAATCAAGAAAAATAACAGTAAAATACTGTAAAACATTTTTTTGTGGCACCATTGTAGAGTATAGTAGCATCTGTGTGCAAGTCCAAGATGAACTAAGAGTATTAGATGTTCTGTTGCTTCTTCTTTTGTTTGTAAACACATATGTACACATTAGTGCATTGAAGGACTGTATGTTTTTATGCACTAAGTGAACTGAGCATTGTACCAGTTCATAAAATACAGTTATTTTTCGTAAATTTATACAGTTCTATAAACTTCTGTATTTTGTTACAGAAAATTTCTGGCAGCCACAGCTGCTGGTAGTTTTCCCTAAGTTTAGCAGATTTTTATTTTTTTTACAGTGTGTGTCTGTTACCTTATTACAAACATATGTGGCAAATTTCACAATATGCATGTTAAACTCACAAATGACGCATTTAAACGGATCATATGTCTCTTCAGGGTGGCACTAAATAACCATACTATCTATGCCCCACATTTTGATGAGCTCTTTGCTGATTGTATAAACTACATATTTAAAATGAGCTTAAACAACATAATTATTGATGTTTTTTGAAAACTTAATTGTTTTATGTTTAATCCACTTAAATTTGTAAAAACTAATCTTATTAAAAACTTATCCAGCATATGTTTTTTGCAGCAAATGTCCTCCCAGCCGCAAACCATAACTTGGAAACATCCATACACACTCATTGACTCACATACACAATAGACAATTTCACTTACCCAATTCACCTATACCACGTTTTTGGACTTGTGGGAGAAACCAGAGCACCAAGAGGAAACCCATGCGGACATGGGAAGAACATGCAAACTCCACACAAAAACGCCAACTGAGTCACCCTAGGCTCGAACCAGCAACCTTCTTGCTGTGAATTATAAAATTTAAAATATAGGGTTAAATTACCTCTTTAACTTGACCCAAATGATCAAATTATTCAGGAATCCAAAACTATTTATATAAAAAATACCACCCAAATACACACCAGCATGCACTACAAACATCCAGACTTGATTATTTACCTCATATTTTATGTCCACAAAGTAAATAGAGGAAATAAAATAAACTTTCATAAAAGCTGATCAGATAGTGGGTAATGACTTTTGCTCTTTCCCACCAGGTATTCAGTTTACTCACCTTGATTAAATTCACATTGATTAAATTTTCAGCAGCTTTAATGAAGTCAGCAGTCCTTTGATCTCCAGCTACTTCAACTGCTCATAATGATAAAGCTGTTTTTTTATTATTATTGTTTTGCAAGAATTTCGAACAGAAAACCACTTCTACAATGCTAAAGAAGGTGAGTCAAACAGGTAGTAGACCTTTCTTTGGAAAAATGCTCATTGTGGAATATAATGCTTCTTAAGTGAACCCTGGGTCAAAGAGTTTTTACAGCATTAAAGCAATAAAAGTGAAATAGCGCTTTAACTGTAGTTGTTATTATTTATGTATTAGAATTTGTCCTGTATTCATTTTCATATTTTTATTCATTTTTCTTCAGCTTAGTACCTTTATTTATTAGGAGTTGCCATAGTGGAATGAATAGTGGAACTTATTTAGCATATGTTTTACACAGCAGATGCCGCAACCCAGTACTGGGAAACATCCATACACCCTCATTCACACTCGTGTGTGTGTGTGTACAGCACTTTAAATGGAGTTAATTTGTTAACAAAGGTTCAGCAACGGAACCACTCCTCACTTTGTCTCCTTTAATAAATCACCTACTACCTAAAAACTTTTTTAACATCCTAGGGCTTGATACAGCACACTTTAGCTCTTAAGTAGCTATTTAAAATACTTTGTTTTAAATTTGGGGCGAGGCAGTGGCGCAGTAGGTAGTGCTGTCGCCTCACAGCAAGAAGGTGGCCGGGTCGAACCTCGGCTCAGTTGGCGTTTCTGTGTGGAGTTTGCTTGTTCTCCCTGCCTTCGCGTGGGTTTCCTCTGGGTGCTCCGGTTTCCCCCACAGTCCAAAGACATGCAGTAAAGGTGAATTGGGTAGGCTAAATTTTCCGTAGTGTATGAGTGTGTGCGTGAATGTTTCCCAAAGATGGGTTGCGCCTGGAGGGGCATCCGCTGCGTAAAAACTTGCTGGATAAGTTGGCGGTCTGTTCCGTCGTGGCGACCCCAGATTAATAAAGGGAATAAGCCGACAAGAAAATGAATGAATGTTTTAAATTTTGTTACAGACAGTGTCTTCCTGCAACTGTTTTGCAGCATATGAAATTTCCCAAACATTATTTTTAATTGTCCAAAATGGGAAGACATTTTGTTTTTACTCACTGATAGTCAAAGCAAGTTCCAAAAAAATTTTAAGTTATAAATGCATTAAAAAACAGTGTTTTTTAAAAAGTGTTTTCTATAAGTTCGGACCACGAATGCACATATACAGTATGGACATAATTTTTCTCAAAAAGTACATCAAATCAAAAGATGATACTTAGGTTTTATTCTAATTAGGTTCCAATAAGCCCAAATAGCAAAGAGAAAAAATAAATAGATGAAAAAAACACCTTGGGCCTTAAAAGGTTAAGGCAGACCAGCCCTCTAGCAATTTTCTTCTCTTTCAAGAAACCACTCTCCCTTTCTCTACTTCTCTAACAAAATATTACAGAGACGATACCCACACTCTGAGTCTCTGGGCATCATCGTAGGACACCCGATCAACCTACCTGTTCACTGTTTATCCTCTTATTTCCCCTTCATCTGACTGTTCTCATACCATCCCTACAATTAAGTCTAGCTCAAAGTGTGGCGTAGTCCATGTTGGGGAAATATGATATAGGAATGTTAAAAAACAGGCATATGTTGCAAGTAAATCTTACGTAAACGACATGCAGACAAACGATTAGACTGGCATGTTTGTTTAAATTTCTGTGCTACACAAAAGAATGACATTTGCTGTTTAGTCAGGCTACTTCTTTAAAATGAATTGAACCAACACAGTTCTTAATATTGTTATGTTGCAACATAAAGGAATTGTTTGGAACCCAGCATATTTTGCAGTGTACACTGAAAGTATTTTTGCTGCTTGATTAAATTTCTTGTTTAAAATGAGCTGAAACAACACAATTCTTGAGATTTTTTGGGACAACTTATTTGGATATGTTCAATCTACTTAATCGATTTGTGTTGGGACAAAATTGGTGAATTGTGCGGAACCCTGCATTTTTTTTCAGTGTAATATATGTGTAGAATTGATGAATGCTGACTGATTTCTATTCTGTAATAATAATGCACTACACAGTGATTTATGTAAGAACGTCGTGTTATATTTCACAGTGGTCATGTTCACACAGATTTATTAGACACCAACAAATACCTTAAATTTGACTTTAAAGCGGGGTTTTAATACACATTTTTCACAGTCATTCAAATGTTTGACACACAGCATCACGCTGAAATCAAAACCTCCTCCATGCATGCACAAGCGTTCCGCAGCTATTTCAACCCCCTCTCCTCCTGACAGAAATTTAGACTCAGCAAAATCCAGAAGGCTGATCATTTGAAGATAATCCCTTCATTCCACATTGCAGAAGTGTCATTCAGACTGATTGTTTAGCGTTATTACAAAATCACTGCTCTCAAAGAAAATTATTTGCCTCATGAAGGGATCATTTAACCCTGACCACAGAGGCCAAGCAACCACCCAGATGGTATTTCACACCCACATCTACCACCCGGCCAATTCCCTGCCTCAATTTCTTTGTTTGTGTGTGTGTGTGCGTCTTCCCTGTCTTGGAGCAAGAGAGAGATAGAGATAGAGAGAGCGAGAGAGTTACGTTGCACTCCAAGAGAGCTGGCAGCGCTCCAATCCCCTGCGACGGCAACATTTCCATTGATCAGAGCAAATGGAGACATGTCAAGTTACCACGGCAACTGGCAGGCCAGTGAGGCGGCTCCGTTTGCAGGCTGCCAAAGAGGACTGGCTGCAAGAGCATCAGGGTGGAGCTGTGTGGGCTGGAATCCTACAAGAACACAAGCTTTGCATATATATATATATATATATATATATATATATATATATATATATATATATATATATATATATATATATTCAAAATGTTGAGTTATAGGGTTAGCTAAAAAAATCTCCAATATGTTTTTTATCAGCTTCTAACAAAGGACATTTGATGGATACTATAACAATAAACCAAACAAAATTAATTCACTCATTCATTCATTCATTTTCTTTTTGGGTTAGTCCCTTTATTAGTCTGAGGTAACCACAGCGGAATTAACCACCAACTTATCCAGCATATGTTTTACACAGCAAATGCCCTTCCAGCTGCAACCCATCACTGGGAAACAAGCCAGATGAGATTTACAATGAATGGATCTTATTGATTTAATAAAGGTTATTCCATATACATAGCAAGGTTTTACAACATAAATCAAATCAAATGAAATGTAATAATATTAATAATAAGCATTATTCTTTCACCAGACACTGTGGTTCTTTTAGAAACGACTGGGGTAATTTATTTTATTTATTATTTTTATTTGTTTTAGTATGTCCTTGTCATTACTCTTCAGTCTTTCCTTTTTATTCACACTATTGTTGTTATTGCTGGCACTATTATTAATACTATTATTTAACAACCTGTATATTGGTTATTTAATGTAATGTATATCTATGCACTTTGCTATATATATCATGATTTTCTAAGGGAAGGTTTTTTTATTGTTCAAGAAATACAAAAAAAAGGAAAATTTTGCGGGGGAAAAAAGAAATGACTGTGGTTGTAACAAACATGCACACAAGCTAGTAATATACCTAATTGATACAGCAATACTGTCATGGGGTGTACTGTCTTGGGTTTGTAAAGTAATATACAACAGCTTCACACATGGCTCAACCCATCATAATCAATACCTAGAGCTTTTTTCTATCTATTTTATAAATTCTACTTGACCGCTGAAATTGTTTGACACTGGTTGCTCTTTTTGGAGACTTAAAGTTGTGAAACTCTGAAAGCCAGATGGATAAAAGTTTTACTGCTGTCTCTGGACACATTTCAAGAATTTCAGAATGGGTGAGGAGAACAAAACTGTGGTCATCCTTTTTTATTATATATACAGTTAAAGTCAGAATTATTAGCCCCTTTTGATTTTTTTTGTTCTTTTTTTAAATATTTCCCAAATGGTATTTAAAAGAGCAAGGACATTTTCACAGTATGTCTGATAATATTTTTTCTTCTGGAAAAAGTCTTATTTCTTTTATTTCGACTAGAATAAAAGCAGTTTTGAATTTTTAAAAAACTATATTTGGGACAAAATTATTAGCCCCTTTAAGCTAATTTTTTATACAGTCTATACAGAACAAACCATCATTATAGAATAACTTGCCTAATTACCCTAACCTGCCTAGTTCACCTTATTAACCTAGTTAAGCCTTTAAATGTCACTTTAAGCTGTATGGAAGTGTCTTGAAAAATATCAAGTAAAATATTTTTTACTGTCAGCGAGGCAAAGATAAAATAAATCAGTTATTAGAAATAGGTTTTTAAAACTATTATGCTTACAAATGTGTTGAAACAATCTTCCCTCCATTAAACAGAAATTGGGGAAAAAAATAAACAGGGGCGATAATAATTCAGGGGGGCTTCAACTGTATTTTATTGGCTGTGTTTTCAGAGACCTATTACATATTTCAAAATGAATTCTGATATCTATAATAAAGTCCATTGTCCATGGCATCTTCTACTCCATCTACAGTCTGCCTGCCCAAAGCACACATGCACCCACGCAAGCACACACACACACGCACACGCACACACACAATGCAGCTGCAGTGTCTTGTAAAAGATTTACACAACGAACTGGGAAATGCAAATGGTTTTTAAAAATAACATATTTACTAAATTCATTCATGCACAATACAATTCACATTTACAAAATCCAATTTGTACAGTTGTAAACATACAATTTGTGAATTAACAAGTAAAAAATCATAAATATTTTTGCCAAATAAATTGGATTTCAGTATTTTTGAACCCTGTTTTGAATTTACTAATTGGATTTGAGTATTCATAAATCGTGTTTTAAACTTACAAATTGGATTTGAGTATTTATGAATCGTGTTTTGAATTTATGAATTGGATTTGAGTATTTATAAATCGTGTTTTGAACTTAGGAATTTGATTTGAGTATTTATAAATCGTGTTTTGAATTTACGAATTGGATTAGAGTATTGTTGTGTTTTGAATTTCTGAATTGGATATTTGTATTTGTGAATCATGTTTTGAATTTCTGAATTGGATATTTGTATTAATGAATTGTGTTTAAAACTTATGAATTGGATTTTGTATATGTGAAGTGTGTTATGCATGTATGAATTTAATGTAAATTTAATGTAAAATTTAATATTTTGTATTAATTTTGATACTGATCTGGCTCCACAAATGTAACACTGACATAACGTTTTGTAAATAACAACTCATGGTGTTTAATACTTTGTAACTTTATCAAATTACAACTATTATTCAATGTATTTCTCTCAATTTTAAATCATGATACATATTACATTTAAATGTATACATTTAGCTGATGCTTTTATGAAAAGGAACTTATAAATGAAAATGCTAGTAATGCAAAGTTCAGCCATTATAAATGTATCCAGTGCAAGGAGATAAACAGTTTGTTACCCAGCATTTTGAATCAGGTCTGATTGCAGTTGACAATACATCACAAGGGGCAGAAGAAGTTGTATAGTATACTCTGTTAGGGCCTAGCTCCCCTTCGGGAGGGGAACTACAATGCTGTGTGGAAACTTTCACTATGCGAATTTCCCCAGAATCCAATCATCTGAAAGAGTATATAAACGGGCCAATAAAATGCCAATGAGTTTTCAGCGTCAGCGTGCACAGCTGGTACTACTTACAATCAATTTGGAATATAAGTGCAGGATGTGCTAAGGCATCCTTTTTCGCTTCAGATGCTTTCACGAAGCTTCAGAGAGAGTCGATAAGAGTTTTCTCTGACTGTTTTGACAGAGAGATAGAGAGAACGAGAAAGCAGGCTACTTCTCCTGGTCCAGAGTGTGTGATATGTGGCAGTGGTAGAGCTGGGTTTCTCTCTCGCCTGGCGTTCTTTGGGTCCGGTCCTCCAGAGCATTATATATTTTTACCAATTTCCTAAAAGAGCAACACGTTCGTGCAGCGCGTCTTTTTTAAGACGTTGCTCCGACTGTGCGTTTCTGGATGTGGTGGTTTCCTGTCCCTGGGTGATGGGCACAAGCGCTTCGTTTCATGCCTGGGGGTGCTGTGGTCGATGCGGTGCTCGTGGACAGTGCATGCCATTACTGCGGTGGCATGTCTGTTGAACAGTTATGATCACGGCTTGCTCTTGCAAAAGGGTTTACCCACCCCAGTTTTCCCCCGCTCCATGGTGGGCACTCGGGCAAATCTGAGGGTTACAGTGGGAGTAAATCTTCCGCCCTTAAGCTTGCGGAACTCTCGCTTCTCCACACATTTGTAAAAATACATATTTAATGCTTTGTTTATTTTCCACCAATAAACATGGAGCAAATTATAATAATAATGTAGATTAACTTGCACGCATATCTACATCAATAATCTGTAACAAATTATAATGTAGATTAAAGTGCCCGCATATCTACACCATTATTACTGTAGTAAATTAGCTCAAGGTTATTCTTCCCGCTCCTTTCCGCCGTTATAATGTTGCGAGTTATGATTTAGATTTTAGTGCTCGCGTACCTTCTGGACCATTATATTGCGGACTAGCTTAACGGGAGAAAGATTCATTTGAATGGGGCTTCAAATGAATCGACTCTTTAGATTCGAACAAACGAATCGTCCAATGATGCTATCAAAATAAAAACCCATAAAGTTTGAGCAGGGTAAAAAGATCAAAGTTTAAGACATTTAAAATAAAGACAAAAGACAAAATAAACTTTGTTGACTACTCTAACAAAAACTAACACCTAACACAAACACACATTCATACAAGCATAGGAAAGAGTAACGAACCTGAAGTAAAAGGTTGAGAGGATGTAATGATGGAAAAACCTTGGAGTTTGTAAGAACAAACCAAGCAAACCAAACATAGTCAAATTCAATAACCCTTCTATTGTCTCTTTAGGGTTAAATTTAGTTCACACCAGTTTAGATGTTGGGAGAAAGGTAATACTTGCGGTCTGTCCGTGATATCAGAGCTCCTGTTGTCTGACCATGTGGTTCGGCTGGCTGTTCCTTTGTTCCCGCAAGGTTTGTAGTGCGGGTGAGTCCGTGTTTGAAGTTGAAACAGCAACAGGATTCTGAAATGTGAAATGTCCGAGCTGTGCGATTAACCCTTTCCGTCTGGGTTTCCGCCTGTTTTCTTGGAGGTTTCTCTGCTTAGGTCCCGTTTTGAGTTTCTGAAGAAGTTGCAGAGAGTTTGAAGAAAAGTTTCAAAACAGCGTGTTTCAGAACAGAGCCAAGTTCAAGAGTTGCGGTTCAAAGAGAGACGGGGAGAGAGTGAGAGGTGTAGCTTGGTCCTAAGTTTTATAGGGCAGGTTCGGATCCACCCTCCATGGCAAGTTGACCAATTAGAAGCTAACTTCCTGGAATAATAAGTTTACGGCTCTTTGTCCGAGGCAGAAGAATTTGCATAGGCAAATTTTATGCAAATCGTGACAGAAATGTAAAAGTCTCTAAAAATGTTAATATGTTGCACACATAATAAAATAAAATGTCAGCGATCAATTTGTACAACGAGTAAGCTTTTCGGAAAGTCTAAACACGAACAGTATAAGTGCTTGTTTAGCTTCGGTACAGTTAAACATTATATGCAGAGGCATTAAAACCAAAAATATTAATACAGGAGAAAGGGAAACTTTGCAAAACACATGATTACACAAAGAGAGTAAAGTTTATATTAAAACATCAGTGTTAAACAAGCAGCTTAAAGGGTCCTGAACCGTTCTTTGTTCAATGCCGCGTGGCACATTCCTTTTAGGTCGTAAATACCTTGGAATCAGGTTTCGAGTCATTTCTGGGCAAAGTTGGCTCGGTTATGGAATAAAAGCAAAATGATTTTGTGTTTGGTCGGCCATATTTGTTACATGTTCCATCTAAGTTTCGGAGAAAGAAGAGCTCCATCCTCAGATGGTCCCCTTCTCACTTGATGACACCAAGGCTCAGATGTCCATCGCTTTATCGGAGGATGGGCTGTCATTGCCTGACTTAGTATTAGAACCCACTCCCTCCCTCTGGGGTAGCAAGAGCAGCATTGGATCTAGAAGCAGACATGATAATCATGCTTTCCTGGGCTGCTTCTGCCGTCAGCCAGGAGATGGTTTATCCCTTAGCCCCCGACCGGACCGACTAAATAGGTGTATTTGGAGGATTAAAAAAGCAAGACCTTCTAGCCTCCCTTCCCTATCTTCCCGGAAGTGTACAGTAGGCTCAGACAGTCTTGGAGAGAACCTTTTTCTGCCCGATCTGCGTGCGCCTCCGCCCTCACCACACTTGATGGTGGAACAGCCAGGGGGTACGAGTCGATTTCCCAGATTGAGAGAACCATTGCGGGCCCGTGTGTTACCTCTTGCTGGCAGAGTCAGCCTTGTCTCCCATCCAAGACGTGTTGGTTATCTACCTCTCTCGAAGCCTGAGCCCTCACAGCCGTGGGCCAGGTTGCTTCCATCATGCACACGAGGGCCACCTACCAGCGTTACCAAGCGCAGGCGCTGGCCCAGCTGCACAAGGGTGGTTCCAACCTAGGCTTGTTACGAGCCTCGCACTGCAACCGACTCAGCTCTACGACTCACAAGTCCACTGCATGTGCCCTGGAAAGGACAAGGCCACATTAGTGGTCCAGGAATGCCACCTCTGGCTAAACCTGTAGAAAAGATATGCGCAAAGTTGACAAAGTTTGGTTTCTTAACTCAACCATTTCTCAGGCCTGCCTGTTCGGCGACACCGTCATTAGATTCACCCAGGAATCCAGTCAGATATGATTGGCTGAGTCATCTATCGGTGGGAACATAAGACTGCTGCCCCTCGCCGAACCATCCAGAGCTTGTTGCCGAGGGCGTCTGCTTGTCCACACCTGCTCCACACCTGCTCCACACCTGTCTGCGTCTCCGGCAAAGCGGCAGTGCCAAGCACTTTGCAGGCAACCAGTGCTCCTCACCCCAGGGCTCTGCTAAGTCCAGTATTCTGGCCACAAAGTGCCCCTGAGACGGGCCATCTGGAAAAGAGGGGACAAGCTCCTTCCCCGGAGGGGGGCCGGGCTCTTCATCCAACGGCGCTTAAAAAATGCCATCAAATCCTCAAAGAAAGAGATTTTTTCCTTTCCTCGAATTTGACAGCCCAACACTGCCAGTCTGGGATGCCATGCCTTCCAGCTCACAGGGTCGGTGCACTTCGCCAGTGGTTCGCGAGGGGTGGGAGGACCGTCTCCCTTCTCTCACACTTCCAGCCACTTCTCGGATCCTGGGTGCTAGGTGAGAATGAGTCTTTCTCCTCCTGCTCTTCCGCAGGACCCCAGCGCTCCCCAGATCAGCTCTCCCATTCCACGCTTCCCCACTGCTGGCACGTCAGTGACAGTAGCGATGAAGCCATTAGCGAGGGCCTTGCCTGCCTGGTTAGCACGGGCCAGCCCTGGGCAGTGGGTCATACGCAGGATCAAAAAAATCGCGAATTCGGCCTTCCAATTTTACGGGTGTTTATCTCTCCAGGGTCAGCACTGTGCCCGCCATTGTCTTGCGAGAGAAGATTGCTGGCAAAGGATGCAATCTAGCCGGTCCCTCCAGCCAAGATGGAGAGCGGGTTTTAGCCTGTACTTCATTGTATCTGTTACGTATCGGATGCACCCCGCTACGCACATAAGATTAAGGATGACCACTATTAAAAGAGGTCACCCGGAGTCCCCGTTCCTGCTCCCCAAGCACACACACACACACACAGGCCAAGTTGTCAAAAGAGGTATCAGATTTATTAAACCAGTGGTTCTCAAACTGTGGTACGCGTACCACTAGTGGTACGCGGGCTTCCTCCTAGTGGTACGTGGAGGAACCGCTGAACAATGAAAGAAACAATTAACACTTTTAATCCTTTAATGCGTAATATAACATCGATGTGATCAGCATTGGCTGTTTTGTGAAGCGTACGATCACAACGCTGTGCTTAGAGTGTTTATTTTAGTGCACTGTGTCATAAGCTGTTATAAATCATTTCCCGAAGTTTAAGAATTGATTCTGAAGCGTGATTTGACTGACATGAAAAGTAGCCAATCACAGTCGACCTTGTCTAGTTGCGTAAAACGTAAGGGCGGGACAAATGCTTTCTGTGTTGCAGAGACAGAAAAAACAACTTAAAAACAAATGTTTTGTTGGATTAATGCTTCTCGGATGTTTTCACTATAGAGATGTCTAGCAGAGTAATTAAACCGCGGACATATTTCCTGCCTTTTTGATGATCTTCATACACGTTTCGCTCTCCGACAGCCAGTCTCTCGCCTCTGACCTGTCACTCCTCTAAATACATTCTGAATGGCGGCGCGGGAATGGAAGTATTGCGCAATTACTCATTTCTACAAATGTGGCGGGTGCTCTATTTTAACACGAGAGCGCATTCATGTACGCAAATCGCTAAAACAGATATGTGAGCTCTTAAATAGGCTTTTTTCAAATGAACTGCAAGTCCTCTCAGGATCGCCCGTGTGCTCAGATTGAATACAATCGCGATCTTTCCACTATTAAAGTAGACATTATTTATCTTTGTTCCTTGACAAAATTTAGTCAAAAGTATTCAAAGTTATTAAGTATTTAGAAATAGATTGATACATGATCGATGACAATGCTAATGGTCTTCTTATGTGTTGTGAAGTGAAACTTACTTTTAGCAAAGGTGGAATTTTTTTATTTCTTTTTCTTTACGACAAAAGAATTATGCTGGAAATGTTTCTGGATGAGGTATTTGTGTGATTTATACATTTAGCTGTATTCTGATCTGTCTTAAAGCATTACAGGTCAAAGCAATCCGTTGTTACTTATTGTTTATTTATCAAAATTAACAATAAGACTCTTAAAGTACTGCTTTGATAAATGTAGTGTTGTCATTTCAAATACCTCAAGTAAAATGAAGTCATTTGTTTTATTAATTTTTTTTTACTGACAGTGTACTTGTATTTTTTTTAAAGTTTCTATTTTAGATTAGGTTAAATGTAAAATAAAATCTACATGTGATGTACAGCTTTTTAAGAAACAAATTTGCCATATTGTAAAGAAAAATAGTGTAAAATATGTAAATAAAAGGCTAAATTAAATATTTTTACCATATACTTCAATTAAACCTTTCAAAGCTTGTAAATATCGTTTAAAAAAATGGGCAAAAAGTGTCTCTATGGCCTTAAAGATTATTTGGTAGTTTTACCAGTGCTATTGAAAAAGATTAATTGTCATGAAAGGAAAAATTGACCATACTTTCTTTGTTAGTGCAATTTCCTATACATGTAGCTTTGGGATTTAAGCAATTAAACCATTCAATCAGGTTTCCACGTAAAAAAGTGATTTCATAATGAAAATCAGATTTTTTTTTTCAAAAGTAACCAACTAGTACTTTTTAAAAGAGTACTTTGTACTTTTACCTAATATTAATATTATTTACTAAAATTTGTGTTATTTTAGCAGCGTAATAGTATTTTTACTTGAGTACAAAAAAGATTTCACAAGCATTTAGTGCAGGTTTATTATATTATTAATATATGATTAATAAATATTATTTTTTATGTTTTTTATTTGTATATATTCCTATGCAATGTTTTATGGGTTGCTGAGAATACTTTTCAGGTCTTCAATACATGTCAGTCTTGAAAAAAAATATAGGTGCTGGAATTGATTTTCATAAGGCTGTGCCTGTATGAACCCTGTCATATGTACATTTAACATATATTTCAAGATTTGTCTGAAAGTGTAGGAATATGACATATAGCCTATATTTATAAGATAAAAGCAACATCTCCAGCATTGATGAATAGGCTACAATGAATGCTTTAGATTTAAGTACAGCAGTTTTCTTTTTACTTTTTAAGAACAGCGCCATTTTTAATGAACTTTTAAAAGCACATTTTAACAAAAACTTTTTTTTTTAATCTGCAAGCACAGTTAATGTTCAGACTATTTCAAATGTTTAAAGTGACTGATAATAATACATATTCTTAATAATAGGAATTAATCTGCATCGTTTTTAAACTGCACACCTGTAGCTGCTTAATTAGGCCTATGACGCTATTTTTTTAATACTGGTTAAAAAATAGCGTCGTAAGGTGGTACTTGGAGAGACAATTTTTTTCTAAGGTGGTACTTGGTGAAAAAAGTTTGAGAACCACTGTATTAAACAAAAAGATCAATATCAGAATCAGGGAACAAAAAGGCCAAAACAACAAACAAAACAAGGTACGCTACCTATTAAACCTCTTACCTATACCAAAAATAAAGTTCCATAATAAAGCATACAATTCTAACCTCCATAACTAACCGCTAAACAGGAGAAAACTGGACAAAAGAAAAAGGGCCTTCCCTTTGATCATTCAGCATTAAGGTAAATATTAGTATCTCACCAGATAACTTTGCAACAGGGTTGTAGAAAGGCATTAAACAATCAGACACCGCTAATGCAGGTTACCGTCCTATTACCGTATTTAACAGAGTATCTCACCAGATTACTTTGGAAAAAAGGTTTCAGACAGATCACTGCCACACAGAGAACTCAGAGCGAACTGCTCAGACACACACACACACACAATAGCGAGGGGAAACAGGAAAAGAACTCGACGAGGAGCGTCATTGGCGTGGCTTTATAGCTGGCGCCGCCCCTCTCACAGCTGCACCTGATCTCCTCTCATGTGGAGAGAGAAAGAGATAGATAATGGAGGAAACACACACAGGAACAATACACACTAGCATTGTCAAAAATAATGTTACTCAATATGTAACACTCCTCCCCACCCATAGTAAAAAAAAAATTACACCTAATTTTTTTTGTACTGCACACTTTACACAGAGCTTTCAGCACCAGGAGCTCTGGACAGCGCATCCGCGATCACATTCTCAGTCGCTTGTACACAATTTTTAAGAATTCCTGCAGTAAAAGTGCCCAACACATCAACCGTTGATTCGCATTAAACATGCGATTTAGAAACACCAAAGGGTTGTGGTCGGTGTAAACTTTGATCGGGAAACTTGAACCACCCAAATAAACTTCGAAGTGTTTCAAAGCTAGCAACAAAGCAAGGGCTTCTTTTTCAATTGTGCTATAGTTGCACTGGTTTTGGTTAAACTTCTATGAAAATTAGCACACAGGTTTTAAAATGCCAGTTTCAGCACTTTGTAAAAGGACAGCTCCCGCTCCCACAGCGCTTGGGTCTACCTCCAGCTGAAAGGGGCGCTCAAAGTCAGAAGCAAAGAGAACAGGTGCG
Organism: Danio rerio; assembly: GCF_052040795.2. Classification (NCBI taxonomy): domain Eukaryota; kingdom Metazoa; phylum Chordata; class Actinopteri; order Cypriniformes; family Danionidae; genus Danio; species Danio rerio. The sequence continues at coordinate 14,848,725 of NC_141031.1, forward strand.
TTGCTCAGCAGATCTTTTACACCATTAAAAGAAAGTTCACACTTGGGAGACCAGCGAAATACGTTGGAGGGCCGAAGAAGATCAGTCAGGGGAGCCACCAGGCTGGCAAAGTTGCGGCAAAACCCTCTGTAATACTCGGCTATGCTGAGAAAACGGCGCAGCTCTCGCTTGTTAGAAGGCTTGGGAAAATTCATTATAGCCTCCACTTTAGCACTGACAGGGAACACTTGGCCCTGCCCCACACGTTTACCCAAATAGGTGACATAAGCTTTGGCAAATTCGCATTTAGCGAGGTTTACAGTAAATGACGCAGCTTTTAATCTTGAATTTATCTCACGTAAGGTTTCAACGTGCTCCTCCCACATGGAAGAGTACACCACTATATCATCTAGATATGAGTCACAGTTTTTGATATCTCGTAAGACAATGTTCATAAGTCTTTGGAATGTGGAAGGGGCGTTCCTCATCCCGAACGCCATCACCGAGTACTGATCAAAGAAGTCTGGGGTGACAAAGGCAGAAATTTCAGCAGCTCTTGCACTAAGTGAGATTTGCCAATACCCTTTATGCAAGTCAAGCTTTGTAACAAACTTTGCAGGTCCAATTTTGTCGATACAGTCATCCATCCTCAGCAAAGGAAAACAGTCAGGTTTAGTAACTGAATTTACTTTTCTAAAATCAGTGCAAAAACGAAAAGATGCATCGAATTTCGGAACTAAAAGGCAGGGGGAGCTCCATGCACTCTGAGATGGCTCTGCTAAACCATGAGCGAGCATGTACTCCACTTCTGTTTTCATAATTTTGCGTTTAAAAGGATTGACTCTATACGGGTGTTGCTTGATCGGAGAAGCGCTGCCAACATCAATATCATGACTCAAAACATTCGTGCGAGACGGAACATCTGTAAAAATCTCTGGGAAACTGTGTATCAAGCACATCACACTGTCTTTTTGACAATCACATAGGTAAGACAGACGGGAATTCAAGTCCTTTAAAACTACGGAGTAACTCCCCACACACACTGCGTCACAAATTTCCACTTCCATATCACTCTCTTTCGGATCAGCTGGCACTCCACTGCAGATTTACATTTCACTTCGCTGGGATTTCTTGAGTAATAGAGTTTCATCATGTTGATATGGCACATTTTGACTTTCTAGCGACGATCAGGAGTTTTTAACACGTAGTTTGTGTCACATACGGGCCCTCAAATTTAGTCTGGAGCGCAGAGCCTGGCACCGGCAGTAAGGCGAGCACTAAATCACCTGGCTCAAATGAACGGGCAACACTCCGTTTATCATATTGCTCTTTTATAGACGCTTGAGAATTGGTAAGGTGAATTTTGGCAAGCTCACATGAGCACAACAAACGTTTACGTAATGAGTTCACGTACTCCGTTACTGGTACAGTAGAAGACTCACTCGCTAGTAACTGCTCATTCAAAGCTTCAAAGGGCTGTGAAAAACGTGGCCATAAACGAGCTCTGCCGGACTATATGCGAGCAAATCTTGCACTGTTTCTGTCACAGCAAACATTAAAAACGGGAGGCTCTCTGCCCAATCTTTGTCTCCATCGACACAGTGAATACGCAGCATTGTTTTAAGCGTTTGGTGGAAGCGCTCTAACGCTCCCTGTGATTGCGGATGGTACGCACTGTAGACTTGATGTGACACTGAAATTGCCTCGAGCGCACGCTTAAACTGAGTTGACATAAAATTTGTGCCACGATCGGTTTGAATTACGCGAGGCAGACCAAAGAGCGAACATAATTTAATCAGCTCCTTCACAATAGACTGAGTTTTAATGTTGCGTAAAGGTACAGCTTTGGGAAATCTAGTGGCCCCGCACATTAGAGTTAAAATGTACTGATAACCCTGTTTAGATTTTGGAAGGGGGCCAACACAATCCAAAATCAAACGCTCAAAGGGCTCACCCATCACTGGTATAGGGTGCAAGGGAGCCGGCCGCACGACTTGATTAGGCTTCCCGGCGACCTGACACGCATGACACGAACGACATTAATTCCCGACACTTGATCTTAGACTAGGCCAAAAGAAACACTTTGTGATGTGACTAAAAGTTTTATTAACACCAAAGTGTCCTGCCATGACGTGGGCATGCACTAATTTCAACACTGCCGACCGATATCAGGCTGGCAACACAATTTGATAGATGGGCGGTGTGTCTGGATCAACCACAGACGCTGATGTCCACTTACGCATCAGAATTTCACCATCCCAGAAGTATCCAATTCTAACTCCGTCTAACTCCGACTCAGTTTTGACAGCAGAGTCAACACAATAAGACAATAACGGGTCGGATTTTTGCGCTTCACTCAATTGTTTACGACCAATATTAACAATTTGATTGTCCAATTTGGTTTCATTACCACTCACCACATTGTCATCCACTGACAGAACGAGCTCGGTAAGATCCAAACGCAGCAGAAACGAATCGGACAAATCAACAGAATCTTTAAATTTCCGTGACTGCGAGTGTGTGATCACACAGGCAGGGAAAAATTTAGACATGTCGGTTATCTTAGCATCATTATTATCAGGACAATCGGACTCAATTGGACAGGGGAAAACACTACCTCCGGCCAAATCGTTCCCCAGAATAAAATCTACCCCTTCAACGGGAAATTGTGCGAACACCCCTACTTTAACTACTCTAGTGACAAGTGCAGATTTTAAAAACCCAGAATGAACCAGAATTCTGACACAACCCAGTTCAATTCCGCGAATTAAAACATCTGAACCAGTATAAGTCCTCTCCGACAAATGCAGAATGTTCTCCCGAATGAAGGAGTGGGCGGCACCAGTGTCCCGCAAGATGGATACGGCTTTCACGGTCTCCCTTGGAGACGTGGAAACCGAGCCCTCTAGCAGAAAAGGTTTGAAGACATCATTGTGCAGCCCAGTGTTCTCAGCCTCCATCATTCGAGGTTCAGTTACTGCATGTGCGACACTTTTAGTTTTACCGGACGCATTCTTTAATTTTCATGCCTTGCACTCCGAAATAAAATGATTCGGATCAAGGCAATTAAAACAAAGTTGTTTTTCTGTACGACTATTTGCTCCACCCACAGGTGCTCTAGTGCGGGCAGTCTCTGGCTTCACGGGACACGTATTTGTGAAATCTCTCTCACTATCAACTTTAAAATTTCGAAGTGGGCGGGCTGCAGGAATGACAGCGTGGTGAGTGAGTGACACATCGGCCAGTGTAGCAGCTTTAGACAGGGTAGTGACTTTTTGTTCATTCAGATATAAAACCATATTCTCAGGCAAACCATTTTTGAAGTCCTCCAACAAAATTAATTCCTCGAGACCTTCAAAAGTCGTAACCTCAGATGCCGTGCACCATTTTTCTAACATGGTCTTTTTATCGCGAGCAAACTCTAAAAAGGTTTGTTGAGCTTTTTTAATATGGCCCCTGAACTTCTGCCTATATGCCTCTGGCACTAATTCGTACGCCTTTAATACAGCAGCTTTATTCACGTCATATTTGAGCGAATCTTGCATGGACAACGCGGAGCACACCTCCTGCGCCTTCCCCACAAAACTGCTCTGCAGCATAATCGCCCACATTTTTTTTGGCCAGCCCAATTTGCATGCCACTCTCTTGAAAGCAATAAAATAAGCGTCCACTTCCGACTCTGTAAATTGAGGAACGAGTTTCATATATCGACTGGGATCGAAACGACTACTCTTAGCAGCTTGCACTTCTCTCGCTTCCTGGCGTAGTTCTAATTCGCGAATACGTAATAAGTGAGTCTCATATTCTTGCTGTTTAATTTTAAACTCGAGTTCCTTTAACTTCAGTGCCACATTCACGTCGTAATCTACTGCAGGGGAAGCAGCGGCTTCGAGCTCCTCTGGAAAGACGCCTTGCGAAGTCAGTTCAGAGAGAAGTTCGGCTTTAATTTCAGCTTTCGCTGCAGCAGATAGAACAGATATTTTATCATAAAAGAACGGTGGGCTATGGCAAATCCTAGATCTGCACGTTTTGAACCGCTGTTATCACAAGCTGCCATTCAGAATGCTTACGCAGAGGTGCATCCTCTGGTGTGTTCGTCCTCTGGATTGGTCTGCAGCAATAGACCTGAAAGACATGTACTTCATGTCTCCATACTTCCACGCCACCATCAGTTCTTCGATCTGCATTTGAAGGTCAAGCCTGGCATTACAAGTCCTCCCCTTCAGGCTCTCTCTCTCTCTCTCTATTTCTTACTTCTCGGGTGGGAGCTGGACTCAATCACTCCTCTCCCGAGAGCCCGCCCAGCTGATGCTGACCTTTCTGAGAGAGTTCGACAGAGAAACTGTGGCCCCACTGATATTATTTCAGAGACTCCTCGAGCATATGGCATCCGCAGCTGCTGTCTTGCCGTTGGGTGCTCCACATGAGTCCCCTTCAGCATTAGCTTCATGATCAGGTCCTAAGATGTGCATGGCTTGCGAGCGCGCACCGGGTGAATGTCACTCCACTGTGTCGCCGTGCCCTAAGACTCTGGACAGACCCTGGATTTCTACAGTCCTGTGTGCCTCTAAAACAAGTGTCCAGGAATGTCATTGTTTCAAAGGATGCTTCCAGTTGCGCTGAAGGCCTGTGTGGTGTGGGCATGCAGCTGTGGGTCCATGGTAGGAACCTGGCTGCATTGGCATTTTAATCGCCTGGAGCTGTTGGCATTGTATCTTGCGCTGCGCTGTTTTTATACTAGTGCTGGAGCGGAAATTTTGGCTGATCAGGACAGACATGCATAATACGCATTTCTCCAGTGAGCCTACTTCCATAGATACTGTGCAAAGTCAGGGAGGATGAGGAACAGTGTTATATATTGTGCCTCTCTGGCTTTATCGACCTCTATTTCAGCTCTCTCCTCGTGATGGCCTCTCCCTGGCACATCCCCTGGAAGAGGCTTTTTCTCTGGCATAGGCACCGTTTAGCACATGTGCCCAGATCTATGCCTCCATAGATGGAGCGTGGAGGACTAAAGTGACCTACAGATTAGGTGATTAATGTCGTCACTCAGGTTAGAGCACCCTATATGAGGCATGATTATGCCCTGAAGCTGTGTCTATTTGCTGTGTGGTATACTTTTCCCTGAGAAGGTCCCTGAACATACCAGATCAGTGTGATGCTGTCCTCTTTCAGTTGGTTTGAGCTAAGGCTGTCCACTCCGCACTGAGGAGATGGCATTAGGATCATCCCCACTCAGAGGACGCAACGATGGCAGCTTGCTAGGAAAGCTTCACCTCATCATCCCGTTCCCAGAGACGCGAGATGTGGATGTTAATTCTCTCTTAGGAGAGGTCTGCTCGATCACTTGACTCAGTATCTTTAAGATGTCTGTCTGGGTAGACAGCTCCGCTGGTCGCATTGGCATTGGTCTAATGGGCAGGTATCTGGAGGGATTTTCAGTCAGCAAAATATGCCAGCATTTTGGGCTGACCTAGTTTCACATTTTTTCTGAGACCCCGGCTCACCTAGGTCCCGTAGGTTCCTACAGCATTCTTTTTAGACCACGTAGTGAACCTGCAAGCGCTACCCATGGAGAAGGCTGACCCAGCTCCTTTATTGCTCTGTCCTGTTTGCGCTTTCCATATTATACAGACCGTACTCAGAGGTTTAAGATCCTCTGAGTAGCTCTTAATTTGTTATGAAGATTGGCAGAAGGGACGAACCATATCTAATGGCCCGTTTACACTGAGTGGTATGGTACGGTTTGGTTTGGTTTGGTACGCTTTTATGGCTGTTTTCACTGTCAAAAGGCGTACCGAACCAAACCGTACCGTACCACTTTTTCGACTCAACAAACTGCAGAAAAAGGTCCCAAAAGGTGGAGCTACACGCGCAGCTGAACGCTATTGGTTTACAGGGATACGTCATTCGTAGACTCAACAAGCCAGAATGTACACAAAGGACCCACCATGTTTGAAATACACAGCGAGAGATTACAGCGGAACTATAAAAACATATGCAGCCAAGGTCGATCCTGCAAACAAACCCTGTCGTCATGATAAACAGCCACAAAGCCATGGAGAAGAGCAGATTCACCCTGTGCCGTGTAGTTTTTAACGAGCCAGTCTGAAGCCCAAGTGGTTTCGCTTTCTTTCTTGCGCTCGCCGCGCGTCTCTATCTGAAATAACAAACTTCTTGATCTGATGATAATAACATGCACTTGATTATTGACAAGCTTTGGAAACCGATCCTGTGAGAAGCTGACAAACGAGAGTGACACATTCAGAAAGAAAAGGACAAATGCGAGAGTGGAGCGCGAGAAAAAAGGTGAAGCCAATGAGCACGTTATTTCTTCAGCAAACGTGAACAAACTGCCTTGTTTTAATCTTTATTATCACCTTTTGGACTAATATGAACTGGGAATGATTGAATGACTCTAACAGAGGCTTCATGTGCTGATGAAGATTACAGACACAGATGAAAGGTTTTCACTGACTGTACTGTAGGCTATACTTTGTGTTGTTTTGAACCTAATTAACGACGAAGTGTCTGCTTTGTGTAGTTCTTCTGTAGTTGGTAACATATCGGAGACTTTAAGGGTCTGTATGTGTTCATATATGTTCATTTATTTATTTATTTAATATAATTATAGACGTTACAGTAGGCTATTTCGCACCGTCATTGATCTGCAGTTATAATCAACTCCTGTTTATAGAAAAGTTAGTAATAAACATTTATACACAAGTATTTATGTGTGTAAAGCATCTTTTTTTTGAGAAGTGCTTTTCATATGATATGTGAACGACCTATGCAGCTTTATTGTAGACATTTTCTCGAGCGAAAATGACGTCGACTGAAACTTTGTCATACACCACGCTCACCAAAAGGGTACCCTTGGTAGTGGAAACGCAAGCCTGATAAAGGTGACCCGTACCGACCCGAACCGTACCATACTGTACCAGTCAGTGGAAACGAGCCATAACATATATGGAACATACCAGCTGAACAGTGGATGCCATCTACCTCTCTTATCTGAGCCAGGGTGAGCTTTGTCCCCCAGAAGAAAGAGTGCACTTCATTCGGGGTGCGCATCCTTTTAGGCATTAACACGTGGCGCCTCTCTAACAGACATTGTAGAGCTGCGGGCTGGGTGACACCTAATACATTTCTGAGATTTTTTTTTTCATCTTTGAGGGGAGCCGATTTCTTCATGTGTGCTGGAAAATCCAGTGCTGGTGAATTGGTGTTTTTTTTTCTCTCTAACACAAAGATACGTACGCTTTCTCGCTTTGTCAGTTGAGTTCCCAACTTGGCGAACACTGCAGAGTTCCTCTGAGGGCCCCAGCATTTGACTCAGCAAAGAAGTCAAGTGTTGGCCCGTTACATTGTTGGCATGCCCGCTGGTCAGGCTACATTCTGGGTATTGGTGCCTGCTATGTGCGATCCCCCTGGCGATATGCTCACTCAGCCACAATGTAGTTCCCCTCCAGGTGGACCAGTGTCTTCCCTTCTCGCTAACCATCTCTTTTTCATGTACTCCCCCTTCTCAGGGCTAGCCTATATGTCTTCTTGCCACCAGGGCGAAAATGCCATGTTCCTTCACCACAATAATTGCCCCTTAGCTATTGGGCGTGACAGATTCCTCAGCTAGAAAAGGATGCCTAAGCTTGGCACGTGCTGCGTTCATATTTCAAATTGATTGTAAGTGGTGTCAGCTGTGCATGTTGACACTGCAACTCATTGGCAATTCATTGGCCTGTTTATATACTCTTTTAGATGATCGTATTCTGATGAAATCCCCAAAGTGGACGTTTCCACATAGCATTTCCATTCCTCCCCTTGGGGAACGGTGGTTACTTATAGTAACTGGAGCGTTTTTCATATACACAAGAGATGTATAACTGATTGTTGCATAGACTTAATACTCATCATTCATTAATTTTCCTTTGGCTTAGTCCTTTGTTTATCAGGGGTCACCGCAGCGGAATGAACCGCCAACAGTATCTGGATGAAGCCTTGATGATGCAAGCTCAATAGAGCTAGTGACATCACCTTGAGGGGTGAGGTTAGGTTAGTGCATTAAAAAGCATTGGATGCAGCTTAGATTGTACTGCACCTGGTCTGCATCCAAACCCCTCTCCAACTATTCCAGCATATGTTTTATGAAGTGGATGCCCTTCTAGCCACAACCCAGTATTGAGAAACAAACATAGGCCGTACTCACACTATGTACAGTTGCCTTGAACCGGGCCAAAGCACGCTTGTCCCGTCTTCCCCGACGGCCCGCACTCACATTACAATCGGGTCTGGGCAAGCTTACGTCATCAATGATGCGCTGGTGGTCAGGGGCGCTCTCATTCAGCACAGTGGAGATTTCTTCAGTTATATCGTTTGGGATGCTGTAACACGCAGTCAGACATTTCGTCGAAGAGATCAGCCACTTTTGACGCTCATAAACAATCATAAAGCCCTCGTGCTGCAGGGGAATTAGGAGGTTTGCTGAAGGTGCGCAGCTGTCGTGCAGTGAGAGGGTTGCATCTTTAATAAACTACGGCAGTTTGAGTTCATTAAACAGTAAGAATTATTAATAAATCCATATGAAACAGTCCCTTAAAAGTCATGTCTCGCTTTCAGTTTCAGGCTTTGGTGCGTTTTGCACTCACACACAAGCGTACCGCACCAAAGCCCAAGTGAAGCACGCACACCTCTTCCAACCGGGTCAGGGCCGGCCAAGTGAGCCTGAGCCTGATTCAGCGCACTCACACTTCTTAAACGATCTGGGAAACGGGCCTGGGCACGGTTCGGATAGCATATAGTGAGTACACCCATACACTCTCCTCTCGCATTCACACACACACACACTAGGGCCATATTTGTTTACCTAAACAAAATTTATTACTAAAATGTATTGATGTTTACCCAATTCATCTACAGTATAACACATGTCTTTGGACTGTGAGGGAAACCGGAGTAACCTGAAAAAAACCCACCCAAATATGGGGAGAACATGTACACTCCACACAGAAATGCCAATTGGCTTAGCTAGGACTCGATTCAGCTACCTTCTTGCTCTCAGGTGACAGTGCTAACCACTAAGCTACATTGCCATCTAGATTTAATATATTATCACATATTATAACATATTCACACAAAATCATTTAAATTAATAATATAAAACTGGGGCAGCACAGTGATACAGTGGGTAGCATGTTCGCCTTACAGCAAGAAGGTTGCTGGTTCAGGCCTCAGCTTGGTCAGTTGGTGTTTCTGTGTGGAGTTTGCATGTTCTCTCCCGTGTTAGTGTGGGTTTCCTCCGGGTACTCCGATTTCCCCCACAGTCCAAAGACATGTGCTTTCAGTGAATTGGGTTGGCTAAATTGTCTGTGTGTATGGATGTTTCCCAGGGATAGATTGTAGCTGGAAGGGCATCCTCTGTATAAAACATAAAAACGAAAACGTATAAAACGAAAAGAAAATAAATTAATGAATAAATCTATTATGACTAAGTAAAGTTGAAAGTGCCGGCCAGTTTGTTATTTGACTAATAAATGACATAAATAGGCTACAGTTTTTTATTTAAAACTTTAAAAGATTGCCTTTTTTCTAATGATATATGATGAAATTAATTTGCATTTTAAAAATAAGTATTTTATTAATTTCTCTTAATGTATAATTAAATAGAAAATGAGTTGAATAATTACAAAATGTTCCACATTTTAAGAAAAAAGAGCCACCCCTTACACCTGGCTGGCTATGCAAGGCGATAAATGGCGATGTGTCATTCTTGTTTAAGAGCTGACATGCAGCCTTTTGAATCATGTCTGATTGAATATGAGCCTGGATATAACAAGGGCCCAGAGAAGAAGTTGTGCAGCATACTCTGATAGTTTCTTATACACAAGAGATGTATGAAGGATTTTTGCTTAGATTTATTATATTATCACACATAATAATACTATTAACAATCCAGTTGTTTAAATTAATAATATTCAACTGTATAATTATATAATTAAATACAATTTTAAAATATACATTTAATATTTATTATAAATAATCCTTCTAAGTGTAAGTAAGTTCTTTCTCACATTAAGGATTACAAATGTATAACTATGAGCAGGTCTGCAAATGCACTCTAACAAGAAATATTGTTTTCTCTTTTTTAAAATGTAGAAAAATTCATGACAATTGCTTGCTTTTTTACACTCATTTTGGAGCAAATTGTCTATTAGATAATGGTAAGCTACTGTAAGTCATTTTTAATGAACACGTGATTGGGTAAATGGGTCACAGGAGCAACCATTTTTAATAATATATAGTCAATGCAAAATCAAGTATTTAAACTTATTCTCTTTACTGCATAAATATTTATAGGCTCGTAGTACCTTTTACATCCATGTAGTGGCGACAAAGCTTTCCTTTAATGGTCAGATTGGGCCATAGATCCTTAATACAAAATGTCATTATTCACGTATATGTACAAAACTAAAAAAAAATTTTCAAAAAACGGATACTTTTAGTGAGTTCAGAAACATATGCTACAGTGTGAATGTCTTAGAGTTCGTTGACACGCGACTTTCTTTCCGGGTTGCGGTGGTCTGATAATAAGGCGCAGAGAGAGGCAGATTCAGGGGAGGGACGCACGCAGCAGCAGCTCCTGGTTTCACAGCTCTCACACAGGGAGAAGACACTGGGCTGACACTAATGCTGCTGCGCCTCTGATAAAACAAACAAACAGCCGGGGAAATAACCTGAAATTTGAGGGGGAAACAGCATTGAGACACTATGGAGTGAGTATAGCAACTATTCTTAATTTAGTGGGCAGGCCAATGTACCGCTGGCCCTTAGAATGAGTGAATAGAGCCACACCTGCAAAACATCCCAAGCTCTGCTCTTCTCTTGCCTTTTTTGTTCAGTGTGATTTGCTGTTATCATCGGGGCTCATTTAAACGATATATTTTTAATAAGCATGTTTTTCTTTTCTTTTTTTCTTTTTATTGTACCCTTTGTCTTTTTTGTGGTGGTGTATAATGTGTGCGGTAGCGGATAACGGTATGACATCCAGCGGTGAGCAGCATCCAGCACACATGCGCTATTTAGCCCGTGCTGACAGAAATAGGCTTCTCCTAAACGGCTTTGTCATTCAGTGCAGTTGTTTACATGCCTAATTTAGAAACAGCATCTCTTTTTTAAATCTTTGCGAATTTGCGATAGGCTACTTGGTTATCAAAAATGCTATTCATCTGACGTGTGTGTTCAGCACAGCACAGAACCGTGATTCGAGGCCGCTCGTTCTCTATATAGTTCTCTATACAGAATTTGTACAATTTAATTGTTAGGTTCATCTCAAGTTTTTTGTATAACGCTTTTTTATTTACAGTAACTATTGTTCCAAAGCTGCTTCACAAGAGGTGTACATTATTAGGGTTCAATCAAAATCATAAAGTACAGTAGTCAATGATGTTATGTATTTGAGTATTAAATTTCACCTCAAAAATACAGATTAAAAAGAACAAATAGTTTTAAAACTTGGTTTTGCATGTAAATAAGCAGCACAGAATATAGGGGATCACTTTTTAACAGCTTCTAAGATATCCATCTCAACAATCATTGGCTAAAACTCCAAATAATAATTGTATATTCCCATTCCAAGCACACTATAGTGAGGGTTGACAAACATTCATCGTATTTTCCAATCAGCTTACAGTTATTTTAACAGCACAAAACATGTTTGTTCCCTGCAGGCACAGGACATCAACATACCATCATATTGACATTGTACGCCAATGTACCTCAATGTCATGGGCACGTTGGATTTTGTTTGGAAATGAAAATCAGGTTGATGTCAGAACCCAAAGCCAGGGTCAGGCTTACCAAATATCTACGTCTAATCGTGTTACACATTGACGTTATGTGGACGTTACCACTATAACATCTATCAGACGTTGGATTTTGGTCGCTTTCAAACACAACCTAAAATTAACCAAACATCAACATAATTTGACATCATTTTTGGATTTCAAAATAAGCTAGCCATTGAATTTTGGTCACCTGACGTCATGATCTAAATCTAACCTAATATTAACGTCTTATCTTATGGTGTTGTGTGCCTGCTGGGTAATCACAAATTGTGAAAAAAAATGTAGTAGAAAAACAATGGATGACCATCAGACAACTCTAACATCTAACATTAATTGCAAGTACATTGCAATGCTTGCAACTATAAGTTAAATCTAAAATCTAATTGGTGAATTACAAATTTGCATACAGAATTGTGAATGGTTTTCTTTTTTTCATGCATTTGGAGAATGAATTGTGGTGGATTTATTTTTTAAACTATTGCATTTGCCTGTTTCTTATACCTAAACGTCTGGTATTTTCTCAGAGACCTACCTTTAATGTTTAAAAAAAAATGAATTACACTTTAGCATTTGTGTAATGCTAAATGTTGCTAAATGTTGAGAGATGCCAATAATAACAGAATCAGAATCTAATATCACTATGACAGATCCTTTATTCTGTATTGTGATGTAATTAAATAAAATGAAATGGAAAAACCTGTGACAGTGCGGTTCCTGATTGGATGGAGGCAGATTTGAATGCAAAATGCATGCGATTGAAAGAAAGACTTAGGTTTATGTAGATTAAATGATTAAAGAGATCAGACATACATTATGTGATACAAGTCTGTCATGTCACTGCACTGTTAACAATTTCTGTAAATTACACAGTATTTAACTGTAAAATGAGCTGTAATTTACCGTAGAACAATTATACAGTATAGAACTGTATTTTAAAGTTGCATTGTGTGAAATATCCCATGGTGCCATTAAAATACAGTATGTTTTAATCGGCTGTAAATGGAAATACAGTATTTATACTGTAATTAGATTTACAATAAGTTACTGGCGAACTGCTGCCAGTGAGTTACTGTAAATTATACAGGATTTTTTTTACAGTGTGGCAGACTGGAATATTAAATATTTTGTTTAAAAAAGGAATAATGGTTAAAAAAATTATAATTTGTTCTCAAATTAGCGAGGGTTTTCTATTTCATGTTGACTTTAGTTGACAATGTGTAGTTTTACATTTATTTACTTCATCATCTATTTTCACTATCAGTTTTTAAATGATATAAAACAAATAATAAGACACAATAGATTTCTGTCTGTCCCCTTTGTGAATCTGAAAGGACAGACACTGTACGTCTTGACTGGGGCTTTAGCTAGAAGAGCAGAAACAACTGTTGGCAGACTTAATTACTCTAATGTACTACACTAGAGAGAGGGAGAGAGAGAGAGAGATGAGGGATAGACTGACAGTTGCTCTTGGAATCTGAATGAAAGGCCCTGCCCATATCGGATGACACATGCCTCTCCATTAGTGACTCGCAGAGGTCTGTCTGAAACCCCATAAATGACCACTCCGTTCAGAGGAGGATGAAATTAGTCGCTGTTTTATTGGCCCATTGAAAATATCTTCTCTGAAATATGACCTGAGCTGCTTTTAGCTGCAAAAAAAAAAAAAAAAGTTAATGGAAATTTTGTGGATCAATCTATTGTGTATTTTAGTTACAGTGCTTAGCATAATTGAGTACACCCAGTTTTGAAAATAAATATTTTTAATCTATTTCTCAGTGAATATAAGCAATGTATTTAGGTGCATTTAAACAAAACAGATTTATTAGACAGATATATTTATTAAAAATATATTTTAGTCACCAAAAAAAAAAATTTAAATTGAAAGATAACACAATTAAATTCAAGCAAAATATTGCAAAAAAAAAATCACAACCTATAAAATAAAGCATTCAGCTCAGGCTTCAATGAGAATGTTGATGGGCACACCAGTTCCTGTTGATGTTGCTTTGAAACTCAGCATGTGTACCATTTGCCCACTGTCGTCCTTCCCTCTTGCTTATGAAGTGCTGATTTCTGCCACATGTGCTAAGGAATTCTGTGAGGCTTCAAAGGACTCATCAGACTCTGTGTCTGAGCTCAGCCCTAATGAACAGGCCTGAAATTGCTATGTCAGTGTTCCTAAAGAATGAAGAAAACTGAGTGGGAAACAGCAAAGAATTAGCAGCAAGGGGGGAAATGCTTTTCAATACTCATCATCATACATTATGCTACATTCTTCCTGTACATTTTATTATCCTCTTGGCTCTGATGTTCACTATCTTTGTCATATGAGCTCACGATTGTCTCCTTTATCTGCCATGTCCAACACCCTTTGTTGACAATATGGGGTTAGCTTGTATAAATTAGACAGTCATTTTAATTCAGTTCACTGAGAAAATCGCATGTAATCCCATAGGGAGCTTCCTATTTTAGTGTTGTGAATAGTGTTGATTTCAGTACAGGGATTTTGGAAATGGATATCAGTCTGTGAATGTAGTATCATAAGATTATGCCTTTTCAGCAGTGGATGGAGTAATTGGAGTAAATGTAATTTCTTTCTGTACTTAAGTATAGATTTGGCTAATTTGTAATTGTACAGAGTATCGAATATATTAGCGTTTTTCACTCTTTACTACATTTTAAACTACTCTTACTACACTTTTAAAGACGTAAATGTACTTTTTACTCCACTACATTTTAATTGACAGGGAATTTACACTTTACATTTTGAATGGTGACTAAATTCCTCTTCTGATGTTTATTTTTAGTACAAAGGAATAGTATTACCATCTACAACAGTTATTTATTTTAACTCCAGAGCTGTGGGACCCACCACTCTGCACATTTGGTGTGTTTCTTTTACAGCTCTGCATCAGGAGTGTTTAATGGCAAAGATATACAAAATGTGCAAAATGGTGCAGTTTCAAAAACCGCATACATCCCTATTATATAGTATCTACAAAAACAGTATTTGATTTGAGAGTAGATTGTCCGAATTTATAATATTGGAAAACCGGAAGTATGACCCACAAGCTACTTCTAGATTCTGAAATGTGCATCCAATTGACACTTTACTATCCAATGAGACCACAGGAGATAATTAATGAATGGGAGTGAAGTGACCCAACTGACGTGGGTAGTCATGATATTGACGACATGGAAGATGTAGTACATCTGAATTTTATACCCATATTCACAGGGTGAGAATTAGACCAATCGGAGTGGGATCAAGTTTTTTCAGTTATGTTCGGTAATGTGCCTCAGTGTACCAAAGTTAAATATTGAATTTACTTACATCTAATTTATTAATCAAACTTTTATTTTTTTTTGAGGGATATTGAGTGGTTCTCAATAACATTGGTGATATTAAATAAAGGGTGACAGGTTTGCATTCCTGCACCTATTAAAGGATGACCATGAAAGACTGCACATATTTTTTATTTTACTGTTTAACTTACATGTGTAAGCAAGTGTATACTAAAATACAAGCTATGCATCTAGTTTTATGGACACCTACAGTACAAAAACCTTTTTTTTTTTTTTTTTTACAATAAACATGTTTTTTACGCTGTCTCTAGATTTGCCGCTATATTAATATTTTTTGCGCAGACGTGCGTTCACAATGGTATGAACCATTATAAGCGTTGGTCAAATGCATATTAACATGTTCTTCATGAGGTGTGAAGGGGAGTGTATATATCCATTATATTATATTTTAATGAATTATCCAGTTAACCAAGGAGATCTTTTTTTGGAGGATACTGGTTTACTTGTCATTCTACCCACCGTGATGCCCATAAAAGAAACAAGTATGAGAAAATAAAAACAACAAAGAATAAAAAATTATTAAAAACAGAATAAAAAAGAAAAAAGAAAAGAAAGACGTAATAGTGTGATCTGTCGGGTGTAGCACTGTGTTGTAAGTCTAGATTTGAATGTGCCTAATGTTGTAGTACATCTGATAATTTCTGGAATCTGATTCCAGCAGTGAGGAGCGCAGTAGCTGAAGGCGGATTCACCCTGTTTTGTATTCAGTGAGCATATCTGTAATGTATTGAGGTCCTAGGCCATTTAGTGTTATGTAGACAAGTAATATTTCTTTAAAATCTATTCTGAATGTAACTTGGAACCAGGTTAAAGACCTGATTTTCTGGTTTTGGTCAGAATCCTGGCAACAGCGTTCTGAATGAGCTGTCTGACTATCTTTTTGGAGGGCCAGTGAGGAGTCCATTACAGTTATCCAACCTGCTGGTGATAAAAGCATGAAATAAAGCATTTAGTTTTTGAGATGTATGCTTATTTAGTAACTGCTTTGACATGACTACTGAAACTCTGACTGCAGAATCACACCTAGATTCTTGACCTTATTTTTTGTTGTTTGACCTAAGAGCCAAGGTGCGCATTCACATTGAGAAGCTCATCTCTGTTCCCAAATGCAATCACTTCAGTTTTCTCTTTGTATAACAGAACAAAATTTTAATACGTCCAAGTGTTAATTTCATCAATGTATTGCCAGAGGGGGTCAATGGGGCTATTTATATCCAAAATATTATATTTTAACGAATTACCCATTATTTCAAGGAGATCTTTTTTTGATGGAGACTGGTTTACTTGTCCAATTTTTGAAAATTTAACTGAGTAGCTTAAATTGGCCTTGAGTGTTTATAGATGTTCAAAGTGGTGACCTTGATGTATTGCAGTATTTATTTTACTTTACACTGTGATGCAAAAATATATATTTTAATTTATATTTTTGAATATTATTTAGTTTTGTTTTGTATCGTCCACTATTCTTTTAATACCACTGACTTTATTATATGAAGAATTTTTAAAAAATGTTTTTATTTAGTATCCTATAAAATGTGCGTGAACTGGATGTTGTTCGGTGTACTTTAAACTGATTATTGAGTGGGGGACGGAGCTTTCTTTTGTGCATTGTTCACTCATAGAAATCTAATAAGAGAGACGTGGTTAAAAAAATATATTGGCTGAAGGCATCAAACTGACATCAACAGAGAAGGACCGCCATTCAAAGATGGAAGCAAATGATTAGACTTTGATTGAAGATTACCAAAACAAACATTTTGTTTCAGTGGATTAACTTGCATGGATGAATTGTTCACCTAAAGAGTAACAATGTGTGCTTGCAAAATAAATATTTAAACAACTAAACTAGGATTTCACACAGACTGTAGCCGCACAAATATATCAATTTTTTTTCATCAAAATATCCAAAAATTTCTAGAAAAGTGTTTGCATATTTTGTAAACATACATTATCCCAAATGTTTTAAAAATCTTTGTGACATGGATCATATCCTGTATCAACTTAAAAATGTTGTGGATTTTATTAGACTATATGTTTTATAACTATAGAACTAAAACATAATGTAAATAGAATGAATAAACAGCGCTGCTTCTTATTCAATGTGATCTCGATGCAGAAGAAGTTGACTGTGGCATAATAAAAGTAAATAATTTCAGAATGTACATTTTTGGGTGACTTAAGACTTAATTTTTTAAAAAACAAAACACATTTACGTTGGTCTCTTAGCTCAATGAGAAGCACCACCACAATCCAGCCTGTGATCTCCCGCTGCTCAGCTGTGCTTGTGATGACTCTGTAACCAGACGTGATTACTTTGCTGTGACGCTTCTGTCTTTGAGGCCACTGAATGCCTCAGTCTCTAATGCTGAGCCCAAAGGCATGAATAGCCCTTCACATGGTGTTAAACAGACTATAATCTAAGTCTGAATTCATCTATAGAGTCTGAGTCTATGCTTCAGGCTATGTATTATATTTCTTCGACTGAATTCGGTTTGGAAATTTTTAGACAATAGATTTATGACAACAGATATGATTTCAAATATTTATTATAAATTATTTCCACAATGAGCAGCAGTAGTAAAAGTCAGTGAAATACTTAGCATTGACATTTAAGTGAGTTATGGTTATTAGTTTTGCAGGGTCTTTATTGAAGCATGGCTCATTAGGCTGATTCTCTAGGGTTCTGCTGCTGGAATGCAAGACTTTCTTATGTGACATGATCTGTGATGCTAATTTGATTTGTGTGGGAACTGTGGTGTTTTTATTTTCTTTTATTAAATTTGTTCTGTTTTGCTTTTGTTCATGATCTTTACCCCATTATTTATTACTTAAAGGGCATGTTCACTCAAAAAGCAATTGCACCAGCTCATTCAAAGACCAGAAACGTATCAAAAGACATAGTCAACATCCATGTGTCTTCAACAATTCAATTAGATTATCAAGCTACAAACTATTTTTGTGTGCACATAAAAAAATGACTTTTGCTCCTCTTCGGTTGGGGAACTTCAGTGCTATAAGTGGATTTGATCTTGGAAAATCCACGTATGGGAGGATTCGGTTCAGAAGCCGCTTGTCTGAAAGAGTATTGAACTGGCCAATGAAGCAATGAATTGGCAGCGTAAGCTTGCGCAGGTGTGCTTCATTGCCAATTATCCCAGCATATAAGCACACCTGGAGCGAGCAAACGCCATCCTTTTCGCTTCAGAGACTTTCTGATCGAGTCGATGAGGGTTCCTCCTTCTGTGATCCAGCGATTCCGAGCGAACGAGAGCATTCTTCCGGTCCAGAGTGTGTACACGCAACTGCAGACGGTCGAGCTGGGTTTCTCTTTTGCCTGGCGTTCTTTGGGTCCGGTCCTCCAGAGCGGTGCGTATAAAGTTGCAACTTCACAAAGAGAGCAACACAGTCGTGCAGCACGTCCTTTTCAGGACGGCGCTCCGACTGTGCGTTTCTGGATGCGGTGGTTTCCTGTCCTCGGATGATGGGCACGGGCACTGCGTTGCATGCCTGGGGGGTCCAGCATGTTAATGCGCTGCTCGCGGGCAGTTCATGTCATCATTGCGATGCCATGACTGTTGCGCAGTAAAAGGGCAAAAGGGCAAACCACCCCAGTTGTCCCCTGCTCTGCAGCGGGCACACGGGCAGATCTGAGGGTTAGAGATAATCCATCGCCCACGGGCCCACGGACCTCCCGCTCCTCCAAGCGCTCCATCCAAGCTTCGGGCGGGGGAAGCGATCCGTCTAACAGATGGTAGCCCTTACGCTCGATGACACCAGAGACCAGACGTCCACCGCGGCATCGGAGGGTGGGCTTTCATTGTCCGATGATGATCCAGACCCGCTCGTCCCCTCCGGGCAGGTGAGCACTGTCAAAACGAATCCTGAAACGGACATGTTAGGCGTACTTTCCCGGGCTGCTACAGTCGTGGGTTGGAGATGGTTTATCCCCCAGCTCCGTGGCAGGACCAACTAGAGGGGCGTCCCCTTCTTCCCGGCGGCCAGGGGGTATGTGGCGATTCCTCAGGTTGAGTGCGCGATGGCGGTCAATCCGCGCGGCGCCTCTTTTCCAAATCCAAAGCTTGTAAGTCTCCCATCCAAAGCTTGTAAGTTACCTGCCTCCCTCGGAGCTAGAGCTTACAAGGCTGTGGGCCAGGCTGCTTCCGCCTTGCATGCGATAGCCACCTAACAGCGCTACCAAGCGCAGGCGCTGGCCGAGGTGCACGAGGGTGGGTCCAACCCAGGCTTATGAGCTTCGCACCGCAGCCGGCTATGCTCTTCGGACTACTAAGTCCGATGCGTGTGCGTTGGGGAGGACGATGTCCACACTAGTGATCCAGGAGCACCACTCCTGGCTAATATGCGCGAGGTTGACAAAGTCCGCTTTCTTGACTTCCCCATATCCCAAGCTGGCATGTTCGGCGACATCGTCTGTGAATTCACCCAGGAATTCGAGGCGGTAAGAGAGCAGTCTGATGGGTAATGTCTTATCGACAGGTCCGTAAGCCCGCTCCACCTGCCGTGCCATCCATACCTGCTCCTCGCTGAAGGTGCCCGCCTACAAGAGCTGCACCGCCCCCGCACACGCCTCTGGCGAAGCGAGCGCGTCGAGCACCTCGGAAGCAGGCAGTCCCCCCTGCTCAGAACGCCGCTAAGTCCAGCAACGGACCGCGAAGCGTCCCTGGGACAGGCCATCTGGAGAAGAGGGAACTTGGGGCCCCATTTCCAACGGCACTTTTTACTGCCATGAAATCATCATGAAAGAGCACTTGTCCACTTCCCTGGATGTGACAGCCCGAAATCTGCCAGTCTGGGATGCTATGCTTTCTAGCTTGCAGGTTTGGTGCGTTTCACCAGTGACTCACGAGCGCTGGGAGGACAGTCTCTTTTCTCCCACCCGAGCCTCTCCTCCAGAGCTCGGTTGCGGAGTGAGAGCAAATCTCTCACCTTCAGCTTTTCCGTGGGACCCGCGTGCTTCCCGGATCAGCACACCCACTCCGCGCTGCCCCACTGCTGGTATGTCAGCGATTGTAGCGATGAGTCCATTAGCGAGAGCTCTGCCTGCCTGGTTAGCGCAGGCCAGCCCTTCGCGGTGGCTCATACGACAATCAGACTCGGCTATGCGATTCAGTTTCCGAAATGGCCCCCCAAGTCATGGGTGTGTATTCACTAGGGTCAGCCCCCTGTCCGCCCCTGTCTTGCGAGAGGAGATTGCTGTCCTCCTGGCGGAGGATGCAATCGAGCCGCTCCCTCCAGCCGAGACGGAGAGCGGGTTTTACAGCCTACACTTCATCGTGCCCAAAAGAGCGGTGGGTCACGGCCAATCCTAAATCTGCGCGTTTTGAACCGCTGTCTGCACAAGCTGCCGTTCAGAATGCTCACGCAGAAGCGCATCCTCTGATGTGTTTGTCCTCTGGGTTGGTCTGCAGCATTAGACCTGATGGACGCGTATTTCCATGTCTCCACTCTTCTTCGCCACCGTCAGTTTCTGCGGTTTGCATTTGAAGGTCGAGCTTGAATGGCACGCGCGCACACCGAGTCTCTGTTACTACGCTGTGTCGCCGCGCCCTCAGCCCTTGGAGCAACCCCTCGTTCCTACAGGCCTGAGTGCCTCTAGGACAGGCGTCCAGTCTTGTTGTCGTTTCAACAGACGCTTCCAACACGAGCTGGGGGGCTGTGCGTTGCGGGCATGCGGCTGCGGACTTGTGGAAAGTTATCCAGTTGCATTGGCATATTGCCTGGAGCTGTTGGCAGTGTTCCTCGCTTTTTTTCCGGTGCAAGAGCGGCAACACGTGCTGGTCACGATGGACAGTACGGCGGCGTTGGCGTATATCAACCGTATGGGGGGTATGCGCTCTCG
Source organism: Danio rerio (assembly GCF_052040795.2). Classification (NCBI taxonomy): domain Eukaryota; kingdom Metazoa; phylum Chordata; class Actinopteri; order Cypriniformes; family Danionidae; genus Danio; species Danio rerio. Next base: position 14,869,767 of record NC_141031.1, read on the forward strand.
CCGCCTGTCTCTGCTCGCCCGCCGTCTGCTCCTCTGGAGTCATCCGCGGCTGAAATCGATGCACGCCATTTACATTCAGGCAAGCTCAACCGTGCAGCCGATGCGCTCTCACGGCAGCCTTGCTTCCTGGAGAATGGAGACTCCACCCCGAGTCTGTTCAGCTGATATGGGCGCAATTCGGGGAAGCCCAGATCAATCTGTTGCTTCCCCCGAGATTGCTTATTGCCAGTTGTTCTTTTCCCTGACCGAGGGCTGCACTGCACTGGCTCACAGCTGGCCTTAGGGCATGCGCAAATACGCGTTTCCCCCAGTGAGCCTGCTTGCGCAGTTACTGTGCAAGGTCAGGGAGGACGAGGAACAGGTTGCTGGTTGCGCCCCTCTGGCCCAACCGGACCTCGATGTCAAGGCTCTCCCTCCTCGCGATAGCCCTCCCTTGGCAGTTCCCTTCGTAAGAGCACCTACTCTCTCAGGGACAGGGCACCATCTGGCACCCTCACCGATTTTTGGAGGTCCTTAGACGCGAGGAAGACTTAGGTAACCTCCGATTGCGGTGGCCAATACCGTCACTCGGGCTAGAGCCCCCTCCCCGAACGCGCCTATGCCCTGAAGTGGAGTCTATTCACTGAATGGTGCGTCTCTCGCAGAGAAGACCCCCGTAATTTGCCAGATCAGTGTTGTGCTTTCTTTTTCGCTGAGAGTAGCTGGAGAGCAGGTGGCGCCATCCACACTCAAGGTTACATGGCTGCCATCTCCGCTCTCATGACGCGGTGGCTGGCGGCACTGTGGGAACGCATAACCTCATCATCCGGTTCCTCAGGGGCGCCAGGCGAAATAATCCACCCCGCCCCCTCTCATGCCCTCTTAGGATCTTGCCCTCGTTACAAGAGCCGCGTCAGATCCCTTCGATCCTCGACTCAGTATCTTTCTGTCCCTGAAGACAGCTCTGCTAGTCGTGTTGATATCGATTAGAGGGTAGGGGACCCGGAGGCATTTTTTCAGTCAGTGACTCATGCCTGTAATTGGGCTGGCTTTCTCTCACGTCCTGAGACCCCGCCCGCGATATGTGCCAAAGGTTCCTACCACTCCGTTTTAATACCAGGTAGTGAGCCTCCAAGCCCTTTCTTTATTGTCCAGTTCGCGCCTTGCGTATTATCCGGACCGCACTCAGAGTTTAGCAGCTCTTCGTCTGTTATGGCGGTTGGCAGCAGGGAAGTGCCGTATCGAAATTAAGTTTTCCCACTGGATTGTGGATGCCATTCTCTCGCTTATCAGAGCCGAGGTGAGCCGCGTCCCCCGAGAGTGCGTGCGCACTCCACTCGGAGCATCGCATCCTCTTGGGCGCGCGCACACGGCGCCTCTCTAACAGACTTCTGTAGAGCTGCGGGCTGGGCGACACCCAACACATTTGCAAGGTTTTACAATTTGCGAGTGGAGCCGGTTTCCTCAAGGGTATTAGGTAACCCTTTGGTGATTGAGGAAACGATTCGGTAGGGTGTTGAAACACGCTTGCGGCGCCATTCTCCCTAACACGGAGATATGTGCGCCTTTTTATCTGTCAGTAAAGTTCCCCGTCAGGTGAGCCCTGCAGATTCCTCCGTGGCCCCCAGCACTGACTCAGCGGAGGAGTCACTTGCTGGCCCACTACGTTGTTGGTCTGCCCGCTGGTCAGCCTGCGGCTTGGGTATAGGTGCCTGCTATGCATGATCCCCACTAGGCGATCCCATATGCTTATTCTGCCACGGTTAAGTCCCCCCCCCCCTGGGTGGACCCGTGTCTTCCCTCTCCGCTAACCACTTTTTCTATGCGTACTCCCCCTTCTTAGGGCTAGTCCATATGTAAATTCTGCCATCTATTCCCCCCTTGGGTAGCGGATGGCCTCCGCAGCGTCCTCGCTATCGGGATTGCACGCTTCCCAACGTACTGTCGTATTCCTAGAATTATCTAGATGCTCACAACTTACCAAAAAATATATCTAAATCCGTAAAACTTCTGTTATAGTGGGATAAGTTAGGGCCAGAGACACGTTGGAGGACCGCGCCTCCCATGATGGGGGTGCGTCACACTTGCTTGACTATACCCTCATCGGGGGCGTTGGTAGGGTGCAGTCATTATGGCGTTTTCCATAGTTCTCCCATACGTGGATTTTCCAAGATCAAATCCACTTATAGCACTGAAGTTCCCCAACCGAAGGGGAACGTTTGAGGTTACAGAAGTAAACCTTCGTTCCCCGAGGAGGGGAACGGAAGTGCTATACTCCATCGCAATAATGACTGTCCCTTAGCTGTTAGAAAGTCTCTTCAGCTTAAAAGGATGGTGTTTGCTCGCTCCAGATGTGCTTATATGCTGGAATAATTGGCAATGAAGCACACCTGCGCAAGCTTACGCTGCCAATTCATTGCTTCATTGGCCCGTTCAATACTCTTTCAGACAAGCGGCTTCTGAACCGAATCCTCCCATACGTGGATTTTCCAAGATCAAATCCACTTATAGCACTTCCGTTACCCTCCTTGGGGAACGAAGGGTTACTTCTGTAACCTCAAACGTTATGTGCACTTATGTACAGTAGGGCTGCTCGATTTTAGATTATGAATATTTAAAACTATTATCAGTAACATTGATTCATATTATATGTATGTTCATAAATGCTGTTAGACTCCACAGAAAACCATAAAACAAAACATGTTCTATTTTAGTCATCTTTGCTTGCATAATTTTTTATTATATTTTATGCAGATATATGAATTCTTTCCAAGTAGAGTTATTTAGGTCATCTTTTGTGAATTCTATTCACATTGCATATTATAATATATATTGCAGAAAAAACAAATATTGCAATGTCAGTTTTTTCCAATATCATGCAGCTCTAGTCTTCACTGTAGAAATTGAACTTGATTTGTTACTTATTAAAGCTGCAAAAGTCCTTCAGTCAAGAGCAGTTATTTTGTCAATAGTAACTGGATGCAACCTTTTTGATGCAAGCTGAGATTGCATCACTCAGCGATGCAATGTCAGACACAATGCACTCAATGGAGTGAGTGACGTAGTGACTGTGACAGGTAGGGTTAGGTGAGCACATTAAAAAGCATTGGATGCAGCTCAAATTGCACTTCACCCCTCACGATTTTATCCCTGTCTTTTGATGTTTGGTTAATAGTGATAAGCACTATCAGCAGCAGCAATTATAGCCCGCTTTCAATTTAAGAGCCACCCGGTTTACGATTTACAAATACATGAGGCTTTTCTTTTTGAACTCTTTATGTTCATTACACAACAAACAATGGTTCATGGAAATAATCATTAAGTGCTGTGTTTTGACTAGTGGTGGCCCGTGAATAACATTAACATCCAGCGTTAACACGAGACTCCTTATTGTGCGATTAAAAATATCGCAAATAATCTATTCTCAATGTTGGGTTGAGAGCTGGGTCTATTCTATGCAAGCTATGGTGATTTTAGCGTGGATGTATACCTGACCGGTGAGCTGTCTGACAAAAAAGTGCACCTCTGAAGCAAATCAGCAGGATGCATGATAAACTGCAGCTCTGCAATTACACTTTAACTCATGAACATTTCATTCATGCCACCATGACAAACTGGGGTATTAGACGCAAATAAGGAGTAATGACTGGTGAGAGTGTTATGGAATGTAATTTAATTTCCAAATGTGTGTGTGTGTGTGTGTGTGTGTGTGTGTGTGTGTGTGTGTGTGTGTGTGTGTGTGTGTGTGTGTGTGTGTGTGTCAGTGTGTGTGTGTGTGTCAGTGTGTGTGTGTGCTGTCCTTTACTGACAGCCGCATATGTGGATCTTGTCGGAAAATGACGGATTACATGACGGTAATAGTTTGATTGTTTTATTTACTTAAATGAGGCCACTAATATATGCATACTCCACATGTCTTAATTCCATTTCTGTTTAGTTCAGTTATGAGTTAAATTAAGGTAATCAAAAATCACTATTTCGAGCTTATGTAGGCCTACAGTTCTAAATTCATGTTTAACTAAATAAACAGTTAGTAAACACAAGTACATCTTATTGAACATACTTCATTTTCAATTCAATTCAATTCAATTCAGCTTTATTTGTATAGCGCTTTTACAATGTAGATTGTGTCAAAGCAGCTTCACATAAATGGTCATAGTAACTGGAACAGTGTGGTTCAGTAACTGGAACAGTGTGGTTCAGGTTTTAGTGTTTAAGTTCAGTTCAGTTCAGTTTAGCTCAGTTCAGTGTGATTTAATCATTACTGAGAGTTCAAACACTGAAGAGCCAATTCATCGATGCGTAGCTCTACCAATCCTGAACCATGCGAGCCAGTGGCAACAGCGGAGAGGGAAAAAAAAACAATTCATCACCAATTATCATAGTACAACAGTTTCTCAAGCAGTTTGTGATGCATTTTGAAAACAGGAGATGGTCTAATGCACAACCTGGCTTGAGAAACCTGTTCTCAAAGACTTATTTGGGTAGCACACATATTTCGAATGCCTTCAGCAGAATTCAAATCAGCCATTTCAATCTAGATTAATCTAGATTAATTCCGAGATTAATCTAGATTTTAAAAAATTAATCTATGCTCACCTAAGTTTTGACACAAATTTAGCATTTAATTGCCCTGTTAGCCGGGGACCCTAAGCTAAAAGATGACTTTACATGTGTGTGTTCTGTTCGTCTCTGAGGCTGAGCACATGCACACTACAGCACACATTCTCTTTCTTACCTTCAAAACGTGAATGAATTGAATACACTTCAACTAATGAGACACGTTCCATAATGCAAAAGTCACATTATGATTTAATTTATTTCATTATGAAACGTTGCTGAGGAGCGAGTGCAGACTGAGGCAGGATATGATGTAATAATCAAATGTCAGCAGCCAGAATGAGCATGAAGTGTAATAAATAAAAAGCACAGCACTTTTATGAACATGCAACCTAGTATTCTCATGGCTTGATAATATTCTTTTTTCTGGACTCATAGACCATTGCTTTCAAAGGAAGATGAAGGAACTTTCTGATTTCATCTAAAATATCTTAAATTGTAATCAGTAAATGAACAAAGGTTTCAGGGGATTGGAATGACTTGATGGAGTGAGTAATGAATCACATCATTTTCATTCTTGGGTGAACAATGCCTTTTAAAAAGATATGTAGCGCCTGCGTCAATTTGTTGCCGCTTAAATGCTAAACCCGAGCCTTTTTTTGTGATGCAAAAAAGCAAAAAGCGTAAATATCAAAAGGCATACAGTTCTTGTAATGTCTTCTTGTTTATTATTCAAAAAAAACTTCTTGACATTACGTTTTCATTTTAAATTTGGCCAACAAAAAATGCAATGTCCACGCAACCCTATGACCCTCCACCATGATCACATGATAAACAATTAACCATTTCATGTTTACCACAATCCAGCCCCTAATTATTACAGTCATAAATATGGAGAAATAAAAATTCTTCTTGATTCATCTAAAAAGGACGAGCAAACTAAGTGTTCATGTTTTATTGTTTCTGCCTTTGTTAACAGCTTTGTCAATTTTACATGTTATTCACCTTCTGTTTCTTGTATAAGAAACAGAAGTTTACTCAAACTATAAATATGTAGGTGATTTTTTTTCAGCCTAATTTTTTGTTAAAACCCTCTTGCTACCTTGCAATTTTTTTGATCCGACTTTATATTAAGTGTCCTTAACTACTATGTACTTACATCAAAAAATAAATAAATAGGGGTTGGGTTAGGGACAGGTTTGGTGGTGTGGGTAGGTTTAAGTGTGGGTTAAGGTGTAGGGAATGGTCAGCAGTGTATTTACAAATGTAATTACAGAAGTTTATTACAGATGTAATTACATACAGGTATTTAAGCAAGCATAAGTACACAATAAATACATGTATTTACACAATAAGTACATTGTAACAAACTATTAGTTTCTGTGTAAGTACATATTCGTTAAGGCCACAATATAAAGTGGGACCATTTTTTTTGTGTGTGATTTTTTTATTATATTTTGAATTTAAATTTGAAATTATATTAGTAATTGATAATATGGCAACCAGCACTTTGAGATTTACAAAAACATACACAGCCAAAACAAACTTAATACTTTATGATACAATCCAGTTTTCCGAAATGAAATGGTTGGTTTCATGGTTGATTTTGACAACTAGTTCAACATCTTTGTATGTAATGACTCAAGTAATGCAGTGAGGACTATTAGTTTTATATGCAATAACTATTCAGCATTTATGAGTTCAGTTAATTTTGGCTGACATGACAAAAGCAAATGATAATGTTATAAAACAGCAGAGAGTTGTATGAAAGCATTTGATGCACGTCCAAAAGCATTTGCAATTTGTTGAAAGAAAGGAGAAACTTCTACTATGATGTGCACAAATGACTAATTGTTTTGAGAAATGCATTAACTGTTGTGCAAATGTAAATAGTGAGAAATGCACCAAAGCCACTAGGAAAAACTGTAAAATATAAATATCAGTATTAAATTTTGCCATGACAACTAACTAAAACAAAATAAGTTTAAACATTAAAAGCTTAATTCCAAATGTGTTATTTTGTGGTCAGAAGAAACAAGTGAGAACAAGTGAGTAAACTTTAAAAGTCCTTTCAGTTTTGGGTGAATTATCCCTTTAAAAAAATTAATTAAAAAATGTTGGTCATATTAATAAATAAAGATATGAGCGTTGACGACGCAGTGGCACAGTGTAGCACGTTTGCCTCACAGCAAAAAGATCACTGGTTCAAAATGGGTCACTTGGTGTTTCACTTGGGTTTCCTACAGGTGCTTCTGTTTCCCCCACTGTCCAAAGACATGCGGTATAGGTGAATTGGTTAAGCTGAATTGTCTATAGTGTATGTGTGTGAATGAGTGTGTGTGGATTGAATAGCATCAGCTACGTTAAACATAAGTTGGCGGTTCGTCCCGCTGTGGCGACCCCAGATTAATAAAGGGACTAAGCTGAAAAGAAAATGAATGAATATATGAGCGCTACAGATTTATAGGCCTTACATTAATTTTGCGTACTTCAGACTGTGAGAAAAGAAAGAAAGTTGGCAGCATTAATCTATTATCCAAGTCTACAAACTGTGCTGTGTCAAAAACTTGCTTAAACCATCCTCTTAAATGACTTCTGCGGGGCACTCCCACAGTCATGGGGTCTCAAAGCTGTGCTTTTTCACAGCAGGAGCACATTTGCTCATCCACATGACCTCAAAACATCTCTGAACTGTAAGACGTGAAATGCTCTAACTGCTGAAACTGTGAGAAGAATGTATTCATACAGTGTTGGCAAGATTAGGTTCTGCTTTATTGAGTGGAAAAACATCTGTTTTAGTTCTCTAGCATGTCTGATGTGATTTCTTTAGGGTGATGCCTTGAATTCCTGCTTTTTCGTAGACTGTTTCGACCAAGCGATGCATGTCAAAGGCAGCTTAGTTTGTGAAATATGTCAATAGTTTGACATCTAAGACAAGTATAATATACCTACAATAAACACAATAGTTCTTTTTGAACTCAATACTCTCCAGAATTGAACTCTCTCATTATTGGCCAATAACATACAGATGTGGAGACAATTGTGGGTATGTGGGTTTTGTACAATCAGACCCTTTTACTTAGTATTTTTGGTCTGTTTTGCAGTTGTTTGTTTAAGGGTACTGTTGGAGCAGGCAGACTTATAACCAACTACAATACAAATTTAAAAATTCTCTTCACCATCAGCCATTCATTTATCTTATCCTAGATAGCATGCGGGGGTACTGAGAAAAGGTTTTGACTGATGCCGTCATCACAGAATGCAAGGAAAACTCCTTCAGACAAGCTCATGAAGAAAAGCTTTTTTTATTCTGACAGTATTTTTATTTACTTAGTAATAAATACATCTTCCACTGACAGTCCAGACAATTTATGTGGAAACACCTGTGTCACCGACTCGGTCCCAGTCATTCCCCTCCCCTTAGTATTTCACTAAGTTGGACCTCCGCAGTGCATATAACCTCATCCGCATACGACAGGGAGACGAGTGGAAAACGGGGTTCTCTACAATCGACGGCCACTATGAATACCTCGTTATGCCCTTCGGCCTAGCAAACAGTCCTTCCGTGTTCCAGGCTTTTGTAAATGAGATATTTCGAGACATGCTCAACAAATGGGTCATAGTATACATTGACGACATCCTGGTCTACTCCAATTCACTATCTGAGCACATTTAGCACGTCAGGGCAGTGCTCAAACGCCTCATCCAGAACCAGTTATATGCAAAAATCTCCAAGTGTGAGTTCCACCAAACACGCATATCGTTCCTGGGTTACATCATCAGCCCCGAAGGCGTGGCCATGGACCAGCAAAAGGTCGACCTGAAACCATCCGACAACTACAACGATTCCTGGGCTTTGCCAACTTCTACAGGCGCTTCATAAGAAACTTTAGTTCAGTTGCTGCTCCACTTACCGCCATGGTAAAGGCCGATAACGCTCGCCTAAAATGGAACCCAGACGCTACTCGAGCCTTTACTCAACTCAAAACCCGCTTCTCCAGTGCACCCATTCTGCGTCATCCTGATCCCGAGCAACCCTTTATTGTTGAAATTGACGCATCCAACACGGGCATTGGAGCCATCCTGTCCCAAAGATCCCTAGCCACGAAGAAGCTCCATCCCTGTGCCTTCTACTCTCGCAAACTCAACTCCGCTGAGCGGAACTATGACGTAGGAAATCGAGAGCTCCTCGCCATGAAGGCGGCGTTAGAGGAGTGGAGACACTGGCTTGAAGGCGCCAAACACCCTTTCACTATCATCACCGATCATAAAAACTTGGAATATATCCGCTCCTGTAAACGTCTGAACCCTAGACAGGCAAGATGGGCTCTGTTTTTCACACGCTTCGACTTCCAAGTCACATATATCCCTGGTTCGAAAAACATCAAAGCAGACGCTCTTTCACGCCTCTCAGACGATGAGACCTCAGAAAACAGTGATGAACCCATTATCAAGGATCCCCTAATTGTCGCTCCCATCCAGTGGGACATCAAACACGAGATCCTTCAAGCCGCCGAAACCAGTTCCACGCCACAGTCCTGTCCAGAGAATAAAATCTTTGTTTCCCTGTCACTTCGGGAGAGGCTCATCTCCGAGGTGCATGACCACCCCAGCTCCGGTCACCCAGGCAGCACAGCCACCGTGCAATTAATTCAATCCCGCTATTGGTGGCCATCCATAAACAAGGACGTAATCAGCTTCATAAACAAATGCTCACCCTGTCAGATGTCTAAACACTCCCGTCAATGTCCAGCTGGACTACTCCAACCCCTGGAGGTGCCACACCGTCCCTGGTCACACATCGCCATAGATTTCGTCACCGATCTACCTATATCCCAGGGCAAAACCACCATCCTTACTGTAGTAGATCGATTTTCTAAATCCTGCCGTCTCATTCCCATACCCAAACTGCCTACAGCCATGGAAACAGCCGAACTACTCTGCGAATGTGTGTTCCGATACTATGGTCTCCCCGAAGACATCGTGTCGGATAGAGGTCCCCAATTCACATCTCGACTCTGTTCAGCATTCTTTAAAAATCTGCAGGTGAATATCAGCCTAACATCCGGCTACCATCCCCAATCCAATGGGCAGACAGAGCGCTTGAACCAGGAGATTGGCAGATTTCTCCGCACATACTGTCACTCCAACCAGAATGAATGGGCTAAATTTCTTATGTGGGCAGAATATGCTCAAAATTCTTTGAGAAAGGCATCAACCGGACTAACTCCATTTCAATGCGTCCTGGGCTTCCAACCTCCTCTCTTTCCCTGGTCCGGAGAGACCTCCGAACTCCCCGCTGTGGACACCTGGTTTAAAAGCTGCGAAGAGGTTTGGAACGCAGCTCACACTCACCTCTCTCACGCCGTACGGCGTTTCAAGGAACAAGCCGATCGACACCGACGTTCTGGTCCCATGTATTCACCAGGACAATGGGTATGGCTTTCCACCCGTGACTTACGCCTCAAACTGCCCTGCAAGAAGCTCAGCCCCAGGTACGTGGGTCCGTTCCAAATTGAAAGACAAATATCTCCTGTTTCGTTCAGACTGACACTCCCTAATCATTTCCGTATTTCTCCCACTTTCCATGTCTCTCTGCTCAAGCCTGCTGTTGGTCCAGCCGAGGCGGATAGGGAGGTGGCAGCCGGTGAACAGGGTCCCCCGCCTCTCATGATCGATGGTGAGGAGGCCTACCAGATCCACGAAATCCTGAGATCCAGACACCGGAGTGGACAACTCCAATATCTCGTTGATTGGGAGGGGTACGGTCCGGAGGAGAGATCTTGGATTAACCGCAAGGACATCCTAGACACTACACTACTGGAAGAGTTCCACTCACAACATCCGGATATGCCGGCCCCTCGCCCCCGTGGAAGACCCCGGCGTCGAGACTTGCCTCACTTCAGGAGCCGTTCGTTGGGGGGGGGCTCTGTCACCGACTCGGTCCCAGTCATTCCCCTCGCTGGCCAGCAGAGGTCACCATCTCCGGACTTCTAACCATTACGTCATCCCTTCACTCTGATTCCAGCACACCTGTTCTCCATTCCACTAATGACCCACGTACCACATATAAGCAGCTCACACTCACTCCACAGTGCGAAGTCTTGTTTAGCCCCGGCCAGCATTTCTGAGCGTTCTATCCTGCCTGATCTCCCGTTTACTACTACAGCCCGTTTCACGACTCTGCTCTGTCTTCTGCCTGCCCTCAACCAAAGCCTGTTTCCTCGGACTCTGATTCTCGCCGCCTGCCCCTGACTAAAGCCTGTTGCACGGACTCTGATTCACGCTGCCTGCCTCTGACCCAAGCCTGGTAATCACACTGTGTCTGTCATCTGCTACTTCCCCTTTGATGTGTATGTTGTATGTCCGCACAGCCGTGCGAGTTGTTGATGTTTAAGTGTGACTTAATAAATACTGCAAAATGGATCCCTCCGTGTCAGTCTCCCCGTTACAACCTGCATCTTCTGCTTCAAACTGAATGTATGTCCAAACATTCTGAATGTTGTTGTTTTTTTTTGAGAGAATAAGGAATTTTATTTACATTTCAGGCAGATAATTAAATAAAAATAGATTTAAACGATAAAAGATTAAATGAACTGTTCAAAATGAAGAAAAATAATTCTTTAAACACTTTCTTCCCAAACTTTAGTGAAGCATGTTTGAAATTATTACCATAAATTACCATACCTGTCAGCATTGAGATGCAAAAATATGGGACATTAGTTAGCTTCAAATGATAGAATACATTGCAAACATTAGAAAATGTTGACAATAAAATAAAAATCATAGCCTTTAATAAAAACAACGGCCAATACAGAAATCAAAACAAGTTATAAAATCTCATTCACTTTTTCTTCCCTTTATTTAAATATTGATAAAAGTTACTCTATTAATTTAGTGAAGAGCAGTAAATATTCTCTCATTTTGTTTTGTTTGATAATAGAGGTGTCACTGTAAGAATGCCCAGATCTAAAGGCTAATGAAAGCCTTGTTTTGTGAAACGGACATGTTTACATAAAATTAAGTGTATTCTGCGGCTGGAAGTTAACGAGAATTATTTAGATTATTTATTAAATTTCCCATTAATTGTATTTTATGAATGCTTACCCCAACCCTAAACCCAACCCTTACAGTAATGTAAAGACAGATCTGGATCTGGAGTCTCCTCTATTATCATAGCTAGTTAACCATGTGGATGGATGAAATCAGCCTTCTGAACCTACCAGTAGGCGTATTCTCTTGAACAGCTCTTGCAATATATCAGATTTGTGATCGGCTCTATGTTGATGACACTTTCATTTTTTCATTGGGGATTTTGATTTGTATGGTATTTAAGTATTTTAATAAATAGTTGTTTGCAGTGTTTGTGTTTTTAAGCTTGCAATTCATATTGTGTGTAGATAATGCCTTCACTTGTAGAGACCATCATATTTATTTTAATAAATCAATTATGCGGCCAAAATATACAACCAAAAAAAAAAATCACTACAGTTATTAAGAATTACAAGAACAAATTATTAAATTACATTCAAAGTTATGTGTTCAAATGTGGGTCATTTTTAAGCTACTTTTTAATGGGACTAACGGAAAAGAGCAACTTGACTGAGCAGCGTAGCACTTTTATCTTACCCATCAGTGACTCTTACATAACATTACATGGCTACTTGGGCTTTCTGTTGACAGCTATTAAAGCATTAAGCTAGTAAAGGAAGTCTAATCAGCTGGTGAGTGGGGCGTTCTGACCGGACCGGCTCTGAGATCCTGCTGTTGTTTTTGCTTGTTGTGATAAGCATGTGACGGGAGAAAAAATTAGCCAGACACATGACCCTCATTTTTCTCAGCCTTAACTGTACAGAATTCTGCAGCTGTGAATAGATTTCACCAAAAGAGAAAACAAAAATTCAGTGTGAGGTCTGAGAAGCATGTTATGTCATTTTACAGCTGACAATGCTGACCTACTAACCTTGAACCCAGCACAGTGTGGCAGATTCTTTCTGAGGTCAGTTTGCAGAGAATGGTTTCTTTTTCTGAAGCATTTATTCTGTTTGTAAAGCTAATTAACCTGCGTATTTGTTCTTTTTTATAGCAGGCAAAAATAATTAAATATATCCATATATACTTTGCCATAAAATGAGATTCTTAATTGGAGCATTAGTCTTGTTTCTTGTCCAAATATCTAAAAATTCTTACATCAAAAAGTATTTTCTTGACAGGTAAAAAAAAAAGTCTTGTTTTCTTGTTTCAGAAAAAGAGTTACACAAGCAAAATAATCAGTTTTGTTGCTTAGAAATAAGACTATATTGCTTACCCCATTGGCAGATTATTTAGCTTATTTTAAAGGGCTCCTATTTTACCTCTTTTTTAAGATTTAATATAAATCTATTGTGCCTCCAGAGTGTGTCTGTGAAGTTTCAGCTCAATATACTCATCCGATTATTTATTATACCTTTTTAAATCTGTGAAATTCGAACTGTTAGGACATTGTAGCTGTTTTTGTTGCCTGTGCCTTTAATTCGAATGAACTGGTTCTCCCTGCCCACTGCTCTCTTGTGCGTGTCAGAAAGATAGCCTTCACGCAGATAAACAGCACAGTGACAGACAATGAAGCAAATCTCGCTTACTACAGTAAGAACTTTCCCCACTGTTATTTGATATATTTGTTGTGAAGTTAATTCAAGCCTTTCTGTAATGATGAGTCACAACCTCGTTATAAAGTTAGCTCATTTTACAATGCAAGATACAGGTTTAGCTTTGCACTGTTTTTGCATGACAAATGTGACAGGATAAACACTAATATCCACTGCTGTTTGGACATAAGTTATGCTAATGTACAAAATAAATCAGATTTAGGTTCACAAACCAGGATTGAATTGTCGTTTTTATAATTGTACTGATACTATGCGGCTGTGATGATGAATTACGTCGCGATTTTACTGTCCTTATTACAAATATGTTTTAAAAAGGTTTTAAACACATTTGATGATGATTGATGATCACAGCGAGCTCAACAGATCTTTTAATACCAGTTGCTTTGCACACGTCTTGTGGATTATATGCGTTACTACTGAGACATGCTAACATGTGGCTGTCAATCAATTCAGTGGGTGGGGAAACAGCACTCTTACGTCATGTTGTGGTGGGCCTCCAAATGGGAGAGATTTGAATCCTGTTATAATGTCAGGAGGCTTAAAAAGGAGACTTATTGTGTTTCTTTCACTCCAATATGACTGTGGACACACTTTATCTACAGAGTTCTGTTCAAACAGCTTACAAAAGTTAGGTACCCTTTAAGGAAAAACTCACTTCATTTTGACATTATTTCTGAAAACAAGACAACAAGTTTTACTGGTCTAGAAAATGCTTTTTGGTTTAAGAATTTGTAGATATTTTGACTTAAAACAAGACAAAAACAAAGAAAATACTTTTTTAAAGTTTGAAAGCTTCAAATGCCATTTTTTGAAGTAAAATAAAAAATTTTGATGCCACCAGTGCTATAAGCATGTTGATATTCAAATTATTTTATTAATAATATTGCACTGTGAAGAAAAATGGGTAAAGCAATACAGAGTTCCCCTCCGGGGGGAACTTCAGCACTATAAGTGGATTTGATTTGTAAAATCCACGCATTGGGAAGGATTCGGATCAGAAGCCGCTTGTCTGGAGAGTATTGAACGGGCCAATGAATGAAATTAATTGGCAGCGTAAGCTTGCGCAGGTGTGCGACATCTGCAATTATCTCAGCATATAAGCACACCTGAAGCCAGCAGACGCCATCCTTTTCGCTTCAGATCCTTTCTGAGTGAGTCGATGAGGGTTCCTCTTGCTGATCAGCACTTCAGAGCGAACGAGTGTGTCTCCCGGTCCAGAGTGGGTCTTCGCGGTGGCAGACGGTCGAGCTGGGTTACTCCCTTGCCTGCGGTTCTTTGGGTCCGGTCCTCCAGAGCGGTGCGTATAGTTGCAACTTTCCTAAAAGAGCAACACAGTCGTGCAGCACGTCCTTTTCAGGATGGCGCTCCGACTGTGCGTTTCTGGATGCGGGGGTTTCCTGGCGCATTGCATGTTTGGGGGTCCAGCATGTTAATGCGGTGCTCGCGGGCGGTTCATGTCGTCATTGCGATGCCATGACCGTTGCACAGCTAAGATCGCGGCTAACTTTCGCAAGAGAGCGAGCCACCCCAGTTGCCTCCTGTTCTAAAAAAGCAGCGGGCGCTCGGGCAGATCTGAGGGTTTCAGCGGGAGATAATCCACCGCCCACGGGCTCGCGGACCTCTCGCTCCTCACGGCGCTCCATCCAAGCTTCGGGTGGTGAGAGTGATCCGTCTAACCAGATGGTAGCTCTCACACTCGCTGACACCGGAGATCAGATGTCCTCCGCGGCATCGGAGGGTGGGCTTTCACTGTCCGACGAAGATCCGGACCCGCTCGCCCCCTCCGGGCAGGTGAGCGCTGTCAAATCGGATCCTGAAGCGGACATGTTAGCCGTGCTTTCCCGGGCTGCTTCGGCCGTGGGGTTGGAGATGGTTTATCCTCCAGCTCCGCGGCCGGACCGACTAGATGGGTGCTACGTAGAGGACCAGAAGGCGAAGCCTTCGAAGCCTCTCGTCCCCTTCTTCCCGGAAGTGCACAGTAGGCTCACGCAGTCTTGGAGGGCACCTTTCTCTGCCCGTGCTGCGTGTGCCTCCGCCCTCACCGCCCTTGACGGCGGAGCTGCCAGGGGGTATGAGGCGATCCCGTCAGTGGAGCGCGCTATCGCGGTCAATCTTTGTCAATCAAAGTTCGCTTTCTTGACTCGCCCATATCCCAGGCTGGCCTGTTCGGCGACACCGTCGGTGAATTCACCCAGGAATTCAAGGCGGTGAAAGAGCAGTCGGATGCGATGGGCAATGTCATCTATCGGCGTGGCCGTAAGCCCGCTCCGCCCGCCGAGCCATCCACCTCCGCTGTTCCACCCGCCAACGAGTGCTGCCCCGCCCCCGCCTGCGCCTCCGGCCAAGCGGGCGCGGCGTTTACCTCGAAAGCAGGCAGCCCCTCCTGCCCAGGGCGCCGTTAAGTCCGGTAAACGGACCGCGAAGCGTCCCTGAGACAGGCCATCCGGAGAAGAGGAAACTTGCTCTTTCCCCGCTGGAGGGCGGGGCCCCGATAACAACGGTACTTTTCAGTGCCACCAAAACATCAGTAAAAGAGCACTTTTTCCCTTCCCCGGATGTGACTGCATGAGTTCTGCCAGTCCGGGACGCGCTGCCTTCCGGCTCGCAGACTCTACGTGCTTCGCCAGTGGCTCACGAGCGCTGGGGGTACGGTCTCCCTTCCCTCAGCCCTCCAGCCCCCTCTCCGGAGTCAGGGTGCGGAGCCAGAGCGAATCGCTCTCCTCCAGCTCTTCCGCGGGACCCTCGTGCTTCCCGGATCAGCACACCCACTCCGCGCTGCCCCACCGCTGGTACGTCAGTGATTGTAGCGATGACTCCATTAGCGAGGGCTCTGCCTGCCTGGTTAGCGCGGGCCAGCCCCTCGCGGTGGCTCATACGCACAATCAGACTCGGTTACGCGATTCAGTTCGCGAAACGGCCCCCCAAGTTTACGGGCGTGTATTTCTCCAGGGTCAGCCCCCTGTCCGCCCCTGTCTTGCGAGAGGAGATTGCTGCCCTCCTGGCGAAGGGTGCAATTGAGCCGGTTCCTCCAGCCGAGATGGAGAGTGGGTTTTACAGCCCATACTTCATCGTACCCAAAAAGAGCGGTGGGTCACGGCCAATCCTAGATCTGCGCGTTTTGAACCGCTGTCTGCACAGGCTGCTGTTCAGAATGCTCACGCAGAGGCGTTCGTCCTCGGGATTGGTTTGCAGCCATAGACCTGAAGGACGCGTATTTCCATGTCTCCATTCTTCCACGCCACCGCCAATTTCTGCGGTTTGCGTTCGAGGGTCGAGCGTGGCAGTACAAGGTCCTCCCCTTCGGGCTCTCTCTGTCTCCGCGGGTCTTCACCAAACTCGCGGAGGGTGCCCTAGCGCCCCTTCGGCTCGCGGGCATTCGCATACTCAATTATCTCGACGACTGGCTGATTTTAGCCCACTCGCGGGAGCAATTGATTATGCACAGGGACAAGGTGCTTCGGCATCTCCGCCTACTGGGGCTTCAGGTCAACCGAGAAAAGAGCAAACTCGCCCCCGTGCCGAGGATTTCTTTTCTCGGGATGGAGCTGGACTCGATCACCATGGTAGCGCACCTCTCCGAGGAACGCGCTCGCCTGTTGCTGAACTGTCTGAGGGAGCTCGACAGCAAACTAGTGGTCCCACTGAAGTTCTTTCAGAGGCTCCTGGGGCATATGGCATCCGCAGCCGCCGTCACGCCGCTCGGGTTGCTCCATATGAGACCACTTCAGCACTGGCTTCACGATCGGGTCCCCAGACGCGCATGGCACGCGGGCACACACCGGGTCTCGGTTACTGCGCTGTGTCGCCGCGCCCTCAGCCCTTGGAACGACCCCTCGTTCCTACAGGCCGGTGTGCCTCTAGGACAGGCGTCCAGCCATGTTGTTGTTTCAACAGACGCTTCCAACACGGGTTGGGGGGCCGTGTGTCGCGGGCATGCGGCTGCGGGCCTCTGGAAGGGTGCCCAGCTGCATTGGCATATCAATCGCCTAGAGCTGTTGGCAGTGTTCCTCGCTCTCCACCGCTTTTTACCGGTGCTGGAGCGGCAACACGTGCTGGTCAGGACGGACAGTACGGCGGCGGCGGCGTATATCAACCGCATGGGGGGTATGCGCTCTCGCCGCATGTCTCAGCTCGCCCGCCGTCTGCTCCTCTGGAGTCACCCGCGGCTGAAATCGCTGCGCGCCATTCACGTCCCAGGCACGCTCAATCGTGCAGCCGATGCGCTCTCACGACAGCTGTTACGCCCTGGAGAATGGAGACTCCACCCCGAGTCTGTTCAGCTGATATGGGCGCGATTCGGGGAGGCCCAGATCGATCTGTTTGCTTCCCCCGAGAACGCTCACTGCCAGTTGTTTTTTTCCCTGACCGAGGGCTCTCTCGGCACGGATGCACTGGCCCACAGCTGGCCTCGGGGCATGCGCAAGTATGCGTTTCCCCCAGTGAGCCTGCTCGCGCAGTTTCTGTGCAAGGTCAGGGAGGACGAGGAACAGGTTCTGCTAGTTGCGCCCCTTTGGCCCAACCGGACCTGGATATCAGAGCTCTCACTCCTCGCGACGGCCCTCCCCTGGCGGATCCCTTTGAGAGAGGACCTACTCTCTCAGGGACAGGGCACCATCTGGAACCTCCACGTGTGGTCCCTAGACGCGAGGAAGACTTAGGTAACCTACCGACTGCGGTGGTTAATACCATCACTCAGGCTAGAGCCCCCTCCACGAGGCGCGCCTACGCCCTGAAGTGGAGTCTATTCACTGAATGGTGCGTCTCTCGCAGAGAAGACCCCCGAAATTGCCAGATTAGTGTTGTGCTCTCTTTCCTTCAAGAGAAGTTGGACAGCAGGCTGTCGCCCTCCACTCTCAAGGTTTACGTGGCC
Source organism: Danio rerio (assembly GCF_052040795.2). Taxonomy (NCBI): domain Eukaryota; kingdom Metazoa; phylum Chordata; class Actinopteri; order Cypriniformes; family Danionidae; genus Danio; species Danio rerio. Next base: position 14,887,824 of record NC_141031.1, read on the forward strand.
GCCATCTCCGCTTATCATAGCGCGGTAGCTGGCTGCACCGTGGGAAAGCATAACCTGGTCATCCAGTTCCTTAGGGGTGCTAGGCGAATTAATCCATCTCGCCCCCCTCTCATGCCCTCTTGGGATCTCGCCCTCGTTCTCACGAGTCTGCGATCCCATCCCTTTGAGCCACTCGAATCAGTATCTCTAAGATTTCTGTCCCTGAAGACAGCTCTGCTGGTTGCGTTGGCCTCCATCAAGAGGGTCGGGGACCTGGAGGCATTTTCGGTCAGTGACTCGTGCCTGGAATTCGGGCCGGATTACTCTCACGTCATCCTGAGACCCCGCCCCGGTTATGTGCCCAAGGTTCCTACCACCCCCTTTAGAGATCAGGTAGTGAACCTGCAAGCGCTGCCCCCGGAGGAGGCAGACCCAGCCCTTTCTTTACTTTGTCCAGTTCGCGCTCTGCGCATTTATGTGGACCGTACTCAGAATTTTAGATCATCTGAGCAGCTCTTTGTCTGTTATGGCGGTTGGCAGCAGGGAAGTGCCGTATCAAAACAAAGATTATCCCACTGGATTGTGGATGCCATTTCACTCGCTTATTCGAGTCGAGGTCAGCCGTGTCCCCCGGGAGTTCGTGCACACTCCACTCGGAGCGTTGCATTCTCTTGGGCGCGTGCACGCGGCGCCTCTCTAACAGACATCTGTAGAGCTGCGGGCTGGGCGACACCCAACACATTTGCAAGGTTTTACAATCTGCGAGTGGAGCCGGTTTCCTCAAGGGTATTAGGTAACCCTTTGGTGATTGAGGAGACAACTCGGTAGGGTGTTGAAACACGCTTGCTGCGCCATTCTCCCTAACACGGAGGTACGTGCGCCTTTTCTATCTGTCAGTAAAGTTCCCCGTCAGGTGAGCCCTGCAGATTCCTCCGTGGCCCCCAGCACTGACTCAGCGGAGGAGTCACTTGCTGGCCCACTACGTTGTAGGTCTGCCCGCTGGTCAGCCCGCGTTTTGGGTATAGGTGCCTGCTATGCGTGATCCCCACTAGACGATCCCATATGCTTATTCCGCCACGGTTAAGTCCCCCCCCTGGGCGGACCCGTGTCTTCCCTCTCCGCTAACCACTCTTTTGCTATGCGTACTCCCCCTTTTTAGGGCTAGTCCATATGTAATTCTGCCATCTATCCCCCCCTTGGGTAACGGATGGCCTCCGCAGCGTCCTCCCTATCGGGATTGCACGCTTCCCAACGTACTGTCGTATTTCCTAGAATTATCTAGATGCTCACGACTTCCCAAAAAATATATCTAAATCCGTAAAACTTCTGTTGAAGTAGGATAAATTAGGGCCAGGGACACGTTGGAGGACCGCGCCCCCCATGATGTGGGTGCGTCACGCTTGCTTGACTATCTCCTCATCGGGGGTGTTGGTAAGGTGCAGTCATTATGGCGCTTTCAATGGGCTCCCAATGCGTGGATTTTACAAATCAAATCCACTTATAGTGCTGAAGTTCCCCCCGAAGGGGAACGTTCGAGGTTACTAAAGTAACCCTTCGTTCCCCGAGGAGGGGAACGGAAGCACTATACTCCGTCGCCATAATGACTGTCCCTTAGCTGTTTGAAAGTCTCTTCAGCTTAAAAGGATGGCGTCTGCTGGCTTCAGGTGTGCTTATATGCTGAGATAATTGCAGATGTCGCACACCTGCGCAAGCTTACGCTGCCAATTAATTTCATTCATTGGCCCGTTCAATACTCTCCAGACAAGCGGCTTCTGATCCGAATCCTTCCCAATGCGTGGATTTTACAAATCAAATCCACTTATAGTGCTTCCGTTCCCCTCCTCGGGGAACGAAGGGTTACTTTAGTAACCTCGAACGTTTTTATGGTACATCATCAACAAGGATTCATAATGGAGGCATAAACACTGACTATGTTTACATGGACATCAGCAGTGGTGGAAAGAGTACTGAAAAATCATAATCAAGTAAAAGTACCATTACTTGCCAAAAAATGTAGTGCAAGTAGAGTAAAAGTATCCAGTAAATACTGTTCAAAGTATGAGTAAAAAGTAGCCTTTCAAAAGTACTCAAGAGTAATGAATATTACGCTGTTAAAAGCTGATGCATTTACATGTAATTTGTGGATATGTGTAAACGTAACATTCTGTAGCGCATCTAGTTATTGCCCAGCAGGCACACAACGTCAAAAGACGTTAATAGGTTAGATTTAGGTTGTAATGTCAGGTGACCAAAATTCAACTTTTAGCCAGCGTCTAACGATGTTATTTTGATGTTCAATAATGACGTCAAATGATGTTGATATTTGGTAAATTTTAGGTTGTTGGAAAGTGACTAAAATTCAACGTCGAGCCAACATCTTAAACCAATGTAACTGACGTCAAATACTGATGTTTATTTGTCAGATATGGCAACCAAAGTTCAACGTCTGATATACATCGTAGTGGTAACGTCCACACAACATTAAGCTGTAATGTCATTAGATGTTGATATTTGTTAGGTTTTAAGTTGGACATTGACGTTGGCCTGAGTTCTGATGTCAATTTGATTTTTTTTTCCAAACAAAATGCAATGTCTCCATGACGTTGGTGAACTTCAATCTGACATCATGTTAATGTCTTGTGACTGCTGGGTGTTAAAGGCCATTTCAGTCATCATACAGTCAACATTGTCATTCTCAAAGTCATCTTTTCATCAGTGACATCTAAACAATTGTCTCTGGGTCAATGCGTGTAACGATTTTGGACATCATTTTGGACACTTTTAATGCTTTCAAACAGTTTGCAGCAATTATAAATCGACCATGTCTTGAGGTAGTTCATTATGAGGTGATTTACCTTCTGTGTGCGATTTGATAGGACAGGAAGTAGTGACTGCAGGAGGAAGGAAAGTAATGTAGTAAAAGTAGTGATACAGCACTAAAAATATTAATCATGGAAAAGTGAAACAGCACTAAAAAAAGTACTCAAGGGAAAGTAAAAGTACACGATTTTAAACTACTTAGTAAAGTACAATTCCTGAGGAAAAACTACTCAATTACAGTAATTATAATTATTAATGATAACAATGAACAATATTATTGTATATATAATGATATAATGAACAATAATAATCCTGTTTTACATGTTAAAGAACATAGTTCAATTTATTTATTTATATATTTATTTATTTGTTTGTTTGTTTGTTTATTTACATTATGATTTCAATGTCTAAGTATTAAATTGTTAAAATTACTATAATTAATATTCTTAAGAATAAAATGTTCTTTTTTCTTTGGAAAAGTGCACTGATGATGCTATTATATTGTCATTCTGCCATTATAAAATGAGTGGCATAAAATGGTCTTAAAATGACAATATATCACCCATTGCAGTATATTTTTGTGCAATATATCGTACAACAAATAACAGACATCATGGCAGGTCTAATTAGTGTCATATTGTTCAGATGCTTTTATAGTTATAGGTTCAGTATAATTTCTTGTTGGATAGTAAATCTTTTTATGAATGTAGTAAATTTCATGTGCATTTTGAAACATATTTATTATGCATTGATTAATTGTTTTATATTTTTAGACAGATTTTTTTTTACCATAAGTTCATGCACAGCATATGTAAACAAATATTTTGGCTTATTCTGGCTTATTCTACATTTCTGTATTATTATTGTGCATCAATCATGTCAAATAAACCTGGAAAAATGTTAATAAATTCAATTAATTTTGTCAAAGTATTGCAACCTCTCCTGCTTACTAAGCCCCTACTATATGATTTAGCTGCTTTTTTCTGCTTTTTTAGCAGAATTTTTCTAGTGCTATATTGTTTATATTGAATATATTGTTTTGCTAAAGTATCAGGGGAAGAATCTTAAAATGTGAATTTCACATCTACATCTACTTCTATTACTAAACATTTCTGTTGGTGTGAATAGCCCTTGCCGGGTGGGTACAACTGTTTGTCTGACTGATTTCAGGCATTGGAAATATTCAAGAAAACCTAATTGAATTTGAATAGCATACTACTCTGAGTTGCATTGTTTTTGGAATACTACTTGTCCTGCAAGCAGGGTGTCTGTGGGGTCCTAAAAAGTCTTAAATTCACTGAAATATTGTGTTGTAGATCTTAAATAGTTTTAAACCAGTTTTATTTTTTTAATTTCTATGAACAGCTATTAAACTGCGCTAACATTCATCCAGTCACAAGCACAATGGGGTATATGCACACAGACTTTTAAATTCAGCCAGCCAGCCTCAGCTTTTCCAGTGAACTGTCTTTCCATTATAAAATTGCCACGTTTAAGGTCTGATTTCTTTAAAAATCTGAGATCTTCACTGCATGATAGATAAACGATTTAAAATGGGTCAAAGACCAGACAAGAAGCACTGCATTAAATTCCAAAACAAATTTGACAGTTTATTTTACACCAATATTTTATATAATAATAGAATTTTTGTGCACGCCTGTTGATGCTGACAGCACTAGTGATTACGTGGTCTTTTTTCTCATTTTACACTTGAAAAACGTAATGTATGCTTAAATCTATTCAATTGAATGTATTGTAATTACATTACAACATTGATGCTGCAAAAGGAAACTCGTAAAATTAAAAATAGTCCCATTAAGCTTTCACCGGAAGTTTATCATTGGCTGAAAAACACTAGCTGTGCATTTAGCCCATTAAATAAACAATAACTCGATGTACCAATATGGTGTATTTATCTTCCTCACAATAACATTTGTTTAACAGTACTCAGTGTATTTATAGCTACCTGGTTAGGACTAAAACTAATTTTAGTTTCTAAAACTTGTCAATTTTTTGGTTAAAGTTTTTTTTTTTTTTGGTTAAGGTTTTTGTTAAAAAGCTGTATTTTTCAAAGGCAGTTAAAAATCTTTTCCAACCTTAGCATTTTGCCTTATAAAAAGTCTAAAATTTAATTCACAATTGTCTTTAAAATGTCTTAAAAAGTCTCTTACATATGACTTGTAGAAACTTGCAAAAGTCACATTATATGATTACATTGTATGCTTGATGAAAAATATTGCTGAAAGAAAAAAAAACACATTTTACACAATAATGGTCAAAGTAATTAAATTAAAATTGGCTGAAATGTTGAAAACAGGAATAGAGTTGACATTGACAGGAGCCGTCTATCACTCTAATACAATCCTCTCAAATCAGTCAGAAACTGGACAATTATTTGGTATCACACACTGTAAAAATTGTAATGACAAACAAAATTTTTAAGTTAAACAACGTTTAACTTAATAATTTTCAGTCAGTTTAATTAATGTAAGTTGAAATGACTAGAAAAGATAATTTGATTCAACTATTTTTTTTTACTGTGCAACTTCATTAAATATAATGTTGTTTTTTTTGTTAACATTGGAAATATGACATGTATGGTAAGGGGTTTCTCTTGGTTTCTCTTGGATATTAAGGGTGCTGTTGGTTATTTTGGTGATTGATAAGCTGATTCAAATGGTTGTTAGAATGGTGGTTTTTGTATTTTTTGGGCTGTTGAAAGAGTGTTGGCTGTTAGTTCAGGTTCAGGGTGGTTACTGCAATAAAAGTCTCAATAAAAAGAGCACAATCATTTATGGTTACACATAATGGTTTGCACATAATAATATTAATATAATCGGGCAGCACGGTGGCACAGTGGGTAGCACTATCACCTCACAGCAAGAAATCTCTAGTTGAAGCTCAGTTGGCATTCCTGTTTGGAGTTTGCAAGCTCTCCCTGTGTTTGCGTGGGTTTCCTCTGAGTGCTCCGGTTTGCCCCACAGTCCAAAAACATGTGTTATACAGTAGGTGAATTGAATAAATTAAATTGGTCGTAGTGTATGTGTGTGAATACAAAAGTGTATGGGTGTTTCCCAGTGTTGTTACTGGAAGGGAATCTGCTGCATAAAATATATACTGGGTAAGTTGGCGGTTGATTTCACTGTGGTGACCCCTAATTATTAAAGGGACTTAGCCAAAAATAAAATAAATTAATAAATAATAATATGATGATGATCATAATGATGGTGAAGTTTGTGTGCAGGTTTACTGAGAACTGAGACACTGAGCATGTGATTCTTGTGACAACAAAACAGTGCATATGCTTATTTATTAAAACCTCCTTTGCAATTTAATAATCACACTAAACCATGTCATAATTTCATTTTTGTTTTTTTATTAATCATGCAGCCCTGTGCTTAATACAGCCTAACTGTATCTGATATTCTGCTCTACTGACTTCCTAAACAATGCCGAAAATGAAAACTCCCCAAAGTGGCAAAATGTAATCAAAATCATGTTTGCGAGTAGCTATATGAAATACCAACACAATCTCACGGTAATTCGTTACTTTTTGATTTAGTGGCTAATTGTTATAATTCGTATGACCTAATTTATACAATTTAGTACAATATCACTTAATGATGGTTGGATTTAGGGGTGGGGTTGGGTGCCACACCTCCTTTTTAAAATCATACAATTTTGTACAACTGAACTAAACTGACAAAAGGTAAAAGACTTATAAACAACTATTTCGAGTATTTCCTGGTATTTTCCTGGAAATATAACTATTTTATGATTTTGTCACTAATCTGTATGTTCAATTCATACTAAACTGTATGAATGAAATCGCACAAATTCATAGTAATTAGTCACTAAATCAAAAAGTTACGAATTACTATGAGATATCATTATAAATACTGACAATTGCTAGTTGGTGGGTAACAAAATGATGAATTAATACAATACAGTGTATAAAGAATGACATCCATTTTTTTAAGTGATTTGCTGTTTCTAACATAGGCAAATCAAATTATATTTTTTGAAGATTGGCTGTTCTGGCATCACTGACAACAGTGAATCAAATAATGGGATAAATATGAGCTGATGAGTCCAGAGCAGTGATTGCCCATCTTTTACGTTTCTAATAACTCTAACCTGAAACATGACTGCTTTTTTTTTAACAATCTTTTGTTTATAATTTTTTTTTTATTATTAGCTTGTTTATTCTGCAAAACCCAAGATTGTGGCAACACACCCCTGGAGTCATTCTGCCAATACAAAAACACTGAGATGGTGCAAACGAATGGTTCTCTGCATTTTAGAGACGGATGATCTTGGTGAGAATGGATCTAAGACAGAGTAGCATGAATTTGATATTGCGACTATGATGATGGTCTGTTCCATTCGGTTCCATTTTCAAATGGGAAAAACACGGTAAATATGGTCAGGTCACTTTAAAACTATATAAATATCTGGATTTGCGGAAATGTTTTATAGCTAGTCACGAGCCATTGGCAGGTGTGGCAGTAAGTTGGTTTTAGGCCCTGAATATGAGCTTTCAACATAAGTCAGTGGAATTTTGTCACCTATTTTATTATGAAAAAAGTAGTATTTTCAAACCTATCATTTAATGATGGATTTCAGAGATGTAGATATAAATTTACTATACAGATTCAATAGTTTATATAAAAGAAAGCATATGGCAATTTCTATGGGTTTATGATTTCACCTTTGTAAAATCAGCTTGAAACATTATTTCCTTCCGTAAAGAAGGTTCAGCATCAACATTATTCATGCTTTCAGCTGCTGTGTCACCATTCAGTTCCTCTGACAGACTGTTTGTACAGGTGTTGTGTTTACTCCGGAAGGGGGAGGGGAAAGTGAGTGAGGCGAGTCAGAGTACAGTCTTTACATTTTTCTTTTCCCTATTGGAATCTCACCTCAGCTTTTGTATAGGGGGAGCTGCTACAGCTGTGTCCTTCAGAAGATGGGGCCGACAGCAGGGGTCCATCTCTGAATGAGCCAGGCCCTTCGCAAGTGAACAAGGAAATGTGGGTGTGTTGTCAAGAAATTAGGTAGTGAGTTGAACTAGGATGTTCCTGATGGGAAACTAGATTTCATTTGTCATTAGGGAGAACTTCATGCTGGCATTTGTCTACAGACATTTCTCCCGCATGACCTTCAGAGGATGTGGTGAGCGTCAACACAGTTCTTCGGCCATTTCATGCTGTTCTTGGAATCAGTTGCACAAATAGTACAAGGAATTTTTGGAGTTTCTTTCCAAAGCTGAATTTTTCTTCTCTTGCTCAATCAAAATCAGCATAAATATAATCTTACAAAGCTCATTTTTCAAAATGTTCCCCTCTTGCATTACGAGAAAGCTCCATTTTATCCTGAATCTTGGCAGCCATTATTCTGCAGATTTCAAAGGTCTTTTCCATTTTTTCTAAAATTCCATCTTGACTGTTAATTAATGCTTTAAAGTGAGAGTTCTATGAAAATTAGTGGTGTGTTGTGTGGCTATGCAGGCCCCTAGCCAGAGGGGGTTCGGGTGGTTCGAAAGACTCATCCCCTACTCACAATTTCCAGAATTTGGCCCCTTTTTGAGCTCATTTGTCGCATTAGTATGCCATCATAAACTGTAAAAATAACAAATAGAAGAAGGCTTTAAAACAAATTTAATTATATGTTATAATTTAAATGGACAAATTCTGACTGAGGAATTGGGCTGGTCAGTTTATTTGCCTATAGGCTACAGTTTTAACAGATTTCTATATTTTGTTTTTAATGGTGGATAATAATAAATTAACAAGTATTTTTTTGTATTTCTTTGTTAAAAATGTTGACTTAAAATTTTTATCTCATTACATTATTTATAAAACTGTAACAACATAATAAACATTGTAAAAAAATATACATTTTTGTGAATATAAAATAGTATGGTAAGCACTTTGACAAAAAATAAGGACTTTTTTGTTGCATCAAAAAGTGTGGAATTAATAACACTATCCAGTATCCAGCAAAAAATATTGCTTAAAATGTCACTAAAAAGCAGTATTTGGTTTTCATAATTTAATAGAAAATGAGGCAAATAACTGCTAAAGGTCCACTTTTTGAGAAAAAAAGAAGCTCCCCTTTTAGCTACGGGCCTGCATTTACTGGTGCAAATATAGCAACTATGTCATTTTACACACAGACTTCACCAAAATAGCAAAGAAAAGCCAGATGCCAGAACAGGAAGCAAATCTTCCTTCTGTTTGTGGATATTGTACTACCTGGTAGCCTAATATATATTCTGTCTCTTTCAGGATGTCAGAGTCAGTCTCACAGCAGGAGCGGCTCCAGGCTATTGCAGTAAGTCAGATTCTCACACCAATTGCTCCCCTGGCGGTCTCAATAAACCCACCTACTGAACCCATTTCACAAATCTGAAACTGGGTCAGAGATTTTTACATATGCAGTTTGGAAACAGATGATTTTGAGCTGTGTCTAAAATGGCTTGTGTTGTCTAGTATCCTTGGCTGGAGACATATTATCGTCTGAAAAAACAACTGCAAAAGTGTGATTAAGTGTCATTATTTCAAAATTACAATTTATTTGTAACATGACAACCATGCATATAGACCATTTTGAGAGATGTAAACAGTAATGGTCCTAATGTATTTTCTGTTTTAAGTTTTAAATTTTCATAGCTTCTGAGAGTCAAAAACCCACCTATTGATAAATAATGTTATGAAAGCTGTTATAACATCAAGTTATAATTGCATCACCTCTTGCATCTGTGTGTGTATATGCAATAATATGTCCCATGGGAGTAGTAGTTCAGGTGAGTGTACATGAAAGTGATCTCCAAAAAGGAAACAATGCTGTCACTTAGCAAATAATTAAAAAACACTAGCAAAAATATCACAGCATAATATATGCTATTGTATGGTTGTTTGTGCTCACTTGTGTTTTGTTTAAGTTACATCAGTGGTTTGAGTAGGTATTATCTCAATATTAATGTTAATATCATATGATTTTTATTAACAGGAAAAGAGGAAAAGGCAGACAGAAATTGAGAATAAGAAAAGACAACTAGAGGATGACCGACGGCAGCTTCAGCACCTTAAGGTAAGACAATGACAAGAAAAGGCCCGATCAATGCAGTTTATGTTATCACCTGAAATTATAATGGTAAAATCACAATACTATACCCAATTATCCATTAATAAACAACTAATCAACTAAACTAACAAACAATTAAATATGGTTAAAATCTAATGAAGTATGGCACATTTAAAGAGTTTGAAGCCTCATTATATTTGTATTATATTATAAAATTAAGTAAGATTATTCAAATTAATGAATTATTAAGTTATTAATTATTGATTTTGAGATTACTTGAGAAGAGGAATTTGAGATACTAAGATACTTTACACTGAAAACCCTAATAAGTTAACTGAACTAAATTAATTGAGTAAACTCCTTGCCTCAATTTAATTGAGTAATAGAGTTTCCCAAAACTTGCATATTTAAGTTGATTTAACTTTTCGGTTTTGTAGACTTAATACTTAAATTGTTCAGTTCACCAAACTTAGTTATATATATATAAGTAGCCTTTTACTGAAAAAAAAGACCTTGCACTTAAAAGGTTGCACATATTATAATTTTACAGTCAAGACTACATTTGTGAAAGTTACCTTTTTTTTTTTATTTAAAGGATTAATTATAAGTTGGAGCTCACTACACTTGAAATCTTAAGTCTATACATTTTTATGGTACATAAGTAAAACCCAAATCAAGGTTATAAAATGGCTGTAAAATCTGACTCTTTGTTTATTTAAAAAATAACCTTAGTTTATTATAATATGACATAGTATTTCATCAAATTTTATTAAGTATTTGTGAGTTATTGTCATAAATATGCTTTAATAATTACACACTAACTATTAAATAGCAAATTTATATAGTTTTTTCTTCATATGTCATAATTAATATTTTATCTATCAGGTGTTGTATGACTGTCATATTTACAATTTATGTCCTACATTTATCTTATGACTTATCATAACTATAATTATGCATTTATGTTACATATTAATTTGGTCATAATTCTAAATTAACAATAAATTATGTGAGAAAAGTGCAAAAACACTTTGACTGATATTCTTCCTTTGTACATGTCTTCAGAGAAAGCCCTGGCCATTAATAACAAGCACACATCCACCATTAGAGTTTTCGAGCCAAACCTGCTGAAGATCAGAGATTATAGTTTTAGGATGCACAGATGAACACCGTAGTCTCCAAAGACGACATTTTTCTGAGCCACTTCATTTGGCATATTCAGGTTTTCACAGAGATAAAATTAGTCCTGTTTTAAATCTGCCACTATTCTGACATATAGGCATTTGTAGCTCCACCCACTTTTAAAAAAGAGTGCTGGGAGCACAGTCTCATATGTCATCATTTATATTTTATCTATAAATTAATATATAAATTTATATATAAATTGTTGCTGTATGACTCATAATTTTAATTTTTGCCATATATTTATCTTATGACTTAGTATATAATAATTAAATCTTTTATTATAATTATAATTATACACTTATATTACATATTCATTTGGTCATAATTCTAAATTTATTATGAATTGCATGACAAATGTACATTCAAAGTATTTGTTTTTCAATGTTTATTAATTATTCTAATGGTCTTCAAGCAATTTCAGGTAAAATGTCCCTTTAAGCAAAGACAGTTGGAATATGGTTCCCTGTTATAATTGAGTATTGCATTTTAAGCATGTCTGATGATAGCATCTTTGACAGTGGGCCTTGAAACATCAGTGTTGACCATTGACCAGACCACTGTAATTCGGTGCAGTCTGGGCCAAAAACACCCTGTCAGACACAGGAAGAAGAATCTTCCATGGGGGATGATGAGACATCCTGTTTGTGTAAAGAGGGAAATGTTTCACTTTGCTAAAAATGGTGTATTGTCTCTGTGGCCCTCGGGTCAGGTGTACAAAATCGTGGACTGTTGGTGGTCTGTTTACTGTTCATGATATAAGGGGTTTAAACAAAGTTGTGAGATAACTGTGTGTGAAAATAACCAGCCGCTAATGGTACACATGCATTAATTCTATTTTTTAATAATCACACCTCATAAAAACAGTCTGCAGACACTTATTGTTTAAATTTGATATTCTTCCTTTGTACATGTCATCAGCGAGAGAAAGCCCTGACCATTAGTAACAAGCAGACATCTGCCATTAGGATTTTCGAAGCATACCTGCTGAAGATAATGTCAGCAACTAAGAATTGAGTTTGAGGATGCACAAAAGAGCACCATAGTCTCCATACCTTCTTCTGAACCACTTCATTTGACATTTTCAGTTTTTCATAGAGATAACATTAGTCCTGTTTGAAATCTGCCACTATGCTGACACACAGGGCTTGACATAAGCTTTTTTGATCACCAGCCTCTATGGCTAGTAGATTTCCAACATTACTAGCCACTTGCCATTTTCACTAGCCACAATTTTGTTGGTTGGAAAAAAAATATTTTGTATTAATAAACGTGACTTTGACATGCTAAAACGACTTGATTTAGATGTGTTGTCCACATGCCTGCTCATTTATTTCACTGTTTGTGTGTGTTGTGTGTGAGCTTGCTCTCTGTGCATGAGCAAATGGGTTGTGTCGCATTAAAATGGTTTTTTATTTCACATGACTTTTTTTAGGGCTCAAAATTAAGGATTTACCAAATTTATCTCTGACCACACCAAAAAGAAAATGTATTTCTTAGCCACACATTTTAAATGTGTCAAAAAAAAGCAAATAAATAGCTGTATACATGCACAAAACTCTTTTTTTTTTTTTTTTTTTTTAAATGACATTTAAAAATAACTATTTTCATGTCCAAAATATGCACAGTAATCTGTCCTGGCTAAAGGTCCCAGATCAGAGGTTACTACACATAAATGTGGAGTTAATATCATATTAAAGCAATGTTATTGCAAAGTATTATAATTAAACTATATTAACAAAATAACTGTAAGCAACAGAAAGCAGGTAAAAACATACCACGAATGATAGTGAAAGGATGATCACGTGCGTGAGAATAATTCAAACGAGAGCAGTGACTACTGCTGCTGCTTACAAAGGTTTGCAGCTTACACGAGCATCGCTTTTTGTCCAGTCAATTTCAAAGAGAACCGATCGCTACAGTTGCGCTTCCTCTACGCACAGTTGTTTTTGCGCACGTAAACGGTAGCTTTTTAACAGTCGCGCGCATCACATCACCTGTGCGCGTGAGTAATCATCCTCTCATAAGGTATTCACCTGCTTTTGCTCGCGCGAACACAGTTATTATTGTCCGTCGTGCTGCTTCTCGATTCTTAGATCACATTTGCACGCATATTGGGCCATCCTTATTGTCGAAACCTGCTTTAAGAAAACTACAATGTAAAAATGATTTCCAACTTGCCAAAGTGGATCGTGGGCGCGGCTGTCTTAAGCCTGGTTTATACTTCTGCGTCAAGTGACCGGCGTATTCCACGGCACATGCGACGCGCGTAGCTGTGCATTTATACTTCTACGCGCTGTCTCAGTTGATCTGCATTAACACTTCCGAAACGCTAGTTGGCAGTGAGGTGTAAATGTTCCTCTGTGTCGAGGTTCTTCGCTGCTGTTTTGCTTTTCCTGAACACTTCCTGAATGTACAAGTGGCTTAAACTCGCTCATTTTGAGGCAGGAACTGGCGGACGTGCATCAACTTTAACTATGAGGTAAACAAAAAACTAAACTTTACATCCGGAGCTCCTTCACAGGACTCCACACTTGTAAACAATAGCTCCATCGGGGTCGCACCATTCGCGCAGCTCTGGTCCCGCCCAGACTCGTCATCGCTACTAAGCCGACCAATCACAGAGCTTGCGCTACGCGCCGATTTGAGGTTCACGTCAGCAACGCTGATGGCCATGGCGTAGGGCTATGCGTCAACACTGTAGCATACGTGTGCGTTTGACGCAGAAGTATAAATCAGCCTTTACCCACCAGAGGCTGAAATCTACCCGCATTTGGCGGGTTGGCGGGTGTTAATGTAAAGCCCTGCTGACACATATGCTTTTGTAGCTCCACCCACTTTTAAAAAGAGTGCTTGGAGCACAGTCTAATTTGAATGCAACAGTCACCAAAACAGCACAATTTGGATCAAAACCTAAAAGGGGCCATTTAAAATAGTTATAAAACATTATTTGTGGGGTATTTTAAGTTGAAATTTCACACAGACCCTCTAGCAACATCAGATAATTATTTAAAGTCTTGTAAAAAGGGGAATAATTCATTCATTTTCTTTTCGGCTTAGTCCCTTCATTAATCTGGGGTCGCCACAGCGGAATGAACCGCCAACTTATCCAGTATATGTTTTTACGCAGTGTATGCCTTTCCAGCTGAAACCTATCACTGGGAAACAACCATGCACTCTTATTCACACACATACACTATGGACAGTTTAGCCTAACCAGTTCACCTATACCACTTTTTGGACTTGTGGGGGAAAATGGAGCACCCCTAGGAAACCCATGCGAACACGGGGAATAATTGGTCTCCTTCAATGTCTCCGGATAAGTACCATGCTACCATACGACACTGATACACAAGCCTGATAAATGCTACCTCAGATCATTTTTGTGAACCAACTTTTGTGTTTAGTAGAACTTCACATCTTTATTTTAATCTAGATGTATTTGATGAGTATAGTGGCACAAATGTGTCACTCATAACTCTCAGTTAACACTGAGCTCTTGGCCAAAATCCAATTATAATGATGCTACTGAACACTTAATTGAAATATTGAGTCAACTAGTTTGAGCAGTTTGTTTGCAAAGACATGCTCTATAGGTGAGTTGGATTAACTAAATTGGCCATAGTGTGTGGGTGTGAGTGATTGTTAAATTGTATGGGTGTTTCCCAGTACTGGGCTGCAGCTGAAAGGGCATCCGCTGCGTAAAACATATGCTGGAATATTTGCCGGTTCATTCCGCTGTCGTGACCCCTGATAAATAAGGGACTAAGCTGAAGGAAAATAAATGAAAGAATAATTCTAGATGTGGATAAAGGTTTTTTAGTCCTTTTGCAAAATTATTTTATTTTACTTAAACTGTATAATGCTAATCATACTGGGAACTACTAATTTACTAGAAAAGCTTTACATTGCACTTATATTACTTCTGTCATATTCTGTATGTATACCATGCAGCCTATATTATGCTTTTTTTCTGTATGTGTAAAGTCAGATCAGCTTTGTAAAAAAAAGCAAACACATACATTGTTTTTGTATATCTTCATATTCTGTATACCATTGTTGCTACTGTTCACTCAATCTAATAAAAAATTATATTTATTGGAAAACCTAAACCTAATTCCTTTTTTGAAAATAAAACTCAAATCAAAATAAAGAGAATACTTTTTAAAGCAAAATTACTAACAGCCTTAATTGAAAATTTGTAGCATTTTGTCACTTTGATGCCTCTTTGTTTACTTGCACCAATATATTTGTCCAGGCCATGTGAATAATGTGAAACATTTACTATAAATGCATGATATTAGCAGTAATTGTGTCTTCTGCGCAAAAAAAAAAAAAAATCACCCCGAAAAACATCCCACGAGAAATCTAGAGTGCCTGGTTCTTGGTACTAACTTGGTATGGTGTAAACCATACTTAGGCCTAATCCCAACTCTACCCCTTAGCCCTTGCCCTTACCCCTACCTCTCATTTTACGCGTTCCTGCGAAGGGGTAGGGGTGTCCCAATTCTCTTTAGCTTGAAGGCATAGGGCTAATGTAAAGGGGTAGATTGCCCTTCGAATGAAGATCTTTCAGGACCACACTCAAAACCAAGGGGTAAAAAAATTTCCCAGAATACACCAGCCACAACGGTAGGATGGCTGCACCTGGAAATAAGGAGATGCACAAATGAGTATTTTTGTTATTCTTACAAATCTTTACAACAAACAAGCACATGTTTTACAGTTTTTCTCAATCGCTTTGGTGCATTTCTCACAACAGTAGTGCATTTCTGCACAACAGTTAATGCATTTCTCAAAACAATTAGTACAAACTGCAAAACCTAGTTGATAACCTGCAAAAAGCGTGTCACATGCTCAAAATGGCTAGTTCATTCCACACTGCTAAAATAAAAACCTCTAAATTTCGTGATCTATAATCTCTATTAATAACTTCTGTACAGCAGTCCCACAACATTTTTACACTCAAAGACGCTCAACTACCCTGTCAGAAAAATCTAGTTGTTATGAATGAGCTTTTTACAGTGTCTGCTATAATGTTACAGTTTTTCTCAGTCGCTTTAGTGCATTTTCCCCAACACTATTTACATTTGATCAACAGTTAATGCATTTCTCAAAACAATTAGGACAAACTGCAAAACCTAGTTGATAACCTGCAAAAGTGTGTCACTTGCTCAAAATGTATAGCTCATTCCTCAAAAGCAAGTATTCATGTCAATAAAAGAGTCAGTGTCATCAAGATGAAAAGTCCTGACACCATTGTTTATGAACAAGATAGTCTAATAGCTTTGTCATGTTTTCATGATGACAGTTTACTCTGTACATTTTTTACAGTGCAAAAAAGTGTATTTTGGTGACACTTCCTGAAAATGCTCAAGATAGCACTATATACTATTTGCACAGCCATTTGAAAACTCCAGTAAAGTTAGACATCACTGCATTTAGTGAGGTATCTGAGTACAAGACATTGAATATGTATGATTCACAGTTTTACTGCATATGCTCTTTGCAATTTTTATTTATTCACAGCATTGTACAAATGAAGAAATACCCCCTTATTTACAACAAACAGAAACTTCCTTTGGGTAGAGCTGTGCACAATTGTAAACAATATTGCAGTACATATTGGAACTGAACCTACAACATACACAGGTCTGTAAATCATTCAGGAAATTTTTCATTTTAGAAGATATTTTCAGGAAAAAAAAAATGTAAAAACATTTTATAAAACTTGCTTGACAGATTTTGACAACTAGTCCAACATTTTTGTATGTAATGACTTACAGTTTTTCTCAGTGGCTTTGGTGCATTTCTCACAACACTATTTACATTTGCACAACAGTTAATGCATTTCTCAAAATAATTAGTCATTTGTGCACATCATAGTAGCAGTTTCTTATTCCTTCCAACACATTGCAGATGCTTTTGGACATGCATCAATTGCTTTCATACAACTCTTTGCTATTCATAACTTTATCATTTGCTTATGTCATGTCAGTAAAAATTAACTAAACTTGTGAATGCTGAATAGTCATTTCATATAAAACTAATAGACCTCATTTCATTAATTGAGTTATTACATACAAAAATGTTGAACTAGTTGTCAAAATCTGTCTAGCAAATTTTTATAAAAAAAAAAATCTTTATTTTCCTGAAAATGTCAAAAAAAATTGAATAATTTCATGATTGATTTATAGAAATATGTATTGTAGGTTCAGTTCCAATATGTTCTGCAATATGGTTTACAGTTGTGCACAGCTCTACCCAAAGGAAGTTTGTTTGTTGTAAATAAGGGTGTATGTATTCTTTTGCACAATGCTGTGAATAAATTACAATTGCAAAGAGCAACTGCAGTAAAATGTGACACATACATATTCAGTGTGTTGTAGATTCCCCACTAAATGCAGTGATGTCTAACTTTACTGTAGTTTTCAAATGGCTGTGCAAATAGTATGCAGTGCTGTCTTGAGCATTTTCAGGAAGTGTCAACAAAATCTGACTTTTTTTGCATTGAAAAAATGTACAGAGTAAACCGTCATCATGATAACATGACAAAGGCATTTGACTATCTTGTTCATGAACAATGGTGCCAGGACTTTTCATTTTGATGATACTGGCACTTTGATTGACATCAATACTTGCTTTTGAGGAATGAACTCTCCGTTTTGAGCATGTGATGCGTTTTTGCAGGTTATCAGCTAGGTTTTGCAGTTTGTATTAATTGTTTTGAGAAATGCATTAAATGTTGTGCAGAAATGCACTAGTGTTGTGAGAAACGCACAAAAGCGACCGAGAAAAACTGTAAGTAATGAAATGAGGACTATTAGTTTCATATGTTCTGACTATTTAGCATTCACAAGTTAGTTTAATTTGACTAACATAACGTAAGCAAATGATAATGTTATAAAACAGCAGAGAGTTGTATTGAGAAACTGCTACTATGATGTGCACAAATGACTAATTGTTTTAAGCAATGCATTAACTGTTGTGCAAATGTAAATATTAAATAGTGAAAATATTGAAAAACTGTAATGTTGTTTTTAGTGTGTTTACATAAATGAACATGGCCACTGTGTAAATGTGTAGTATAGTTACAATCTTATTCCTACATTATATATCCCTTCAGTGAATTCCTGAAGATAAATACTAAAAAATAACCCAACTTGAATAACTACAACAGTTACAATTGTCTGATCTCATATGAAGCATGAGATCATGATGACATATGATGACGTGTGCTGTTGTAGTGGTGTCCCATTTCTTAGGGGTAAATTTTAAAGCCCTTCCACTTCACACTCAGTTTTATGGCGCAAAGGGGAAGGAGAAGGGGTATGGGTAGGGGTACAAAATAAAATTGGGATTGTGCCTTACTCTGCACTCAATTACATTGACCAACTAAAAGCGACATGTTCAAGAAGTTCTAATTTTGACAGCAAATATTAACTAAATTCTACTCTTAATATTTGTATAAAAATGGCAATTATTCTTAGTCATATCGTTTTTGTTATAAATAGTGCAGACAAATGAGAAAAAGTTCCAAATGCAGCTCTATTTAAGCAAAGTATGGTCGCACAGGCAATGTCTAACAGGCATAGACAGCAAAAAAGGGGTAATCCAAACCATAATCCAGTAAACAGGCAAAAGTGTCTGGGCAGGCAGCAAACAATCAATAATCCAAAAACAGTAAAAAAAGTGTGTGTGTGTGTGTGTGTGTGTGTGTGTGTGTGTGTGTGTGTGTGTGTGTGTGTGTGTGTGTGTGTGTGTGTGTGTGTGTGTGTGTGTGTGTGTGTGTGTGTGTGTGTGCAATGAGCTAATTATCAGCTGTAACTTGAGTTGACTGGGACAATGTCTCATGGGAGTTGTAGTTCAGGTGAGTGTACATGGGAGTGATCTCCAAAAAGGACAAAACCGCTGCCAATAACAACAATTGTCTTCTAAGTTAGTTTTTGTCTAGTTTTAGTCAACTAAATCTACTCTAAAATAAAATGAGTTAAGTAATTAGCTCAAAATAAGTAAATAAACTTTTTTTTCTGGGTATTACTGCAAAAGGCTTTATTAAGCTGGTGTTAGTTTAAAGGCATAGACAATAAGCTGTACTTGTGCTCTGATAGCAAGTTAAAAAAAATGCTGTTTGTGTTTGAGCCTCACATCCACACACAATATTTCATTTACAGCATTGACATCTCAACTTGTTTATCCTCAATCTTAAACAAATAAATGAATATGGGTGCTTGATTGGAATTGAAGCAGTGTAGGGATGTCATGGCACGGATATTATCTATAATCTATCATTTGATTATCTAACATACACTACATGACAAAAGTCGTATCACCTATTCAAGTTTTACAAACAACAAATAATAACTTGACTTCTAGTTGTTTATTTGGTATCAGAGGTGGCTCATATAAAAGGCAAAGTAACTTATTAATAAATAATCAAGTTATTAAAGTCATGACAAAGAAAGTGTTCTTGCAGGATTTCCAGAGTTCATCAAGATTCTTTATATTTATCATCAATGCCTACTCTAATTCCTTCATCTTAGCCCAGACATGCTCAATAATGTTTATGTCTGGTGACTGAGCAGAAGTACCTTGACCTTCTTTGCTTTTAGGAACTTTGAAGTGGAGGCTGAAGTATAAGAAGTAGTGCTATCCTGCTGAAGAATTTGACCTCTCCTGTGTTTTGTGGTGTATTGGCCAACAGAAATGTCTTGATACCTCAGACTGTTGATGTTTTCATCCACTCTGCAAAACTCTCGCATGCACCCATTCTAAATGTGACCCTCAACCATGAATTTTCCTTCAACCAAAACTTCACTGATTACTGTAAGAATCTTGGGTCTATGTTGGTTCCAATAGGTCTTCTGCAGTATTTGTGTTGACTGGGATGCAGTTCAACAGATCTGTCTTTAGCCACTTTTTCAAATGATCAACTAGACGTCATTATAAGTTATTTTTTGCTCTTACAACTGAGATCAATGACAAAAGATTTGTCAGGTAGTGTGTTTATCTGTAGAGCAATAATACATTTAAATTCAAAAAAGTTTTAGCAAAAAAATAAAAAATTGTTTCTTTTGATTTTTCCAGTTTTATAACATTTTATTTAAAAAAAAATCCCAAACATATTAATTTAGATGTACAAATTTTTTAACTGTTATCTTACGTTTTTGATTTATTTGTTACAGTTTCGGCTATGGGACTGAATAATCTAATGTACTGGATATACACAAACATATTATTGTAAAGGCATCCTATAGTAAATATGAAATAAAAAGAGAGATCTGTGAGGAGTATACTCATTTATTCCGAGCAATGTATATGATTCTTATTTCAACTGTTTTAAAGCTGTATTTATTTATTTTATTTATTCATTTATTTATTTATTTTTATTGACAAGCCTATCTTGTTTATCAAGCCTATTTATGTATATACTGTGGAAGTTAAAAATTGCCATTTTTTGTTTCTGCATGTGTTTTTGAGGCTTCACAACTTTACAGCAGCCAAGAGACTTTGCTGTGCTGGCCAGAGATAAGATCCAAAAACTCTCCTCATTAGCAGTTTCTATGGAGCTCCCATTTAGAGTCAGCAAAATGCTGAGGGAGAGAAAGAGAGAGAGATGAATGGCCGAGTGAATAGCGGGCTGCAGGTCGCTAAAGTATGCAGGGGCCTCTGAAAGTCCCGAAAACACATGCTCTCTGATATATGAGCAGGCTTTCCTCAATCTAAGATAAGGACCACAGTGTTCTGCTCAAATTTAGAACAATTCCAACCACTTGAGGTATGAAACTGCAGCTTTAGGCATCTGGCCAAGTCATGCTAAAGCTTATTTGTGTGTGAATTATATTATAGCTATCAAACTCATTCTTTTTTATTTTGGCTTCAAAGCTTCCCTTGTTTTAACTGGCTCAACAGTTTATTTAGACTGATTAAAGGATGCCTGATGTGCCAAGAGCGATCAGTACAGGATGCTAATAAAGATTAAGTATTGGATAGGTGTGGTTTGATTAGGCAGATAGGTTAAGATAGGTCTTTTCCTCTTTATTAATGGGGTGTCAGTATGTTTGTAGCTATTCATTGTGTTAATATGTTGTTCAATTTGTGTGCTGTGGAAAAGTTATAATTGATCGTGTAGTTGTAATTATTGAGTACTATTAACAATTAATCAAAATATTTGAATAATAAGATGTCACATGACACAAGATTAAGAGTGGTGAACTGTAACACTAACAAAAGGTACTTTGAAACTAGGACTTTTGAAAACAATAGCTCAGTCACTGGAAGCACATGGGAGATTGTGCGCTTTATCCTGTATTTTTCATTGCATTGTGTTGGTGGAGATGTTTGTGTGTGTGTGGTCAGTATGTACTCCCACAGCTGGTCTCTGGAGAGAGGGAGGTGGCAGTTCAAGCAAGAATGAACACTGAGATGAAAGAAAATAAAGAAATGAAAGATGATACAAGGTTCAAAATGAAGGAGCGATCATTTTTAGCGACTTTTTTTTTTTTAAATGACCAGCGCTAGTCACTGTTTATATGTTGATTGTGTTGGATTTACATATACACATTTTTGGCTTTATTATAATGATCTAGACGCAAAGTCTAAAGCGCATGTCGTAAAAGCATTTTACATGAAAATACAATTTGCACTATGGAGCATGATCTGACAGGGTTGTGCTTATTCTCTTAATGTGTTCTGGGTGTGTTTTGAGCATAACATGCATTAAACCCAACAGAGTTCATTCATTCAATCATTTTCTTTACGGCTTAGTCCCTTTGTTAATTTGGGGTCGCCACAACAGAATTAACTGCCAACTTATCCAACACATTTGCTATTTACATGGCAGACTTGTAAGTGGATTAAACTGAATGCTTCACTGGTGAGAAAACAGAACATCTGCAACGCGAGAATAAAGAACAAGCATCCTCCATTGAGCCTCTTTACTTTCTCTTTACTTTTACTCTTACTTTCGTAAAAAAAAAAGAAACAGTGTTGCACTCTAGTAAAGTTTCTGTTTAACAGAGAGAAGATTTTTTCAACACATTTCTAAACAACAGTTTAAATAACTTATATCTGTTGACTGATTTAATTTATCTTCACCATGATGACAGTAAATAATATTTTACTAGATATTTTTCAAGACACTTCTATACAGTTTAAAGTGACATTTAAAAGCTTAACTAGGTTAATTGGGTTAACTAGGCTGGTAAACTATCGGGAAAAATATAGCTTAAAGGGGCTAACAGTTTTGTCCCTAAAATGGCTTTAAAAAAATAAAAAACTGCTTTTATTCTAGCCAAAATAAAACTAATAAATAAATTTTCCAGAAGAAAAAAATATTATCAGACATACTGTGAAGATTTTCTTGATCTGTCAAACATCATTTGGGAAATATATTAAAAAAGAAAAAGAAAAAAAACAAGAAAAAAACAAAGGGGGGGGGGGTAATTTTGACTTCAACTGTATGTATATAATAAATAATACTGCCAATATTAATAATAGTATACAATTGCAAATTGTCATGAATAAACTGATAGAAGGCATGGAGGTAGTGATTTTTATATTTATGTATAAACCACAAATTTTGTAACATTTTAATCATTTAATTTTTTTCAAATGTAAAGATATTTGTGTACATCCTGTATGTATTAAGCAATGTAGAAGCATTTTGACCCACATAAACACATCTGTGTGTATTTGTCAAAATAGTCGAGAGTCAGAGAGAAGAAATGCAAGAGAGGCGCAGAGAAATCGCAGGAAATACACCGGCGTTTCATTTTGCAGTTCTGAGAAGTTCTCCGTTCATTCTAGTACACGGCTAAAAACGCAAATCATGTGACCACACACATGCACACTCTCTGCCAAGAGCTGCAGCCAGTAGTTCAGCGGGTGAGCATAAACCCCAGGTGAGAGTATAGTGCAGGTCAGACAGTTCATCTGCTGGATCTCATCTCACTATAGTTGTTAAACGTGATATTGAATTCATCTTGTTGTTTTAGCTGAGTGCAAAGATAAGCTAATATATTAATTTATGTGACCACGTACACTGATTCTGCACATTGACTGATTGCTTACATTTATCATATAAATTTATTGTATGGTATACTGTTATAATGGCCATTATTGATTATTAAAACTGATATTCTGCAAAAGAGACGGGGTAAAGTTTGTTCTTTTCAAAGAAAATGAAAGGAGGCAGTTATATTTAAGCCCTGTTTTGTTATAAATATGCTGAGTGAAGATGACGCTCATATACATATGTAGCTACACGAGGCTGTTTGGTGTCTGTTAATCATAATATCAAAATAAAACAAATTTGACTTATATTTTGTTTTCATTGTTTAGATAGTAAAACAGCAAGCAGGACGAGGTGAATTAGGTTATAAAGTACACTGTTCCCTTTGAAGATTTACCCATGCATTAGCAGGCAGTTTTTGTTATGTTTATTATTAAATATAGTCTGAGTGAATAATGTATTGAATAAGCTAAATTGGCTGTAGTGTATGAGTGTGTATGAGTGTGTAATATGGGTGATTTCCAATATTGGGTTAGGGCTGGAAAGGCATCTGCTGCATAAAACACGCTGGAATAGTTGGCAGTTCATTCCACTGCGGCAACCCCTGATAAATAAGGGACTAATGCGAAGAATAAATGAATATAAAAATAAAAAAAATAAATAAAAAATAAAAAATAAATGAATGAATAGTGTATTTTTTTAGAACTCAACAAATAGTTTTATGGACAGTATACAGAAATTAAATTGAGATTAAAGTTTGTATTTATTTATTATTTATTTCATATATATGGCTTTTGTGTTTTATAAAATATGAGTTGATAAAAATATTGGACGTGCATAGATAGATAGCATTTTGATTGAATGTAGTGGGCCACTCTGGCCCAAAATGCCAGGGCCGATTTTTTGCCCCAGTCCAGCCCTGCTTCAGACCACCTTTTAGTTAGTCAATGGCGCAGTCTATTTCATTTCTCAAAATAGCAATGCCAACTATCCTTTTCAGACCAGCACACCCAAGAGACCACAAAGTGGCACAAATGGACAACTATTGCTATTTAAACAACTTGGCACAAAATGTGAAAATTACTGTTGCGCTGGGCTGAAAATATAGCAACAAATCGCGCCAAACACGTCTTGCACCTTATTGCGAAGGGTGTATAATAGGGCCCTTTGTATGAAACAAATGGGGATAGAATATGGACAAACTCAACACTTGGGCTACAATTTTGAATTTAATTGTAAATAAATTCATACAGGGCAAAGCAGTGGCGCAGTAGGTAGTGCTGTCGCCTACCAGCAAGAAGGTCGCTGGGTCGTTGGTTCGCAGTTGGCGTTTCTGTGTTGAGTTTGCATGTTCTCCCTGCGTTTGCGTGGGTTTCCTCCAGGTGCTCCGGTTTCCCCAACAGTCTAAAGACATGCGGGACAGGTGAATTGGGTAGGCTAAATTGTCCGTAGTGTATGAGTGTGTGTGTGAATGTGTGTGTGGATGTTTCCCAGAGATGGGTTGTGGCTGGAAGGGCATCCGCTGCATAAAAACTTGCTGGATAAGTTGGCTGTTCATTCCGCTATGGCGACCCCGAATTAATAAAGGGACTAAGCCAACAAGAAAATGAATGAATGAATAACACGTCGGCACCTCTGAAATCTGACCTGGTACCAGTAATAGTAAAAGAAATAAGACTTTCTACAGAAAAACATAGAAAACGCTGGAAAAATTTAAGAGGATCAAGACACCCCATCTTTGACCTCACTTATTAACAAGATGCTTTTTACTCAACAATAATAGCTGCTAAATATCTGTCAACTCTTCACAATATAAGACATGGTTGATTTACTATTCTAGATAGATGTTATGTATTTTTAATGATGATAATGATGATGATGATGATCATCATCATCATTATTATTATTTGTTATTGCTGTTTTATTGAATCATAAATGTATTTCTTTAAATAAACTGTTTTTTTATTTTTTATTAATATTGTTATAATTTTTTTTGGTTTTATCTTCACTGAAGTGTATTGTTTTCATATATTCTGTTTAACAAGAGAAAATAACTTGATTTAACAAAATAAATAAATAAATAAATAAATAAATAAATAAATAAATAAATAAATAAATAAAGCAACATTAAATAACATAAATGAAAATAATTTAGCTTTTTTTTTTTTTTACAAAAAAATATTGCAATGCAAGAACAAATTTGAACTATTGCCCTCACTGTAAAAAAATCTGGGTTCCACAGAAATGATTTGTGTGGGACAACATGAAGGAATTAGGTTAACTTATTAGTTTTTACTTATTTAAGTGGATTATTAATAATTATGTTGTCCCCACAAAGAAATTGTGATAATTGTGTTGTTTCAGCTCATTAAAAACAATTAGCTTGAACAAAGAGCAATTTTTTTTTTTAGTGCTGATTATGTTTGCTTTTAAAAATAAACTGAAACAACTCAATTCTTAAGTTTTTATGGGAAACATTTTAATTGTTTTAGTCTTTAGTCCTTTATTTATGTTTAATTAACTTAAATTAGCTAAATAAACTACTGAGTTAACTTTATTCCTTCATGTTGCCCTAACACAAATAAATTGTATGGAATACAGCTTTTTTACATGCCACAATCTTCTTGTTGAGTCATAAGAGTAGGCTACAGAATCCAGAACTGGTACTGATGAACTGAATCAAAATACATAATGGTAGGCATGTGTTATTAGCATATAAAAATGTTATTTAACTTGACAGCAAGATAGAAAATGGCCATGTTCAAAAGTTTGATCAGTAACAGCTGGAAGAGGCAGGAATGTCTGAGGCCTGGAGCTTTGTGCAGTAAATGCCAGGAACCCCTTAGGGGATGGACAGCCGCCAAATGATACAACTCACTTCCATAATGTTCCGTCTTTAAGTGTGCGCAGAATAACTTTTCTGTGATCAGTGTTTTTTTTAATGCTTGTCAAATATCTGGAAGTACGCACAGAAAGAACTAATCAATCTTCAGTATGCTAGGTCTGCAATATTTTTAAATCTGCAAAAGGCAGATTTAAATGGGTTGGTAATAGATTGGGTTTGTATAAGATATTTTAAAATGTTTGTATAGCAGCATTATTGCCACAGTCATTTTAATATCTGCTGGAAAGAGTTTGCTATGTATATGTAAGATCTGAAGCAGTTTTATTAACATATTCATGCAGTTGCATCAACCAATAAGCAAGGATTGGTCTCTAAGAGTCAGAGCAAGATCAGTCTCAGAGAGTAAATCAGAGCAGTGTCTTGTTTTGTGCCAAGGCAGCTTAGTGCCAGCTCAACACTTAGATTTTAGTGCCAATTAGCTGAATAATTCAAGGCTCTGAAATCGAGAGCTGTGCACTATTCAGTTAGTAAGGATCTCTGCTCTCATACAAGATCTCCAAAGGCTAGCGATAACAGAATTTAAACTCTTTAGGGGCATAGCTGTTATTGTTCAACTGCACATGCATCTTCAGTTTCAAGCATGTCTTTTCTTCTTCTTTGCCATACTTTTTTTGTTTGTTTCATTTATAATGTTCTAAAGTATTTTATGTTTTTTAATCTGGCTTTTTAACCTCACCAAGGCATTTATTTAATCAAAATATTAGTCTTCAAGTACACTACTTATCTACCTATCCACTACCTATCCAAGTTTTAGGAACAACAAATAATAACTTTAATAACTTTAGTTGATTATTTGGTATCAGAAGTAGCTTATATGAAAGGCAAAGGCTTCTAGATTGTTTATTTTACCAAAATAAAATATGATAATGCCTTAATTTTTTATGATTTAATTAGGACAGTAAGGTCTGACTTTGCTGAGACAAAAGTCTTTTCACTTAACAGAAATAATGTACAGTATAAAATGTAAAGTCCTGGTACAGTGGAAAAACAATTACTATTGTGTATAACTCCCAGCTTGGAGAACTGCATCCATACATCTCTGCAATGAATCAAAAAACTTAATAATAAAGTCATCTAGAATGGCAGTTCATCAAGATTCTTTGGATTCATCTTCAATGCGTCCACCTTCATCTAACCCCAGACATGCTCAATAATGTTCAACTCTGGCCACTGGGCTGGCCAATCCAGGAGCACCAGTACTTTCATTCTCAGTACTTGTAATTGACAAAGAAGCATTATTTTATAAACTTAAAAAAGTACTCCAACTTGCAAACAATTTAGTTGGTTTTCAGCACATATTCACAAACAGAGAAAAAATACCTCTACCATAATTGTGAAAAACAAAATAACCCAAAACCCAAAAGTAAAAGAACAAACAAACGGCAAATAAACAAATGATATATGTTCAACCACACTATTATACACAGACAAGTCACAAATTGCTCACGGCACCACAGTAGCTCACTAACTCGCCAGGTTAACTGACTCCGAATTTAAGTTTGGGGCTTTCTTTTAAAGGTGAAGCCCCACCTCTTTGAAATAAACCAACATATACAAATTAAAATGTAATCTATCCTTATAAATAAACTACATAGTTGCAATCTAAACAACTACATTCACGACTAGAAAAGCCTCAAAGGTACATTATGTTGTCCAACAGCAGCAATATTTGTCAAACTGTAGAGTGTCCTCTGCTTGTTGCTATATGTGGGCAGAATAATACACAAGGGTAAAGGATGAAGAAGCGGGACAAGTGCTGTTATTTACAGAATATTGCAGTATAAAAAAGTTGTATTAAACATATAAACATGATTATATACATAAATAAAGATAGTATAAACATATGTTCTCTGCCCTATCCAAACGACAATAATTGAGTCATCCTATATATGGATAGATTAGGGAAAGTACCTTTTTTCGCCTAATTTTCACCTACCTAAACCTGAAGTCTACTCATACCTAAATACAATTGCATAAAAGCAATATTTCATCTCATACAGATAACCCTTTTAAACAACATAAAACCCTGCTGAAAGGGACAAATATTATTGTATAAATAACAACCTCAATACTCAAAAACCTTAAACTAATCATGTCTTTTTATTACTAGTTTCATGTATGCAGCTGTTAAAAGTTGTATAGTAATAAGTTGCTTGCAGAATCAACCAGCAATCAACATTTGACAAATTATTATTATTTTTTTTACTCTTTATTTGATAGTCAAAGGCACTTCGGGAAAGATGGCTGCTGGATGGTGCGCCCTCTGCAGGACAGGAGGAAGACGAGACAACTAAACAGCTGCGGGAGCATGAGGCCAAAACCAGAGGTCTTGAGGAGACCATTGTCAGGTAAACCCTCCTCAGCATTTTTTAAACATTATTTAAATATTAAGAATACACTTTTTTTTTTAAATAAAACGAGTACTAAAAAGAAGTAGATGTGTTAGAAAGGCCCTGATATAGGATTCATCAGGGCTGTGTAATATGGATCTAGTGACCAGGATTGTTCTTATCTGATTTGTCTCAGTTTATTCCCTATGGTGTAAAAGAGGCAGAATCTCTAATAGCAGAACAGTCGGTCTGAATGTCCAATACCCTGATTAAATTTCTGCTTTGGCTACAAGAGCTCCTTGTAAGCCACCCATGAGGTTAGGAAGGTTACTTTTTGAATTTACTTCACTACATATTAGAAAATACATTTTTTAAACAGTAATGAAATATGAACGTATATAATGTAAGGATTCTGAAAACTTTAACTAATTACTAAAAACGTTAACAGTTAAAGTTAAACTGACTATTCCATATTTTAGGAGCCATATATGTGAACAATCAACCTCTTTTAGTAGATTTTGCTATTCTGAGTACTACCAGAAGCCTTTCTGGCCTTTTCTCTTGAGCACAGCCTGGAGAGAGAGTTGGAGGAGCTAGAGACGGGTGTGTCTGCAACATCCACCAAAGAAAACCTTTCAGATGCACTTCAGGAAGTCAACACCAAGACAGTAGAAAAAATGGTGAGTTTTAACCGAATGTGTTTTGTAACCAATAAATTTCACCCCAGGTTTGGGATCTAGAGGCTTCTGTTGAAACCTTTGTACATGACACACAATGGGGGAAACGTCTCATGTCTGGCTACACAAAGGCCATCTTGATTAAAGTAAGTGATGGATTGTTCTGCTTACAGTGCAGTTTCACTCAGGCATCATGCGCTAAACATCTAGGACTGACAGTCTTTTGCCTCATGAAAGCATTAGTGTTCTGCATTCAGAGCAGAATCCATAGTAACAGCAGTGATGCTTCGACAACACTAATTATGTTCTCTAATAGTTCCTTTAAAGTACATTGTATGTCTCTGTCCAGGCATTGGCTGACCTCCAACTTACAGAATAAGTGTTGTGTCATCAGGACTGCAATAACATTTTTTATTTACTTTAATAAATTTCCCATTACATTCACAGTGTTTAATTGTCTAGATTACTGCATCTTTCATGTTTGTCTAGATGACAATAATTAAGAAACAGCAACTTAGACTTGAACCTGACAGTCCAAACAGTTTCTATGAAAACAAATTTAATGCCAAAATAGATACATGTGTTGCTTTGTTATTGATGACTACACATTGTAAAATTGAAGGGTAAATGTTATGTAACTCTTGACATTTGGCTATGATTTTAGTTTTTAGAAATACATTTTATAAAGTCAAATGTGTACATAGTTCAAATGAAATCCTGTAACACACTTTTTACTATGGCTATGCACAAATCAAAGGACAATTGAGCTTTTTTTTTTTTTTCCACAAAAGGACAAAATGTTGTGTCTCACATAACCATGATATTTTATAATTCATGATGTCAAGTAGTGTTACCCTGTGGATAGAGCTTACATAGGACACTTTAGGCTCTATCAGCCAAAAGCTATTATCACAAACAGCTATAAAGTATTGTTGCGGATAAAGTGCATGTATACATAGCCATTGTGTTCTCGGCCATTGATAGCCAAGCCGCATTTCCTAAACCATTACTAAATCACTTGAGGAACATTGTGGTGAATTTATATGAATGCTTTGTCATTTAATCACCTGACATGAACCCAAATGGACATAAGTAATTTAATTTGGAAACTACATCATCACCACTAGGGTTGGGCCGATAGACGATGCCATCGTCGATAACCAATGAACAACACGATACTAATCTGGCATCGCCATTCATTGCCCCACCCCCGTCGCAAACCTGCTGCCGAAAAATACACTCAGGCCCTGTTTACACTTATATGTTTTAGTGTTAAAATGGCATTTTAGAATGAAAGTGATTCACATCCACACCGTTTTACCTTGCAATTCTGAATAGCCCCCTGCTGAAAACTCACATCACGTGACCACACACACAGCCACACACACACACACACACAAACACACACACACACAGCCACACACTATCATGCGCTCCTCTGAGCTCCAGGCAGAGAGCACTGCACGTCAGAGAGCGCGTCTCACTATAACTGTTAAACGTGTTATTCAGACATCCCAAGTCTATGCATTTGCGGGACTTATAATGCCCGCAAACAAGTAATAATTTCCCGGAAATCGCGCATTTAACTCTCAGCCCTTAAATAAGTCGCACACTATTCTCACCCCAGAATCCCTCCTCGCTCTTCAGACCAAGTTTTTTTTTTTTTTTAAGTATTAATATGTACTTTTAAGGTACTTTAAAGGTGCAGTATATAAGTTTCACATCCAGTGGTTAAACTAGGTATTGCATTTCTGGATCAAAACAAACGCAAGCGCATGTTGCCAGTTTGACGACCAAGAGCGAGAATATCAAGCCTAACGTCTTATTTTAATCGTGTTCTAAATAAAAGCAACGGCACACGATAGAAGGAATATCTTTCATATTAAAAGGAGATCTTGTTCTAACCAACACCTCTAATCTAATTAATATATTAGAAATTATTCTATTTCTCACAAGTCAACAACAGGATAAACTGATCACCTCTGGTACACCTCATTTGCTTTATTCAGTTAAATGCTAATAATGTGAGTTTGAATGCCATTTCACATGCCATTTATTACCATACTACTGAATACTACACCATAATCACTATCAGTGATTCAGCATGTACATTTAATAAAGAGGTTTAATATGTATTTATTAGATCATAAACCTTACCATATTGTGAGTAAGTGAAAATTCTGTGCTTCTGAGTGGCTGTATTTAAATTTCTGTAGTGTTTCATCTGGTGCAAACAGCCAAGTTGAATCTGGTGCAAACAGCCAAATCTTGTCACATAGCGTGTTGTTGGGACACGTGGTTACAATGTTATCTGCTCACCTAATGTTTAGGTTCGTAATATTTATAATATTTGCTAATTAATAACCTCATGTGGAACTCTGAATCTAAGTCTCATTTTGGAGTTTGCTACTGTCCAGCGGAGCGAAACAGCCATTTTCAAAGCAGAATATCTGACTTCAGCATTGTTTTTCAGATAAACAAGAATGTTTACTTGGCATGTTTCTTAAATACCTGCAACCATATTATGGTATTTTGTGCTTTAGAAAAGTCAAAAACTTACACACAGCACCGTTGAATTATTTTATGCAAAAAAACGAGTGATATGTCACGCTCTCTTGGCATGAACATATTTTGCCATCATAATGGTTGTGTAATGGTCATATGAGTGCCTAGACAAATCAGGAAACAGACAGCAGTAGTCCAGAACACCAGTCAGAGAGCAGTTATGGACAGCCACACTAAACACCTAAACTAAACACCAACTAAAAACCAGCATTCCCAAACTTTTTCAGCATTTTCAAAACACTGTTTTCAGGCATTACAGTACCTGTAACAAAACTCTAAATACATTTTAAAACAAAAATGCAGTAGTGTAAACGGCAGCTGACGTTTGTTCTACAGGTTTATTTGTATGTCTTAAAAATAGCCAAAAAAAAAAAAAAAAAAACAATAGATTAGCAGCTTTTTCAATCATTCATTCATTTTTATTTCAGCTTAGTCCCTGTATTAATCAGGGGTTGAAAACAGCAAAATGAACACCAACTTATCCAGCATATGTTTTACGCAGCGGATGCTCTTCCAGCTGCAACCCATAGCTAGGAAACATCCATAAACATGCATTCAAACACATACAATACGGACAGTCTTTGCTTATCCAATTCACCTATACCACATGTCAATCTACTTGTGGCGCAAACCAAAGCACCCGGAGGAAACCCATGCGAACACGGGGAGAACATGCAAACTTCACATAGAAATGGCAACTGACATATGCCCAGGCTCAAACCAGTGACTTTCTTGCTGTGAGGCGATCTTGCTACCCACTGCGCCACCGCGTAAATTAAAATGAATGAGTTCTACAATGTGCAACACAACCACTTCTGTTAAAACCATGATCCTTTTAGTACTCTTAAACAGAAAATATATTGTTGTTGACTGTATTTGAATATTTCATATTAAATGCACACATGCATCACATGGATCAACCAGATCAAATTTTAAACAGCTTTCTCTCTCTCTCTCTCTCTCTCTTGCAGGTGGTGACAGAATCTGTTAAAGGTAACATCCTCAACCTGATACATCTCTAATGATAATCTATCCATGAGCAATATTTGATCTCCACACATTTTAAATGTCCGCAATTTATAGCTTACAGTCGGTGAAGGATATTTCAGTGTTGTGTTTAGTACTTCCTTTCCATCCCCGCTCTTTCTCCTCCTCTTCCTCACTCTTGCTTCTTAAACCTTATTATCATTCTCTATCCTTCTCTGTCCTCGTTCATGACCCTAATTAGAGGTCAAAGTTCACGTCAGCCCTCGTCTGGAGAAATCCGGAGGTGTCTCTGACATGATGAGAGCAGGTGAGTGTCGGTCCAACTGTAGCTCACACATTCACTCTTCCTGCTGTTTTTACCCTTTACTTCTTTAATTATGACAAAAAAGAACACTTATTAAAGGAAATAGAGTCAACATGAAAGTTAAGGTGGTTTTAGGATACAGTTTTGTATGCCATTGCAGAAATAGGAGAAAACCTTTCAGTGTATACCATATTAATGTCAACCCAGGCTCATTCTGAAAACATACAACTATATAAATTTCTGGAGAGCGCCAGTTTTTTTGCAGTTTTTGTTTTCGTGAATCCACCAGAGGCCGCTGTGTATGCTTTTAAGATTGCAAATTTCTTTCATGGGTGCCATTCCCGCCTGCTCTTCTCACATAAATCCACCAGAAGCAGCTATGGCCTTACTGACTGGCTGACTGATCAACTGACCCACCCTCCTCCTTCCCTGAACCCAACCAATAGTGTTTTCAAAAGCACTGATTGACCCAACCACCCACTTATCTAAACCCAACCAACAGTTTTAAAAAGATTGATTTTTACCACATTTTTAGATTTTACCACATTTTCACCCTGTTATTGACTTATTTATTTAATTTTTTGGTTTCTATTTTTTACTACCCTCTTTCTGGAACCGTTCTTCTCCGGACTCAAACCCTGTCACCGTGGTCAACTCCTCTCTGTCTTAAGTTTGCCGATGTACATGGCGAGCTACTGGTCAAACTGGTAACAGCGGAAAAGCCTTCCACACGGAGGTAATCGGTCAGCTGCTAGCGCGAAAAGGAACGGCATCATACCACCCCATAGCGTTCGTTTTAAAGACTCATTGTAGCCTTACGTACTTCTGAATCTCCAGAAATGTATATAGGGCTATGTTTTTAGAATGAGCCTATGCTCGTTAATGTTGTGAGATATTGTTGTCGATGTTCAGTGTATGCTTAGAAACTTTTCAACTCCTATTGCTTTTTTATCATATAACATGAATGTGCCAAACTGATGGCTAAATTTATGTTTTAGAGTCAAGTAACTGAACAAAAGTTTTTTGCTTTTTAGACATTTTGAAATGCACAAATGGCATTACAGAACTTAAAGACAGAGTCCTAAATATTTAAACACACCACAATTAAAAATGATCATTTGGTATCCAGATAAAACCAATGTAGAAATTATGTCTTTGTTAAAATGTTATCTTTTTAACTGCTCTTGTTTTTATATCCTGAAATATCATGTGTCAAACTGATTGCTGAACCAGTATTTTCAGCAGAAGTAAATACAGCCAGACAAGACTATTTAGAAAGTTATTTTTGTTGTTGTTGTCAGTGTTATCTAGCAGGTGAAACTGCATATTCCCTTTAATGTGTGTTTATTTATGTGTCCACTTGATTACAAAACCAGAAAATCCAATCACGTGTTGATTTCAACTAATCTTGTCTTCTGATTTTCTGTTCTCTTGGTTGGTGTGTTTGCATGTGTGTGCTTCCATGTGTGTCTCAATCATAAACTAAGCTAAATAACAAAGTTAAAGAATGTTATTTTTGGAAATTAAGCTATTAAACGATCCGTTGTCATGGCATTGCTGCCTCTGAATTAATAGCATGGCTGTATTCAGAAATTGCATACTTTCCTACTACATCATATGGTATGTAAAAAACAGTATGTGAAAATAGTATTGAGGATAGTATAGTTCATTCATTTTCTTTCCGGCTTAGTCCCTTTATTAATATGTGATCGCCACTGCAGAATGAACCGCCAACTTATCCAGCATATGTTTTACGCAGTGGATGCCCTTCCAGCTGCAACCCATTACTGGGAAATATCCATACACACTCATTCACACAAATACACAACAGCCAGTTTAGTTTAGTTTACTCAATTCACTTATAGTGCATGTGTTTGGACTGTGGGGGAAACCGAAGCACCCAGAGGAAACCCACGCAAATATGGGGATACATGCAAACTCCACACAGAAATACCAACGTACTCAGTCGAGGTTTGAACCAGCGACCTTTTTGCCGTAAGGCAATTGTGCTACCCACTGTGCCACCATGACGCCCAGTATAGTATAGTATAGTATAGTATAGTATAGTATAGTATAGTATAATAGACTAAACCAACAAAACCCCTGAAGATGATTTGTGAATGGCATTAAAGCTACGCAATTGAACATTTATGTCTGTAGTTGTATTTCTAAATGTTCTAATCACTCAAAATCTGCATAAACTCACTATTGGTCCAAGCCCCTGCCCCGGAGATTCGTCAGTCAATAGCGATCACTAATTGGCTCGTGTACTAGAAGGTGGGCTTCATTTGCCATGTTGATCGTTAAACTTTTCCCCATTGAAAACTATACAAGTGACATGTCTTGCGTATTCTTTAGTTTTGACAATATACAACTCCATCCCTTTCTAAAACCTAGAGAAAAATTATTGAAATGGACATATTTGTGAGAACGGATCTCCATCAACTTTCAATCAATTGTGCTGTTACTACTGCTGAACAAACAACTCAAGACTATGATAAAAAAAAAAAAAAAAATATATATATATATATATATATATATATATATATATATATACTTTTTTTTTTTTTAATTTATTTTTTTATTGACCTGGGACAGTATGCATAACTTTAGTTTAGGGATTTGTGACGTGACAAAAGAACTATTTGAGGACTCGGAAAATGAAAGATGAGATCAGCTAATTTAAACTGCCTGCCTGGAGAGACAAACAATTAATCTTTAGTGTCTCTTATAATTTTGTTGATGCATTATAGTTTTGTTCTTGATCGAGATGCAACAATTTGCATGTGTTTGTGAATTATATTAGAGAATAGGTATTTAACATATCAGCTGGCATTTCTGTGGGGAGTTTGCATGTTCTCCCTGTGTTCGCATGGGTTTTCTTTGGGTGCTCTGGTTTCCCCCACAAGTCCAAAGACATGTGTTGTAAGTGAATTGGAGCGCTAAATTGTCCGTAGTGTATGTGTGTGAATTAGAGTGTATGAGTGTTTCCCAGTGTTGGGTTGCAGCTGAATGGGCATCCGTTGCGTAAAAGCAAATACTGGATAAGTTGCCGGTTTAGTCCACTGTCACGAGCCCTTATTAATGAAGGGATTAAGCCGAAAAGAAAATTAATTAATGAATTAAATCAAATGTTCAGAATTTAATGCATGGTGGCTCAGTGGTTAGCACTGTTGCCTCAAAGCAAGTAGGCCGCTGGTTCAAGTCCCAACTTCGACACTTGGCATTTCTGTGTAGAGTTTGCATGTTCTCCCCATCTTCGCGTGGGTTTCCTCCGGGTGCTCCAGTTTCCCCCACAGTAAAAAGACATGTGGAATAGGTGAATCGAATAATCTAAATTTTCTGTTGTGAGTGTGTGTGTGTGTATGTGTGCGTGCGTGTGTGTGTGTGTGTGTGTGTGTGTGTGTGTGTGTGTGTGTGTGAATGTAAAACAAATGCCAGAATAGTTGGCATTTTATTCCTCTGTGCTGACCCCTAAAATAGGGGCTAAGCTGAAGGAAAATTAATAAATGAATGTTCCGAACTGCCCATCACTATAGTTGTATCGTACGGTAGATTGTATATCAGCCTTTTTTTGCACTCACACTCTGAGCAGTGTACTTAATTTACTGTAGATTATACAAATAAAATATGAAAAATGTTTTTACAAATTAACTCTTCACTTATCATTGCCTCGTTAGTCCTGATAACAGATTCATGGTGTAAACAATCGATTCTGGCAACGTAGTTGAGGATCCACACATAGTTTATTTAGCAGAGAATGCAACGCGAACAAACAGTACCATATACAGTAGGTAATCCAGAAGCATAGTCAGCAAAGCAGGCGATTGGTCAAGACAGGCAGTGAAAACAATGAAAACAATAAGGAAAGACTTTGTGGTGTTACACTACTAGTATAACAAGACTCAGCAAAGAGTTAGTGTGAACGAAGTGTCTTGATATTCCTAGTTATCAGACCTTTAGGAGCTTCCAGCTGTGTGTGTAATCAGGTGTAATCAGGAACTTGTGTGTGAGTGCAAAGACTTCTGGGAGTTGGATTTCATGTACTGGCAGATGTGTAGTTGTCCAGCCATGTGCACTGGCTAGATTGCTGGTGATTGTGAAGATCTAAAATGCCAAGCTTCTAGGATTCAAGCTAAAAAATAATAGAGAGGCCTTTAAGGACATTAGAAATAAAAGTAGTAAAACAATGCAGATCATGCCCCCTGTAATATTAACATAATATTCAATAATAAACGGAAATAATTAATCCAAAAGTATGCAATTTCAAATGCAGCCTATGGCTTTAATTGATTTTGTCCATATAGAATTATTGCAAAATACACAACAAATGATTTGTTTCTGATGATTAATATTATAATAAATAAAAAAATCTAACATTTTAATAAATATATATTTCTAATTTCTGATTAAGATAAATCATAATATACATTACATTAAAATACCATCGGACATACTGTCTGTCTGTTTTTTCTCATTTTACATTATTATAGTGATGGTGCATAGAGCTTCCTAAAATCATGTTTGTCTAGCTATAAGGAACAGGCGCAAAACTGTATGAATGTGTTTGTGAGTGTGACTTAATTTGAGTATGACAGCGCTTCATTGCAGGATGGTAATGTTTCCTTTTACATGCACTGCAGCAATGTAC
The DNA here is from genome assembly GCF_052040795.2 of Danio rerio. Taxonomy (NCBI): domain Eukaryota; kingdom Metazoa; phylum Chordata; class Actinopteri; order Cypriniformes; family Danionidae; genus Danio; species Danio rerio. Next base: position 14,925,326 of record NC_141031.1, read on the forward strand.
TCCGTAGAGATCACAGTTGAGAAGGACCTGGTGACTGGCGAGACCAAAGTCCTGTCCACTAACACACTGCTCCCCAAAGACCTCTCGCAGCAGGGGGTCAAAGTCTATGAGGATGAACAGAAAGGTGGCTGGCAATAGAGCAGGCGTGCTTGGCTTTGCTAGATATGCCCGCTTTATGAGAAGTGCACAAAATATATTATGGAAAATTATTGTAATTTATCCTAATTGATCAAACCTGTTGTTCAAGATTAAAGGGATAGTTCACACAAAAATTTATTAATGTACTTACCCTATAATTGTTTCAAACCAGTTTGAGTTCCTTTCTTGTTTGGAAGAATATTGGAAACTGATGGCCTTTGACTTTCAAAGGATTTTGTTTTATTATTACACAGTATTATTCCAGAATATGTTTTAGATGTTAGTGGCTACTGGTTTCACATAAGCAAACAAACAATTGTATATATGTGTCTGTTCATAAAGGGTGATTGTTTTTCTTATCTATCCCTTTATTCTTCAATCATTAACCAACATAAATGTAACCTCCCTCATTTTGTTCCAGGGCTATATTATTAATTTTATATTATATTCTAAACGCTCACTTTTTACATATTTTTGACTGCTGTCTTGTGGGTCATGTGACACACATGTGAATCATTCCCATTAGGTAGCAAATATGTATCTTCAAGAAGTATATTGAAATTTACAAAAGGCATTTGACATTTCATAGCTTTTAGATATTAGTTAATGCACTGTAAGATAACAAGAAACAATAATAAATGGCTAATTAAATAATATTAACATTTATTAGGGGAGAAAGAGGACGAAAGTAACGTGGGACGAAAGTAACAAAGCAATTTTCTCAAAGCCCTGACAACATTTGCTTTCCAGGCTATAACAGCACATTCAGCATGCAAGTGTTGATGGAAAGATCATGCGATTTCGAGACCATGTTGCACAGTTAGGTCCAAATATCTTTTTTTTTTTTTTTTTGTGCAAAAAGTAAATTATTGTAGCAGTTCTTTTTTGTCTTATTACAAGTTGTGTTTCTCTTTTCATGTGTCACACTAACCACAGGTTATTTAGTGCAATAACACATCCTTAAGTTTGAAATGTTTCTCAGTTTAAAAATAAATCAGAGTTTCTGTGGGGACAAAAGACACAATGTCCTATTGATAATAGACAATAATTTTTCACTTACACATTATAAATTTCTGTGTTTTGATTGTTTTATGAAATTAAAGCAAATTGCCAATTATGATAAAATGATTTAAAAAACTGGGGAAAATTTTTACATTATGCATTATTGAATTGCATTTGAAACATTTGATGGAAGTGAATTTTAAATTGAAAATGCCATTTAATAATTTTTTGCAAAAAATAAAGGACAATATGTGTTTGCAGTTAACATTAACAAGGTCATAGTCAGATATAATTAAAATAAACAAGATTAAGCAGTAAATCCACCAAATATTATTGTGTTAGTAATAATGTGCAACTTTTATTTTAAGTGATGTTATATTGAAGTTGTTCTACATTGATACAAAATAACACTCTTGTAAGTTCGTAACCACAGCAAAAATATATTTCTGCTAAAAATATATTCTTTTAAAGTAAGGTTTTATGAAAAATTTTACTTTGGTGCTCGCTCTCCCCCTATTATTAACAAGATTTAGAAACACTGTAATGTATTGTTCAGTCTTTGCTTAGTATATACATTAATTAAAGGATCCTTTCTGTAAAGTATTAATGGTTAATTTTGTTCATGTATGTTCATGCAACTTAAATTACACTTGTTTATTTCCATTGATGGATATATACATTACAATTTTAGCTTATTAGATATTTTACCTAAAAATGTCCCAAAATAGTCAAGAGTCGTGAAAATTTTATGCGGAAATGTCACAACAAGCCTTTTTTTCCAATGGGACTGGCTTTTAAAATCTATTGTTTATTACACTAATATAAATTAAGTAGCTTCTTTCTGCAGTGCTAAACACCTCTTTTGCATTCCATCCAGGGCTGCACGATATTAGAAAAAACTGAAATAGCAATATTTTGTTTTTCTGCAATATACATTGCAATATGAATACAATTTTACAAAAAATGACCTAAATAACTCCACTTGTAAAGAATTCATAAATCTGCATAAAAGATAAACAATTTGCAAGAATAAATTAATACAATAGAAAACAGATTTTAAAAAATGTTTTGTCTTTTCTGGTTTTCTGTGAAGTCTAAGAACATAAATGCAACATTAATCAAATAGCATTGCATTGTCTTCATTGTATAAATAATTCAATACAATTTTATCATTGTTACATTGAATTGTTTTATTTAAATTCTTTAGTCGCAATTCCTTAAAACAAATCCATATAAAAATCTTTCACTCTATTAGGGTTCAAATTTGCGATGACTACACAAATCACGTTTTTAAGCATGATTATAATCACAACACAGCATTGCAGATCCTGCGATGTGACGATTGCAGATGCGCATATTGCGATATCGATGCTAAAACTATATATTGTGCAACCCTAATTCCACTATAGAAAGTGAATAAGATCAATTTGGAACAACAGGAGGGTAAGCTAGTTTCAACTTGAATATTTGTATTTTACATTTGCCAGTTTTAAAAATAGCACACCATGATCTGTAATCAATGGTCACTTCTCATAAAGGAAGTTTATCTGAGCTTGGCTTTAAATGCAGGAGACCACAAACTTACGTTTTTTTTTTTTTTTTTTTGATCACTATTACATTTATTTCCTAGCAGAAAATACTATTTAATGCCTTTTTGGTCACCCTGCAACTTGACTGCTTGTTGCGAGCATGCAGCCGCTAAGCTTGGCCATGTGCCTTGAGTCCGACTTCTCTTTCCCCACTTAAAGGTGCAGTAGTTGATTGTCTTCAGAAACATATTTTTGTTGTGCTTGTTGAAAGTTTCTTTACAGTCCAATAGTAATGACTAAAATCAATCTTAATGTGTTATATGTATTTTTATATTTTGGATAAGGCATAAAACTAAAAAAATTCATCTAATTAAATATTGTCAGGCCGTCATCTCCCATAATTCCGATAAGTAGCCCAAACTGTCTGTCAACAAATGCAGATTTGGGCTTTTGCGCACCTCTGTTCATGCTAGAGCTGCACAATTAATCGAAATAAGATCGCTATCTCGATTCGACCCCCTAGATGATCTTAATCCAGCATTTCTACCATTCTGCCAATCATATTTTCAAGTTGAGGAGAGAAGAAAAGGCGACCGCAGAAGTCTTCACATTGTTTTACATACGTTGTTTAGCAACGTGGATACCAATGGTGTTGAGGAGTCACATACTGTATTTATAAGGTATACTTCACCCCAAAATGCCATTTTTGTCTTCATGTAATGATGTATTCGCGGCCGCGATATCTCAGGTAACGTTAGCTGCTGACCATGAGCTGTTCCCACAGAGAAGGTGGGTGCGCGCCTGTGAATGAAGTCTACTCTAGTGAACAGAACCTGCATAGTCTGTGAATAACAGGTAATAAAGTTGTAAATAACATTCAGTTTGTGGAACAGAGTGATTGTTTGAGAGCACTTAGCAGTGAAAATGAAACCGAAAGTGAGAACATTTAAATAATCATATGGCACAGTAGAGTTATGATTGCGACAAGCATTTTATATGCTTTTTTCTTTCTGAGCGAACACAAAGTGTTGTGCATGACAATAAACAGTAGACCTACATATTAATAGTTTTCTACCATATGTTTGAGAAATAACAATAATAATAGCCCACTCATATAAACCTTTATTTTACATCTACAGAATCGTGAGAAAATTGTGATCTTTATTTTAAGCAAAAAAAATTCGATTCTCACAGTCGCGGTAAAATCAAATGCTGCATTGAAAAAAAAAAAAAAAATTTGCATTGAAATCCTGAATCAATATTGGAGTTACTTTTGCATACTGGAGGAAGGATGACACCATGAATAAAGTATTTCTTTTAGACAGGTAATGTTATGTTTTAAAACAATTTTAGTCACGCAAAGCTGATGTAGATGTTGTGGTTAGAAATGGGTTATAAACACAGAAGTGTTGTTCAGCCACTGAAATCTTCCGGCGAAAGATTGATGTGACTATTTTCAGTTTCATAAGGAACCTTTACAGCAGGGCTATTCAATTGGTGGCCCGCGGGCCGAACCTGGCCCCCTGAGGCAATATGTTCTGGCCCTCCAATTAGTGTATCCAAGACATAAAAATAAATTTAGTTCAGTTGAAAAACGGCCACTATAGCTATGAAGTGGCATGCGTCTGTTCAATTCAGTATGAGCTGCAGAGGCTGCGCAGAGTGTGAGTCACCATAAGCGAGTGGTAGGGACAGCCGAAAACATTTGGATATGTTTTGTAGAAAATGCCTTTTGTACAATGCACTGTAATCATTAATAGGGATGCAGTAATTAGCTGATTTCACTATTAACTGCGATTTAATTCGTCACAGTTAATTAATCGTAAAGGCTTCTCTAAGCCCCATTTCTGTTCCACTGAAAAGTTATGACAAGCTGCCAACTGTGCGCTGTTTAAAGATCCAAGTATGCACACCAAGGCTAATACGCATGCACACCGGATTAACTATGGCAGCGGCCGTTCCCATATCACGTCTTTTCCGCTTGCAAGTTTGTTATTTCTAATGTAAGAATGACAATATGCTCGGACAAGCGAAGCAACGCGCTTGCCTCTGTCCAGGCGCACGCAGTAGAAAACATCTCACGGTGAGAGTTGCACGTGCCTTTCAGTGCAATGTATTCAAAATATATGTTAGACGAATTATTATTAAAATGATTATATACACATGAACCCAGATGATAACAACAGTTAATCTAAATAGCTACTTCCCAAATATAAAGCTTGTTGTTCTAAATTACATTAGACTTGATAACCGTGAAAGCATGATTATTCTTCAGACTATATCGTACAACAAAATCTATAATGTTGCATCACTAATTGTTATGCTGTTCAAAACATAATATATGATTGTGTCTGAATGTAGAAGAAGCCTACTTCAGCAAATGCACTGATTTTGTTGTACAAAATACAACATTTTGAATGTTTGTAAACCAACCATAGTTGGACAATGCAGTGATATTATGTTGTTTTAAAATACAATATATTAACATTTTAATGTAGAAAAAGCCAACATTGGTGTCTTTATGAGCACAAATACAGCATACAGGCTCTTATTTGTAGTAATGTCATCACTCATACAGTCATATTCCTCCGGCCCTTAGTTTGGGATGGTTTTCATGAACCAGCCCCCATGCCTAATTGACTAGCCCTGCTTTACAGCATCGATAATGTATATTTACATTTAATTTAGCAACAAAACATCAATAAATAGTGCTGTTCCACCTAGCCTACTTTACTGAGCTGAAGTTGCTTTTAATGTATATTCATATTCGGTCATGTTTGTACAATGACAGCCTGTGACGCACTCCCTATATTGTTTACTGCTACTCTGAATATTCACTTTGAAATAGCATGTATCTGTGGCTTAGTAACAAGTGTAATTCCAAGCCCTAAATACATTTCTTACTGGCGAATAACATTAACTAGTGGGTTGTCTGCTGTCATGTCATGGTGCGCACGTTCGTGATTTCAGGAGGCATCCCGTCCAAAGATAATATGCTAACCGGTTAGCATTTTGGCAGATCACCTACTACACCTTTAAATGTTTGTTGTTAAACAATAAAACAGTAATGTAGTACATTTTAAATTAATTCTTCAAAATGTTATGGATATTTAATGAAATACTTGTATCACTCATATTGCATCAGTTTTTAAGGCTTACGCCTCTAGCTACTAATGCTAACACCGGCAGCACTGCTTGCTTCGTGCTCTGTTTACTCAGCTTGCCACACTTTCCCTGTGTTTGATCCCTCACTCAAGTGAGCACTTCAAGTGAAGTTCACTTGACACATAACCCAGAAAGACAACACTAACAATAGTCCCTTACAAGGCACAGTATGCATTCCATAGATTTCATCAATGAGTAGATTGATGTTTTTGTAGGCTTACATTAGCCATGTTGGTATCCACCGTGTATGCACATTTTGGACTATCGCATAAAATGCTTCATAGAGATTTTAAAAACACACATAAAATACAAATGCGCACGACTGAGTAGGATATACTTTTTTAAAAAGTTTGCATAAACTACAATCGACACACATTTGATGAATAAATTCCAGCATGCATATAAAAATATATATATATATTGTTTTGATCGTGTTAACAAAAATGGCAAAAATTTACAGGTATACTTAAGTGGATAAAGAAGTTATTCTTGATTCTTATTCACTTACTCCCAGTGCCATTTATATCGAAGTTGATATTCAGCCACACCATGTTGGTGTTCCGTAACATTTAATCTTTACGAGGTGGGTCCTTAGCATAACACTTAAACCCCAACCTGGAGGACCCATTCTTCAATTTTAAATTTGATTTATGAGTAAGAAGTGAGAACCATTCGTCTTTAAAGTCAGCATGAAACTGATGTCCTTTATTCCAATATCATGACATAAATCCACTTGAAATGATCCTGAAATTAGGAAAGAGCTGTTTGGCTGTGCATGAGTTCATCCTTTGGGAACCGATTGGATCATTGGAAGATGGGCATTGTTAACAAAATTGAGGAAGATTGATGAATGGACAAAGGCAGGGAAGAAATCAGATGGCCACTGATAGAGCCGCACTTAAGACATTCCATGTGACCATAACTGAAGAAATGTCATTTCGAGGGGGAGGGAAGGTTATGGTATTTGAGGTTATAAGATCCATTGTTTATAACAAGCAGCACTATATAGAACAAGATTCAATTTTGATTTCATGCTGACTTTAAAGTGGTTCAGTATTATTACCTCCAAGAACTGTCTTCCTTCCAGAGGTGCGGTCTAGTTTCCAAAGGCCAGCTATTCATTGCATTTTGTCTAATTTATTAGATAGGAAAGAGACACATTGGCTTCTCCTACCACACTAAATAAAATTTTTATTTTTGATATTTGACGCCGTTTATCAGAAACTGATGATTTTGTACTCTTTGATTCATTGGATGGAAATGTTTTATGCGAAATTCCAGTTTTGTGCATAGGTTTAATTTGCATCTTTGGATGGAAACATAGCTATTGTAAGTGACATGTAAAACATACAATTACATAGTTATTTAAAATTATTTGTTTGACATAAAGTCATAAATGTACTGCTAGGGGTTGCTGTATTGACCTACCTACAACTGCCACTGAGAGTAAATTTTACCCATGTACGAATTCTGTTTAGAAATGCTAAAAAAATGCATTATTTCACTGTATTATGACACTGTAGTAACAAAAGTACCTGGAGTCATAAAATGATCATGTCTAGTCATCAACTTTATTTTTGTCCTGTTTTTTACTTTGAGGCATTTTAATGCAGGCTGCATTTTCACTTTCATAATGATAGGTTAGCTTTAAGGTAAACAAGTCTGCACTGACAAAAATAATTTATCAGTCAATTCATGTTTTGTTGGTTTAATAATAATCATATATTAATATATCCATGTAATTTAAACTATAATGAACAATAATTCACATCACTGCCTATGATGTATGATTCAAAGACACATTTAAGCGCACAGCTTCACCTAATTAATTATTTTGTCATATAATTTAGCCCACACGGAATCTGTGCGCTCAGAAATCTGCAGATTTTTAGCCCATCATTGAGTCTATTTATTTACTTGTGTAAATGTCTGTATAATCATTTAGTAATAATAATGACTACTATGAAAATTATTTATTTACAATACAGTACAATATTGTCTTTTTGCAGATAAATCAGAGACTTGCTTTGTTTATCAAATTTATATATTGGATTTGCATTGTAAACTAATGCTAACTAAACTGCTAATTTTTTTTACAAAATTCTCAACAGAATGTTGGCAGATTCTGTCTCGCCCTACTTATAATTTATAGTTTACATAAGAGAACTCCAATAAGAGTAGACTAAAATGTATAGATCTAATCATGCGTTGAGTATCAGAGGCTCTGGATCGCTGTCAGATGAACTCTCAGATACTGAGGTGACCGAGCTGGGCACATCACTTATTTTACTACCTTTACAAATCACATTCTTGTATGTTCTTTCACATTCTTTCTTTCTTTATTTATTTATGATTGATTATCATTAATCCAGCACATAAAAATGTGTTGCCATGCAGCATACAAAATTAAAACACAAACAGCAGATCAATGCAGGCTTTTTATAGCAGGGTTTGACCAATGGTGGCATGTAAAAATGCCCAATTTATTTTTTTTTTAACTTTTTTTTATCTGGTTTTACCTAAACTATTTTTGACCTCAAGGAATTGTAAATGAGGCAATTTTAGCAAAAGTCAACAACCTAGAGGCTTGAATGTTATGTTGAAGGTCTTTGTTTGGTACATTTGAAATGGAATGGGTAAAATTTACTCCATGACGGTTAGTGTCAAAGAAATATTATTTTACGTCTTTGCAAAAAGCATATTAAAACTTATTTTAAGAAGATTAAGGCATTTGTTTTTCTTTTTTTTTTCTTTCATATTAAACAATTTTTTTTCTTTAACTGTATAAAAACCTGCAACCTTTTCTTGATCTTGAGCACTCTTGTTTGTTCAGGTCAATGTTTCTCCAGGCATTGTCATGTCAGTTCAGAAACAAAATGCAGTCAGTCAGAAAATTATTGAGAGGTCTCTGAGTGACTTTCCCTGACTCAGTTTGTCTTGTTTTTCTCTGTATAGTGGTGCATGAAGTGCGCAGTGTGGATGGCACAGTAACCAATGGTGTTCACCAGCTGAGCTCTTCAGAGGTTGATGAGCTCCTCCACAAAGCTGATGAGGTGACCATGGGCGAGAGTAGCAAGACAACGCCACGACTGGAGCGAGGGCAAGCCGAGAAGGAGGAGAAACATGAGAAAGATGTAACCCCAGCTGAAGCTAGCTCTACCCCCATCATGGAAATCACGGGCGTAGAAGCGAAACCCGCAGCCCCGCAGACGGAAGTGAGCGGAGCCAGTGCGGAGAACCCAGTTACAATGGTTTTCATGGGTTACCAGAGCGTAGAGGATGAGGATGAAACAAAGAAGGTTTTGGGGATGGAGAGCACGACTGTGAAGGCTGAGGTGGTGCTCATTGAGGATGGAGAAGGCAAAAATGCTGGCAGTGACACCAAGCAGGAGCAGGCGCCCCCTAATGGCAGCCCAGCAGAGGCAGATAAGGCTGAAGAGGCAGCAAGAGAGTCTGAGCAGCCAGAAGGGGACAATGCTGAGGTCAAGAGCAAGGAGAAACAACCATGCAAGTGCTGCACCATCATGTGAGCCCAAACACACCCTCCCAAACACGGACTTTACTGATGAAATGCAACAACATGCAAAGAGAACAATGTCAAGGCAGAGAATAAACGTTCAGTATCTTTTGATAAGCTGTTATTTCTTTAATTGATTTTTACCTGTTTTATATTTTATATATTACTTTATCTTTCCCCCATGATACTCTCTAACCTCATTTCATTTTTATTTTGAAATAATTATTATTTTGTTTTATTTTTTGTGAATGAAAAGAATGATGTCATATAGAAAAGTCTGAAGATTAAACCAAACTCAACCGATCAGTGTCCGTTCGCTTTAAATAGCGTTTCCTTTCATTGACTTTATTTGACTTCCCTTTTTGCGAAGCAAATGTTGCATGCACTACAAAATTTTTTTACTCTCACATATAAAAAGCTCAGTTTATTAATAAAGTAAGTTGTGAGATGCATTTAATTCATTATCATTTTGTTTTTTAAAGTAGGAATAAAACCTGTGGTATTGATGCACCTTTTCTTAGTATTGACAGTATTGTTTTAAAATGACTGAGCATTAGCTGAGTTTTTTAAAGGAATGTTCCAGTTTTATTTAAAAGTTCTCAGTTACTACAGATAAAAAGGACAATGAATTTTTACCCATCCCCCAGTTTGTATTTGCATTGAAATATTAATTTGAATGTGATTTTTGAATGTGATTAAAACAGATTATCAACTCTAAGGTTGCCTAAATCATTCTCCTTTTATGGGAGCATGTACGCTACCATCCTAAATGCTTGGGGTAGGTAAGATTAAAAATATATAATCTATAATATATACAAAATGTCATGTTTACTGGGGGAGCATTTATTTGATAAAAAAATCAATAAAACTGTTCTAAATTGCTTTAATAGTTCACATTTAAAACAACAAATTACTAAATGCTATCTATTCCCATGATGGCAAAGCCATTTTTATTTGGGAATAAAGAAACAATTCTTATTGTTATCAATTTTAAAAAGAGAATTACTGCTTTCAATTTTGTGGAAATTATTTTATTCTAAAGTACAGTATACATTTCCGATAGTACTCTTTTGTAATTTGATACAAACATTTACCAACCCAGCCTCATTCTGATTACGTACCCCTATATACATTTCTGCAGAGTATCAAATACGTTCCAGGAGCTATTTTTTTTTCTTTTGCATTTTTTGAAAAAATGTTTGCAAATCCATTACCAGGACGCTGTGTAAATTTTTGAATACCTCAAATTTCTCCCGCAAGTGCCATTCGCTACTTCTTTTCTCATGTAAAAAATCCACCAGAGGCCGATGTCAACTGACTTACTGACCCTCTTCCTTCCCTAAACCCAACCAATAGTGTTTTAAAAATAACCGATTGACCAGCACCCACCTACTTCCCTAAACCCAACTGACAGTGTTTTCGAAAGCTATCCAGAAATATAATCTATAATATGTATAACAAATGTCATATGTTTACTAAGGGAGCATTTATTTGATTAAAAATTCAGTAAAACTGTTCTATATTGCTTTAATAGTTCACAATAGTTCACAACAAATTTTAAATGCTACCTGTGGACCACTTTGAGGAATGTAAACGATAACATTGATCCTAATGTATTTCCTGGATTACATTTTGAATTTCCATAGCTTCCAATAATCCAGAAAGGTCCACATATTGATAAATAATGCTATAATAGCTGCTTTAATATTATGATATTGATAAATGTTTTAAAAAATAACCGATTGACCAGCACCCACCTACTTCTCTAAACCCAACTGACAGTGTTTTCGAAAGCAATCCAGAAAAAGAAAAGCCCTCACGGCAGCCTGATTTTTACCACTTTTTCAGATTTTATCACATTCTCACCCTGTTATTTACTTGTTTATTTATTTATTTATTTACCTGCTTTTGTTCTTGTCTTACTCTTTTTCTGGAACCGTTCTTTGCCAAACTTGAACCCCATCGTCAAGTCAACTTCTTTCTGTGTCTCAAATCCTCCAACATACGCTGCGAGCCACTGTACAAACTGGTAACAGCAGAAAAGCCATCCTCATGGTAATGGGGTCACTTGGTAAGCATTAAAAGGAACGAAGTCATACCACCCCTAAGCGTTCGTTTTAAACTCAAAATGCAGACATACGTTCCTCTGGGTACATAATTTGCAATCTCCAGAAATGTATTTAGGCTACGGTTTCAGAATGAGCTTATGTTGCCATTTACTGTTAATTTTGATCAATATATTGCATCCCTGAATAAAAGTGTTAAACATTCCTACCCCAAAACCTTTGAATGTTGGTGTACATAGCCTTGTAGCCACTTAAAATGCAAATATGAACGTTAAAGACTTTCTTAGTGTTTGCAAATGATACATTTTTGTTAATTTTCACTATAATATAAATGATTTAGAATGATTTTGTGGTAAAAAAAAAAAGCATGTATTCTGTAGCATAAACTAATTTCAACCAGCATTCATCCAAATACACAAGTAACTGTATTTTGTGCAAAGGCTAAGCTTTCAGTTATTACTATTTGTTTCAACTCAAAGAATGTTAAGTGCTTTTATCAGAGAACACCTTTAATTTTTTTTCCGTTTACTATCCCTCAAACATAGACACATGCTCAAAGGAAAACATATACACTTTCTATTCCTTATCTTTGTTCTCCCGTGAGTCCAGTAGATTGCGCTCTTTCATATTGAAATGTAGGACAGGTGAGCTGAGAATATCTCAGTAAGCTTTGATGTTTTGTTAGGCTGTTTGGTGGTTGTTCACAGTTAGACTTTTACATCAAAGAGCTTGTGCACGTGTTTGTATTCTTCCTATGTGGTTTTAAACAAAAACACTTGAATTAACCCCCCTAAAGTGCTCTATTTGTCAAAAATAGAGATTAAGAGTAGAGAGTAAATTGTTCTCTCGTACATTCTGCATGATATAAATTTGCATTTCATCATTTGTAGCCTTCTTGTCACTTCATCTGCATCACATTTTGAGTATTGAAACTGAACTGGGCTTGTTTTGAAAATAAGAGGTCTGTAAGTATCAGACTGGCTGTGTCCAGGATGGTATTTTGATTGTATGCCAGTCCACACTGCCATCAGCCCTCAGGAAGGGTCAATGACAGCTCATTCCAAACAAGTAACATCAACAAACTGCTGCAGCCAATCCTATGCAAGAGCCCTCATGCGTGTGAACTAGTGTCAGATAGGCGAATCTCTCTTCCACGCTAATCAAAACAGTTCAAGTATGGAAAGACAGGAAGGACAACATCCGCCCTTTCTTAGCTGTTCCTAGGAAATAGCTGGAAGTGTGGTAAGGGGACAGGAAAAGCTTAATAGGTTACTATGCCAAGTACTAAACAAACTTTCTTTCTCTTTCTTTCCTAATTTTTGTGGGAAAAATTGGGGGGAGGGAAAACTATATTACCAAATACTTCAGTAAATTAAAACTTGTTGTTTTGTAACGTGTTTTTATAGAGAATAGACTGACTGAATTGACCCTTCGCAAGACCCAGGTTTCAAATTTTAGCCAAAAAATAACACTTTTAGTTCATGCTAGTCCCCTTGTTATACAGCAATATAAAAATGTGCTTTTTGTGAAGAACAAGTGTACATACATTTGATTGTGTGACAGAAGGCAAGTTTTGTTAATATTTGATCATAATTGCCTCTTTAATGTACTGTGGAGTTACTTAGTTACATGTATTCTGTCTCCACGTAAACTGGCTTCAGATTACTGTTGTCACAGTTAACATCCTCCTCATTTCTTAGCATTATTAATGTTCTGCTATACAAAAGATGGAGTAGCACATCAATTTGCCATTTGCGGGTCTTTCATGTAGAGAAATTATGATTGCTAAATGATGATTCAATAAATAATGAACAAACATGTTGTTGCATGTGAAATAAAATGCAGATAACAATATTTACCACCAGTGTAGATAATTATTAATTATTTAAAACTGTCTTTTTAACTGTAGTCATGCACTTTGTGGAGTTTTTTTCAACACTCTATTTGTGTTAATCATTGTAATCAAGTTCTAAATTAATCCTTTGTGTACTGTTTAAATTTACTATTCTTTTGTAATGTTAGGTATGAAAACATCCACTGACTTAAACTGCTGTAAAAATGCATTAGACAAATATTTATTTCAAAATGTTTTGCATAACCTCAGTCTTGATCAAAACTACTAAATTGCTACTACATTTACAGGATTTTAACTCTTTAAATGGTGAATTTATAAATGAAATCACTGATTTGGTGAAAAAATAAAACACAAAATGACTTATTTTCAATATAAAAAGTAATTTTGAACTAGATTATTTTTACCTTTTATCACAGTCTTGCACATGTAATCGATTAGTACCAACCTTGGCTTTGATGCATTGTTATATTTTAATTTTTTCCATTAAATTACTGTTGGTGGCTGTTTTTGGTCAAATTGACCTGCATTATAATCACATTTGATGGTGCATAAATATTTACTCCATAGATCTGAGAGCTGAGATGCAAATTTAGATTTTCAAGTAAAATGCGTAAAGGTCACTCTCACACACTCAAAGACACACACTTTAATATGCTGTACACCATATAAAAACCAGAAAAAAAATTTTGTGCACAGGCCTATGTAAAGGTTTAAATCGTGCCAACTAATGATCAACAATAAAAATTACAAATCTTCCCAACAGGGAAAACCACCAACAATCAAAAATTTATGACTATATGGTGTCATGGTTTTATAATGATAAAAATGTGGTTATAATGGAAGTCAATAGGGCAAAAACATTCGCCAACAGTGAATTAGTGAGAAAAAATGAAAATCAATCAAAAACAATGCATCAAAGGCAATGCTATTTCACATGTCCAAGACTTTGATAAACGGTTAAAAAAATCCAGTCCATTATTACTTTTTATATTGGAAATACATCATTTTGTGTGTGGGTCTTTAACTAAATCTTATCATTAATGAATTTAACAATTAAGGAGTAAAAATCCTGCAATTTTCTAAACAATTTAGTAGTTTTGATTACAACTGAGGTTGATTTAACAGATTTATGTGAAAAGAAAATTGAAAAAAAATATTTGATGCATTTTTACAGCAGTTTAATTTAGAGGATGTTTTCATCCCTAACATAACAAATTTGCCCAGAGTGTATTGTTGAGTTTTCATTTATTTATTATTTTCTCAGAGCCTTTTTTCAAAATATGTGTCAAAATAAGATTTGTCACCAAAATCATTCCACTAGCTGAAACACAGAGAAAGTTGTGGCCAAATTAAGACAGAAAATAACCCCAAAAGTGGATGAAAACATCTCCAACAGTACATAAAGGTTAACATTAAGGGCCCTATCATACACCCGCGCAATAAGAAGCAAGGCACGACGCAATTGTTGTTTGCTAGTTCGGCTTAAGAGTCATTTTGACGTTTTGCTCCACGCTGTTTAACTAGCAAATGCATTTGCGCTCATATGTGGGCCCATAGGCTTTCTGGTCTAAAAAAAGGGTTGTGTTGAGGCGCATCGTTGGCGCATTACTATTTTGAGTAACTTACATAGGTGGTTCAATAAATCAAATCAAAGCTGGTCTATTGTCCAGCGCAGAGCGTGTTAGTTGTGCGCCTCACTTACACATTGCTTAATACACACAGGATGTACAGCAATACGCAAATATCTTTACAAATGAAAAAGAATTAAAGGATTAAAACATTACAAAAATTATTATTTTCTAGCCTACATAAAAACCATACTTTCATGCCTTCTTCATCTCGGGGGGCTTTTTCAGTTTATTCATAACAATTTGCTTTTGTATAATATTATGATTATTAGAAGTTTTATTTATTATATGCATATTTATATTTGTTTTATTAAAAACAAGCTTACATTTGCCACCTGTCAGGTTTTAGACCATATAGGGCACAGCATGTGTATTTGGAAATAACTCAGTTTTTGGATATAAAACAGTTTTTTTTGACCACACTTCGTTATTATTGTTCATTTCTTCGTTTGCTGGAGATTAGAATTAAATTTAGAAATAGTTTTAAAACAAATCTTTGCGCTTAACAAATAAAATTTATTATTTATAGACTAATAGATGTCTGTGTGTACGACATGTTTCCCTATCCACGAGAGTGAAAGTGAAAGTAAGCAATGAGGAGGCTCATCTTTCATGCTCGCGCTGTAGATGGTCTGTTTAACTGTTTTCTCTCTAGCAAAGTGTTCAGTTTTTCCACTTACAAAGTCCACCATGTAAATAGCAAATGTCCTATGGCGCAGTGCAAGTGGCTCTTAAAGGGAATGGGAGATGAGACTCTGATTGGTTTATTCTCAAAACACACCAATAACTCATTAAAAGTTCAACCCTGTAAGACCATGCGCCACATGCAAAGTGGATTTTTCTGTCCTTATAACAGCAAAAGTGGATTCTGACACGCCCTTAATGCGTTTGCGCCCTGGGCTTTGCACTTTGCTCATGGATCGTCAAAAAAGAGCCCTAAATGTGTTTTGGACTCTATTAGCCACTATTAAAGTGTACATAGATCAGCACCTTGAAAATTGTACAGAAAATAGTGGAACGCCTGGGAAACTTCTGAATATTCATAGTGTGTTTGGGACACACTAATTGTAATTTCCTCTACTATTAAGATGCATGCAATATGGGATGCAGCAAAATACATTTCACATATCTGTAAAAAAAATTGTGCATACTTACAAAAACAACAAAACGTGCTTTTGTAAAATAAAGAAAGCATATAGGCTGCACTTTCTGCTGATTCAATATCTACTTTTTGGCACAATTTCTGCCATCTTTTGAAATTGTGGATTTTTTAAACAAGTTTATAAGCAGAATGTGTGTATTGAATGACCTATTCACTCTGGGTATGTACTATCTATGTCCCATACAAGGAGCAGTTTTCAAGTTCAAGTTCAGTGTTAATCTACTAATTGTACTGTTACTGTGTGATTTGTTTGTGGTGCAACATGGCAGATAGCAATATAGAGGCACGTAATATGAGAGTTGTGATTGGTAACATGACCTGATAATCAAACTACTTGCAAAGGGTCAATTATGCTCAGCTATGCGGCACTAATACAATTTTTGTTACATTTTATTTTTATGTTTTCCAGTAAAACATGACATTAAAGGTGCATTCAGCAGTCTGAAATCACAATAGTGTCATTGATTAATGTGGTCCTGTATGATTAGCTTGAGTTTTCTATAAATTACATTGAATCATATTGACAGCATATAATAATCATAGGTCATATTATAGGTCTCAAACTTGATTACTGGAGAGCTGCAGCTCTGCACAGTTTTGATCCAACCCTAATCAAGCACAGCTGATCCAACTAATCAAGGTTTTCAAGACTACTATAAACTATTAAGCAAGTGTGAGGTGGTTGGAGCTAAACTATGCAGAGCTGTAGCCCTCCAGGAATTAAGTTTGACACCATTGATCTATATAATGGTGCATTACCCAAATTTTCAAAATAAACAAAACTACTACTCTCTATCTATTTTTCTCTATCGCTCAATCTGTCCACACTGCATAGTTGGCTCATTTTTAAATATGATTGTTTTCAAATAAGTGTTTTGGAATTCAAATAAAATGATGCAATTTCACCAAGTTGTCATGAGTTATCAAAACCTTTTGTTTATTTGTATCACTAAAACGTTAATAAGCACATTAACTGTCTAATTTTCACTTCATGCAAAAGGATTTTCCTCAGTGTTTAATAAAACGTTGCTTGTCGTGACATGGTGACCCAATTCTGCATGGCATAACACATAAATAAAACACTTTTTTTTTTAAATGAATTCTCGCAAAACACCATTCTTCATGTGTAAAGTTTAGCACCAATCTACTGAATGCACTTTTATTTATACATTACATTAGAAGGTTTGTTGAAGAGTATTACATTTGTTTTGTACTTTGTAAACAATGTGTTAAATTTAATTAGACTGCAAGTTATAAACCATTTTAAGGGAATTAAATTATCCTGCTAGCTGGTAAAGGTAATCTAGATAAAGTTTTCATGTGTTTTGCTGTGTGCTTATATGTATTATTTCAGTTCAGTTAACATGTCCTATATCTCTCATTTTAAAAGGAAACTCAACTCTTTTCTTTTACAGTTTTATCATTTTTAAATAATTCAGCTGATCTCTTGGTCTGGCTGGAGCACTTTTAGCTCAGCTTAGCATAGATCATTGAATCTGAATTACACCATTATATTTTTACTCAAAAATGACCAAATAGTTTTGATAATTTAAAGCTGGACTCTTCTATAGATTGCGTATTAAGACCAACAGAAAGAAATGTTGCCATTGTCTAGGCCTATATCGCTAGGAACTAGGCTACACAAGCATAATAATAAAGGAACTTGGCTGTACCATGGCTGCAGCAGGCACAATAATACTGCCTGAAAATAGTCCCCAGTTAGGTAACTTCCAATGTGACAGACTGCCTAGATTCAGGGGCAGATTTTGTGATTTATATTGCTGTTTTTTTTTGTTTTGTTTTTTTTTATATATCACTCAATCTTTTTTGGACATTTAGAATTAATGCAATCTCTACATTTTAAATGGTTAGTTTTCTTAAAATTAATTTACAACTAAAAATAATTTTTTTTTTTCATAAATTTGACTGCTGGACAGCTCCATGATGGATATTTAATTTTGTAATATTACTATCATTATTACATAACATTACATTATTTTAATAGTATTTTATTTGATTGTATATTAAATAATATTTTATTACGTTAATATTGTATTTGTTTAAAGCTTACCATACAAAATATAGTAGAAAATGATGTTGTATATTTTTGTATACACATTGATATAGTTACTTAAAAATATTTTTTGATTTGGCCCCAGATTTCCTGGGGCCCTAAGCCGACACTTACCTCGCTTATTGGTTAAATCCCTCCCTGCCTAAAATATCACAGAGTATATACAGTAATCAGAGAGTAAAATTCAATACTTATTATAAATAGGTAATTTTTTTTTACTCTTTTCATACATTTTATAACCATTTTAGGTTTCAACTGAAAACACTTTCGAAAATTTAACTTACAGTATATTTAACAAACATAAAATTTGGTAACTAATCCAAAGCTAATACATTATTCATATACTGAATAACAAACTATTAAAATCTAGCTAATTCAGCAGGTTGACACCTATCCGCTTGTTAAGTTTGACGTCACGCAAAGCGGCTTCCGGGTCCAAGCACTCTATTCAACTGAATGGGGAGACTCATGAAATGCTACTAATAAACGTTTACAAAAAGGATTTTTTACTTTCGAAAATCACAATCGCAATATATGTCCATGCCTAATATCCGATGGCCAGAAAGTCATTCATTTTTTATAAATTGTTACATTTTTTTGTATTTGTTATGCAGCAAGCCCAGAGATTGTTGTGTACATTATGTTTTTATATAAAATTAACTTTAATGTGTGATAGGAATAAAACGTGATCATAAACGAATGATTTCTCCACTCAAATGAATGGCGGCTTGGACCCGGAAACAGTATTACATACGTCATCACTTAACAAGCAGATAGAGCTGCAGAAATAATGGTGTTGCCTTGGTTACTGCAGTACACAAAGCAGCATGATGTCAAATCTAGCAGGATTTTATTGATTTCATAAACTACACAGCATCCTTATGTTCGCAGATTTAATTCAGGTAAACCTTACCATACAACCATACACTGCTTAATTAAAAAAATATATATAAATAATTGAATACCTTCAGAATAGCATTTAAGACTTTTTAATAATTTTTAAGGGTCTTAAATTTCTCTACATTGATTTATCAACTTTTAATACTTTTTAATACCCCGTGGACACCCTGTATCAGCCTAGAAACTAATTTTCCATTGATCTTACACTACATAGTACAATATGCAACTAAATAATAGGGAAGCTTTGAATAGGAAAGTTATCACATCTCTTTGGTTTTTTTTTTTTTTTGAGAATGATGGTAATATGCTAAGCTAAGACCTTGAAGCTCTGCTGAATTGATTGAAAATGTGTAAAATTCAAAAGTTTATCTAGGGACTTGTAAAATGAGCCTATTTTCCAAAAAAAAAAGTGGAGTGTTCCTTTTGACATTAGTTAAAATATCAGTTTAACTGCCCAAATCATTTGGAAGAACTTTGTGGAAGTCAATGTGCCTATGTGTTCAGATTCCCAGCAGGCAAATGAGATCAGCATGATTGCAAAAAAGCCTTTCTATTTATCTTCCTCAATTATGTGTACATTTTCACCTGTCCATGTTTTCACTTCACTGATTTAAAACAGAATCTGTGAGGTTATAATTTACGGTTTACTGATCTGTCCTCAACTGGGCCCCATATACTTTAAAGTCTTTGGTCACTGTAAGTTTCATAGTTGCCTCACTATGTTGTGGCTCACTTTACTGTTCATCTGTATTAACATTCCAGTTTCAATGTGTTCCTCACCCCTAATTGCCTTGTTGTCTGGCCATGGGCCTGACATATCTCTTTTGTATAGATGCATGCTTTTATAGACACATAAATCACACGTAGCTACATAGAGATATCCATTTTCATGTTTAATGTTTGAGTGCATGAGCCCCTAATCTCTGATGACATGCTGAGTTCAAAGACACAACAGAACAGAGGACAATGTAGGATTAAATAAACTGGTTTTAATAGTTACTAGAGTGGGCATGCCAGTCAGATTGGGTACCCAACTACCCATCACAGCCCACTCTTACTGGTTCCTCTGATAGCAAGTGTGTGTGCTTTTACTGCCACTGTTGACTGTGTTGTGAAAGTCTGCTTTCTAATCAACTCGAGTTGTAGAAAGAGTTAGAATGAGACATTAAAACGTGATGTGCTTTGATGAAATCACTGCCTCTGTCCTTTTTTGCATTGCATATATATATATATATATATATATATATATATATATATATATATATATATATATATATATATATATATATATATATATATATATCACATTGCAATATTGATGTTGAAATTACATATTGTGCAGCTCTACTATTTAATCACCGCCTAGTGGTTGCCAATCTTTACGAGTTTCTTTATTCTATTGAACACAGTAGAAGATATATTAATAAAAGCAGAAAACCTGTAACCAAAAACAAATCCCATGGAATGCAGGTTTTCAGCATACCTCCAAATATCTTCAACAGTGTTTGAGAGAAGAAAGAACAAGTAAAGGGTGAGTAAACTACAGAATGTTTTATTATAACTATTGTTAGAATATTACTATTATATCTATAACTAACTGTTATAGTAGACAATTTAATAAAATTAATCATTATTCATTTTTCTAAGTTAAAAAAAGTGTAATTTCTTATTTCTGAATACTTTTAAAATCACATAAAAGTCACAGGCCTCAAAAAAAAACCTTGCAAAAGGATAAATTATATGTTGAGTGATATAATCCTCTCAACATTGTATATAATTGCGAATTGATTATAGCAAATGATCAAATTGCAGTATTAATGTTGAAACGATATATTGTGCAGCCCTACTATTTAATCACCCTCTTGTGGTTCCCAATCTGTACAAATTTCTTTATTTTGTTGAACACAGTAGACGATATATTAAAGAAATCAGAAAACTTGTAACCAAAACAAATCCCATGGAACCCCAATGCAAATTTTCAGTGTTCTTCAAAATATCTTCAACAGTGTTTGAGAGAAGAAATAACAAGTTAAGGGTGAGTAATCAATGACACGATTTTTTATTTGAACTATTGTTATAATATAACTATTATAACCAACAGTGCTCTATTCTGATTGGCTAGTGAGATTTTGATGAAAGGCTCAGTGTCCTCGAAGTAGAGACTTCAGTAAGTGCACTTGCATGCACATTGTTTTTTTAACAATTGAGGCAGTATAAATATGATTTCACTTTCAATAATGGTTTTACATTAGTTTCACGGTTTAATCATATCTGGAGACACACCAGAGCAGAGCATACAATAAAAAAATCAATTAATCTTAATAGATTGTTCTTTTAGTAGTTCAAATGATAAAGTAATATACATATTTTATTTATTTTTAAAAATTAATCTTGTTTCAGGCCTTGCACTAAGGAATGTCACTGTTGCCATCCAGAACTAAGAGCCACTGCATTTTTGTCATTCCTATTGTTGGTGGCTAAATGACCAGGCTTCACAGAAACTATGCGGTGCATTATGGGATAGCAAAGGGGTATTCTTACCTTTTGTGCAATGTTTGCTGATTATAGCAGTATTCCAGACTGGTATCCCTGCCCTCAGCACACTCACAGACACTCACAGCTACTACATGCATGCATGCACTGAATCTCTGACTGTGAGCCAGGTCACCCCACACACACTGTTGCCTTTTATGCTTAAGATGATACTGCTCGTTTTGGCAGAGAACTGTAATTACCACATGCAGCCATATCGGAGGAGGAGCTTTACCAGAGCAACTGAACCAAAACACAAGTTTTATGGGTAGTAGGTGAAAACTTGTTGTTCAGTCTGGCTGATATGGTCTAGACCAGATTGATACCTGCAGTGGCACTGATGGGGAAGGCCGGGCCTGTTTTCAGCTGTATGAAACACAATGGTCACGCCATTTCCATGGAAATACAAAAGGTGAGGTAAGTTATTCCAAGCAGGAAATAATGTTTTATTTTGGGGACTAACAACAAAATAAAATAAAAAATATATACAGAAATGTAAATAATTTGTACAATTTTTTAAAAACTCAAATTCTTCCACAGACTGGACTCTGGACCGCATAAAGCTGAGCTCATTTCACGCTACTGTCTCCCTTCGAAGCTCTAAGAAGCAAGAACTGCAGCAAATACCAGCTCAAAGAAGCATGTTCAAGTACACTCCTCCCTGGCAGGTGTTGTGCAACAGTCTAGATCATGATTTTAAGGTAAGGTTGCACAAACCCTTTCAGTGTTAAGCATACATAAGTACACCCCTTAAAATCTCTCATTTAAATTCATGCTTTACAATATTATATATATATATATATATATATATATATATATATATATATATATATATATATATATATTTTTTTTTTTTTTTTTTTAAGTAAAAATCAAGAGAAACAAAAAAATATAAAATGATGCAATTTTAGTTTTTTTTTTCAACATTTTGCTTGAATTTTTATTTAAATGTATTATCTTTTAATTTCTAAAGATATTCGGTGACTAAAATTATATTTTAATAAATTTAATAAACCTGTTTTGTTCAAATGCACCAAAATCTATTACCTATATTGGCTGAGAAATGGATAAAAATATTTTTTTTCAAAATGGGGTGTATTCATTTATGCTGAGCACTGTATGTTTAAAGAAGTTCATTTATGTAAGGACTTTAAAATAAATTTTTATTCTACAATATTTTGCTTTGACCTCCTCTAAACAGCTTCATAAAACTTTCATACATATGCTGACTTTCATTCGTCTGTATAAAAAATTTAATATATATTTGTATAACACTACACTATAAAAAATATCTGTTTCTGTATTTTGTGTTTTCCTTCTATTTAAGGTTGTGAATTTGATAATAATCTCTGCTCTGTGCACATTTGATGTTGAAAATTCAACTGTACAGCTTAACAAAGTGACTTATATTGTAATTTTAGGTGTTTAAACAATATAATAAGAAAAATATTTACAAACAAATGAGTCTGCAAAATTACAGAAACTGTACTGGCAGCTTATTACAAGTTTTTTGCAGCATAAAATACAACACCAACTCAAACAATATATCACTTTAAACTATGAAAAATGTCTATAAAAGCTACTTTTTCCAACTTTTTAGGCTTAAGATCAAGGTCTCATAATGCAAGATCAAGGTTAAGATCAAGGACTCATAATGCAATTCAAAAGCATACATAAAAATAAAAAAATAAATATGAATCACAAAACACAGAGAACTGTTAATTTTTTGGATATTTTTACAGCGTGTTTCAAACTATCATGCTAATAAAACAACTGTTTTTTTTCTTTAACTGTTTAAAGAAGTACGAGTTTGCAAGGGCTATAAAATGTATTTCATTCTACAATAATTTGTAAAACTTGACCACAGACCTTACCTAAACAGCTTTATAAAACATACAAGACTTTTATACATACTGACTTTCACTCATAAAATATAATTTGAGTTTGTACAAACTTTATGAAGCTATAGCTATTAAAATACTTGTAGCAAAATACATTTTCTGAAAATGTTTTAATTTGATTATAACATTTACTTAAATGCTGGATTCCTTTAGCTGTGCAAAAAAAATAATAATAATAATTAAATATTAGATTCAATCATTAAACAATTATTGGAAAACTCCTTCAGAACTGCTGTAATTAAAATTGTAGTTTAGCTAAAAAATTAAGCTTTTTACTTACTGTTCTAAACATGTATGTGTTTCTTCCTCTGCCCAGTATATCATTTCAGGATCGATATAGCAATGTGTGGATCAGCAATAGTCAAAATGCAGGATGTGCATTGTGCAATGTTGAGTTGGGATTATAATTATCTAAAAATCACACAGGATTTGTGGAGCCTTAATGAATTTAAAAATGAAAGTATTAGTATAAACAATTTTTACTCTGACATTTTTTAAGGTCTGCGACTGTAAGATTTAAAGCAAATATTAACCATTTGAAAACAAAAAATTCTAAGGTTTGCCGCGTTAAAAATGATTTATTGTTTTACTATATACTACATAATAATACTATACAGTGTTATTTTAGATTTTGTAATTGATTTATTTGCCTCAATATTGCTAGATTCCACCAAAACAAAAACCATAAAGCGCTGTTTATTTTGTTTTATCTGTTCTGTTGTTTTCATCTGTGCTTTTTTTTTAAAAAACTAAATGTTTTAATATTTTTGAACATTTTATGAAGATGCACTGGGCGCAATGGATGTAAAACTATAAATTCTTCCCAAACAAAATACAAAATATTGCAATGTCAGCTTTTTTCAATATCGTGCAGCCCTACTCTGAATACAAAAGAAGAAATGTTTAGTGGGGAAACTAGACAGTCGATTGAGTTTTTAATTGACTTTAAAACTCTTAGACTGCCTTCTATCCAATGGTTGACCATGTTTTTACTGTTTTAAATGTTGACTGAAAGGGTCGTTTAAAGAATGACTGTTTTACATAATGGTTTACACACAAAGCACTGTTGGTTTACAAAAAAACAAACAAACATCCTGTTGCACTACTACACTTGAAAAAAACAAAAGAACAAGAAAGCTTGTTAAATGAGATTGTGAAATATTTTATGGCATACATTCTCATACGCATTTGTAGCACCTTATAACCTATATTTATAAAAATCTGTACATACAATTCATTATCCAAATGTTTTTGACTAACTGCATCTCTGTTTAATGTCTGTTTAATGTCTTTTTTCATATTTGTTTTGTGTTGTCACTTGTCACTTTATGTACACTGGAAGCTTTTATATATAGCCAAAACAAATTCCTTGTGTGTGTGAAGCACACTTGGTAATAAAACTGATTCTGATTAAAAAAGGTGATTTAGTTTTCAAATTTTTTTTATTTTGAATATTTTTTAAATAAATTGGTCTTACACTTCATATTTTCAGATTTTTCTTAGTATATGTAATAAGTCCAGTACTTTTACAATAAACCGACATATTAACCATTTGGTATTTTAGAAATTATGGGATGTGTTGAAAAAAATACATTGAGTGAGTTAACTAGCGATATTAAGAATAAAGAAATGCAATCCAAACATTTTTTTTCTTGGTGGGGTGGATGAAGGGTTAAAAAGCAACATTGGAAGTTAAACATTTTTTCCAAAATTTCTTCTTTCGTATTCAGCAGAAAAAAAAAGCTCATGTATACGTGTTTTCAACCAGAAGGGATGTAAACAAGGAGGCTAAGTAAACAAAGTTTAGGTTTTGAGTTGGGAAATCTCTTAAAATTGCCCAAGTTTTTTTGTCCACTAGATGTCAGCATTTGTGTTTTGATTATTATTTTTAATCCCGTAGAAACATTTGCTCAAAAAGATTTAATTATTTTATTATGAACAATTCTCTACACGCTCAATTAAAGAGTAACTAGGCATGATTTGTAAAAAAAAATAAAATAAAATACTTTTACGGCCATAAATTCAGGAATGTAATATATGAGTGTCATGCTCTGCAGTTTTCACTCCTCTCATCTGCTCTGACACGAGGGAGTTTCATTGTACAGCTCAAATGACAGCTTCAGCTTTTATTTTAATTGCACTTCTGTTGTTAAACCTCCCTGCACTCCTATGCATACATGTAAACGGAGTTAACAAGAATGTTTATGAGTTTAGTCATTAAAAAACATTTATTTTAATTCTGTAAACAGAAGATTCAGAAACAGGCTGTAATAATAATGTGCCTGATAATTATTTTCATTCTAAACTGCATCCAAAACTATCAGTGTTTGTAGTCTGAGTGATAGGCGTGTCTATGCGTGCATATGTGATATTAGCTGAACTTTGTCAAGACAGTGCAGTAAAGACAGAAGCGTCTACTGATGCATGTGACACAACAGCTTCTGACTCCACAGCTGATGTCGGAAGGTGAGTGCTGCTCACCTTTTTTTTTTCTTTTTTTTTTTTTGGCTAAATCGTTTTATGAAATCTTATTAATTAGTATTATTATTTTTTAACTTGTGGATAAATATTTTATACTGTGCAAAACAAAAATGCCTACTTATAGTTGTTGTCTTGTTTCTAGTCCAAATATCTAAAACTACTAAAATCAGGATAAGTAAAAAAAAAAATAAAAAAAAATTATTGTCATGTTTTCTGAAATAAGTCCAAATCGAGTGTTTTATTATATATTTTTGTTATATATATATATATATATATATATATATATATATATATATATATATATATATATATATATATATATATATATATATATATATATGTATATTATTATTATTATTATTATTATTATGAAGACAGAAGTAAACAAAATTGGCACACTGCCATTTTAGGTGACCTGATAAAGATTTTGTAGGTCAAAACGTTGTTTAATTAAATAGTTTTTTAAAAACTAAAGTGGCAGTGTGACTATATTGTTTACTTCTGTTGTTATTTTGTTTGGCTTGATCAAGCACCTGCCATCAAGATTTTTTTCTATGTGGACACTAAATCAAGCAAAATAATTTTCCAGTAGGGGATAGTAAAATAATCTTAATTTCAGTTTGAAGTATCAACTTAATTTTATACCATAAACAGATTATTTTGCTTGTTTTAAGAAAAAAACACTTTATTTTGACTTATTATTTTTTTTAAACAAAATAATAGTTTTTTTAGGATTTGGACTAGAAATTAGACAAAATATCTGTGAAAGAAATAATAATGAATCCCTACATTTATATAGTGCTTTTGTTTTGAAATGCATTTTTTTTTTTTTTTTTTTTGCAGTGTATTTCAAAATAAAAAGGTCATGGATTGATATTTAAGATGCCTAAATCATAGGAGAACAGAAAGGGATGAAATGTAAACAGTAATTTGAAACAATTAGCCTACCTGTTACAGTATGTTAAATAATAAGGTTATATATTTTATAGAATTGACCTTCGTGAAATTGCATCTAAATATGAAACTGTAATATAGTGGCCATATTTTAAAATATTTTATGGGCTAAAGATTATTTTAAGAGTTATTTACTATTACTATTTAAGGGTAGAGGTATTACTTGCCAGATTCAATGTTCATCAAACATTCGTGAAGCTACAGTATAATTTCTGCAATTTTGGGACACCCCGCAAACAGTTTCAACCAATCAGCACAGGCAAAGTAGTAGTTTCCAGGAAACCAGCCTGCTGTCATTTTATCAGTAGTTCACAGTTCACGATGTCACACATGGACACCCACTGACAGTGAGCAAAACTCCCTTACAACTACGTAAGCTTGTTCAAAGCGGCAGACAGCTTTATCTATTGTTTTGATGCAGTATTTAGCACAAGAGAATAATAAATAGTTGATAAAAGACAGAACTCTCCTGTAACGTGAGGTAAGTAACAGTTTTTTTTAACTTATGTAATCACTGTTTGAAGACTTGTGACTATTCAAAAATGTAATGAATAATCTAAAATAATGAAAATTAAAGATCCATCATTTGAATAAACAATCAACTTCAAGTGCATGCAATATAATTTGCATTGTATAGCATTTGTTTTTCCTACTAGGAAGTTAGTGGTTACAGGTTTTCAGCTCTCTTAAAATATCTTCTTAAGTGCTCAACAGAATAAAGAAACTCAAAGGTTTGGAACCACTTAAAATTATTAACAAGACGTCATTAAATTGTAAGCATTTTTTATTTTTGTCTTTTCATCCTTTTAAGCATGAAAGTGGTTAATTCGTTAATAAAAAAGAAGCAGGTTTTTTCAGTCAATAGGTTTTGAAGTTGGATAAACTATGACAATTTGACATAATGTTTCTATAGTAAGTAAAATATTTTATTAAAAGTAAAAAAAAAAAATTAAAAGTTGATTTTAAACAAATAAAGTTTATTAAAATAAACATAACTTCCACTAATGTAAGTTACAATAATTATAAAAACAATAAATATAAACTGATAATAAATTGATAAACTAAATATTAAAAATATGTAAAAATAAACATCGTTAAACTAAACAGAACAAATAACGACTATTAAATGACTACATTTTGGTTATTCTACTAATAATGTTTCACAAGAAAAACATGTCAGGAATAAAAGTATTATCTGCTTCCAATGTTTTTATTAGATATTGTTATGTACAATATAATGTTCTACAGCAATTCATGTAAAATGTTTAATAAATTTTATAATTGTACTTTCTAAATGGTTTTCGCTCTTATCCTTCTAATCCTTTAAAGTTCAGGCCTCTTAAACATTGTACGCATCTTTTTAAATTCTACACATAAATAGGTTTTTGTCAGTCCTGTCACATTTACATTAAATTTAACAAAAATGCGTGTAATAAGGCTATGACCCGGAGTGACCTCATTTGACGGACAAGAAGCTGACAAGGATGCGTTTTATCATTGAATTGTATGATTTTAAGTTTGTTTTTGTATTATTATTTTTTTTAGAATGACAAACTTAAGTCAGGCCCTGTCACAATTTTTAAAAGTAAAAATGTACATTTCTGGTTGAATGTCCCTTATAAACAACAAATTAACATGGTTACTAAAGCTCTCTCTCTCTCTTTTTTTTTTGTTACCAGAGACAGGCATCAACTGTAACAGTCAACCCATATGATGCATACACACACCCCTTAGCAGAGAAGCAGTCTGTGATCTATTCCCATTCTTTGTTAAGACCTTTGCTTCCAAGGCCTGCCCAAAATCACCCACCACCCAGAGTCCCCATGACTAGCAACCCAAAGCGTTGGGTGATAAAGCCCTTCTCCCCTAAGCTAGAGCAGTTGGATTTACGCTCCATACTGAGCCCTACTGACCAACCACAGTCGCTAGAGAAAACGTGGAGTAGCAGTCAGGACGATGATTCTTTTAATTATAGCTTGGAAAGCACAACAGTAACAGGCATGCAGCCCACTGTGATGGTGTCATCTGAGAGTGGCAAAAGCACTCCAGAAGTGGTTGTCCAGGCTCGACAAGTGTCTGTGTCTGAGGATGGAAGTGACAGTGAAGACTGGAGGCCCAGTACCCCAAGCAACCCTAGCAGCCCTAACAGCAGCACAGGTTCACATGTTGGGTTCTATTCCTTTGTAGATGACCCAGCTAGCCCAGAAGCAGAGCTTAATAAAGTTTACATGGTTTCTCCAACAAGACAGGCCAAGTTAAACACCCTGAAGCAGAAGAACACCTTTAAACTACAGACTTACACAGAGGGAAATAGACCTGGAAGGCTGTTTGAAGAAACGAATGGAGATGACCTCTACCGAGTTGAGGAAGCCTCCACGGAGGAAAATCCAGACCGAATTGAGATCATTCGAAATCAGGCACCCAAGAAAAGCCCTGCCCTTAAAGAACAGTGGAGTGCCTTAGAAAATCTGGACCTCAGTAACACTCCACAAAGGCTCCTGGATGGGTTTAGTTTGCTCTACAAACCAGTGAGTGCCAAGACTGAACAAGCCAGGGTTGAGCCTGAAGCCATAGACAAGGAGCAAATTGACTTCAATGCAGCACGAAAGCAGTTTCTAATAATGGAACAATCAAAAAAGAATGCCTTCCAACAGAGTCATCAGCATCTCCCTTACTCCCCCAAAATGCGAGGACGAACTATGTCCTCAACAGCCAGCATCTTTACTCCAAAAGAAGTAAGCAAAGAGAATAGTCTAGAAGAGAATCAGTTCACACTAGCATCACAACAAAAGACAGAAGTAAACACTGTGACTGTGACAGAAGATCAAAAAAATGGAGTTCTGAGTGTTGCTATAGATGATGTTGAATCTGATCTTGGTGAGCTAACAGTAGGTTATACCAGTAATGAGAGAATTTCAAATGACCCTTCCATTTCGGAGATGGGAAGCAGCTTGGCTTTGCTTAGTACGGAGGAGACTCCCATTCAAAGGGAAATTAGAATTTCTAGAGAACGAGAAGAGGATTTGCGGCGATCAAGGGGTATCTTGCGCACAGACATTTCAGAGATGGTGGAGATCAGGACAAAACCAATTCTTTCCTTTTCATCATCACAGATAAAAGCTGCAAAATCCAAGGAACCAAACAAAGTAAGCTTTCTTATTCAGAGAGAGCTTGAACTTGACAAACAACAACAGTTCCCAATCCCAGATCATAATCAAAAAAACCAACCACTGGAAAAGAAGTCGTCATTTGAGTCACATCCACAAGAAATTCCAAACATATCTTTGAAGGCAAGTCAAAGAGAAAATGAACTAGAACAAAGAACAGATTCTGCAGATGACATGTGGATTACAGAGCAACCTGAATTATTAGAGGAAGGTGACCTCTCTGACACAAAGGAAGTTCTTTCCCCTTGCTGTCCACATCGACATCCTGATGAATCTACGCTTCAGAGAAGCACTGACTGCAGCACTTCTAGAAGCAAAGTCCAAATAGGTCCATATTCTGAGAAAAACGACTATTCTAAAGTAAGGGTTTATAATGAAAATGGTGTTGACAGCCAAAACAGTAATCCTAGAAGACAGAAAAAATACTCCTGGAATGTGGAAAATGACAATAACATGCTACAGAAGAACAGAGTATACTCTCCAACTATTCTGTCCCAACTGAATCTTGAAAAAACTAGGTACAGCCCTTCCTGGAGATCTCACCTTGAGCCAACCAATTGGAAACCTAAAATGCAGAATGCCCCAGACAGTATCCGCCAAGAAATCGAAGAGGACCTCAGAAGAGAACAAGAGCTTCAAGAGCTAAGAGAGTTTATCTCAGTACCCAACTCAGCTGTGACTTCGCTGAAAACTTCCTCTGAACCCAGATCTCCACTAATCGGGAGTGAGGAAAACTTATTATCATCAGAAACTCCAAAGAGGCACATAGAAGAAGTGGATTCTATGCCTCCAGAAAAGAAGACAGATCATAGTTCCCCTTATTCCTGGAGTCTGGCTACTTCCTCTGTATTCCAGTTATCCATGGCAGGTATAAGAATCTGTTTGGTCACAATGCACTTAAAACATGTAAACATAGAAAATGGGTAAGGTGAAACTGCATACAGGTACCATTGTCATTCCAATTACCTGTTGCCAGGAAACAGTCCTATTGTTCTGTACAAATGCATTTCATAACTTTCTTGTTCATAGCTAACTGATTAACTTAAGTGTTAAATGTTTATGGATGTCACCAGCACCAAGGAATGAGAAAGAATTGCCAACTTAGTTTCTGAACTTTGGACATAACATGGCATTCTGCTTCACTGAAGAATGATTAATCATTTACTTTGTGGATGTAAATCTACATTTCAAGTTAAGGTGTACTTTTCAAACAATCAAATGTCATGTTTTCCAATGTAATTTGTCCTGGTGGCTAGTGCCCTCTAGATATAGAGCAAGTCCACAGTACACAAATCAGTTCAGAATCTGTAATTATTGAATCATTGATCATCCTAATCAAGTTGATTCATAGAAGCTTTTGTTTCAGAAACACTCGGGAGAAAACATGACTAGCAAAAAAAGTCTAAACAAAATGTGTCAAAATACAGCAAAAAAAAAAAAAAAAAAAAAGTATGGGAAAACAACTTTAATACATTAGCTTACATTAACTAATACAACTCATTTTACAGTGTAACCCGTGTGTGAATGAAGCAGACTCATTTTTCCCTGTTTATCTTTCCAGATAAAAGTCAACAGATGTCCTCACCACTACAGAATTCCAGACTGCCTTCTATGTCAATAATAACACCCCAGCCTTGGGGCAACCAAAAGCCCATGTCCCCAACAGTTTCCTTGATAACCCCCATCAAACCCTTGAGTGCACCGGTTGACATGTTATCACCCACCTCTCAAAAAGGTCTGACTGAGACACTGCTCAAGGACTTTGAGGACAGGAAAATAAAACTGAAGCTGGAAGAAAGTGCAGTGAGTAGTCTCATTTAGCTGAATTTCACAAATGATTAAAAAAAAAAGTGTGATTATAAAAAATAGAATTCATTATTTTTTTACCAAGAGACTGTTTTCAGACACTATTGACACAATACTGTGTTTTAACCACTTATAAAAGTGACTTTTGCATAATACGTCCCCTTTAAAACTAAGCTAATTTTTCTTTCCTCATTTCTTTATCTCTTTATAGTATGCTGGAATCCAACCTATCGATGCCATAAACAATGAGGTAAGATGAGGTTTTCAATGTCTTGTGAGTTCTGTTGATCCGGTTTGATCATGTTGTGTAACTGTGGTTTCTCTGCAGGTCGTAGAGGCCACCCGTGTAACAAGGCATAAAAACCAACGAGCCTTGCAGTGGGAGGCAGGCATGTACGCCAACCAGGAGAGCGAATGAATCGACAGCAACTTAACAGATGCACCAACATAACAGCTGCAATCCCTCGGTGGACTGGATTTAACTCCATACTGCACTTACAAGCAAACTACACTTGCACCACCTCACTATATAAAGTCAATGCCTTTAAAACATGGACATTTCATTCAGTTTAGCTATAGCTGTTCAGAATTGACTGGCATTATGGAATTAGGTGTAGGAGTGGAGAGCATCTTGCCTGCTTGAGGTGAAGTGTATACATTATACAGATTAGTAACATCCCCAACTGTCAAATAGTTTTTAGGTGAGGCTTGCTTTTTGAATGAGGAATAAAATTAAAGAAGTAAATTAAAACCACGGCCAAGTTTTTACACAAACAGAAGGGCCCATGAAATCTGAACATGGACACAAACTCATTTAGACACAAGCTTGTAGATTTAATGTAGTAATTTCTATTTTGAAATAATGCTGAATTTTGTTTTTTACTGAAAAACCTTTTTTCTAAATTGTTTTATTTTTTATCATTTGTATTGAATATTGAAGATGCTAATTATGGCTTTGGAGATTTTTGCAGTATTGTAAGCTAAATGTCTTATAACGATTGTCTTTTTAAAGTGCTACATTAAGGTTGTATTTTGTTTCAATAGTAGTCTATGTTTAATATCAAGAGATGATACTGTTGTCTACTGTTTTTAATAATAATAATAATAATAATAATAGGCTGATCATGAAAGAGGTTTTCTTTCTACTTATATTTTAAGAAAACAAAAATAAATAATTGTTAAAGAATTTGGGTATTATTTGAGGTATTTGCTTGTGCGCTGTATTTCAAATTATTTCAATTTATGTTTATTTCTATAGCGCTTTTACAATGTAGATTGTGTCAAAGCAGCTTAACATAGAAGTTCTAGTAAACTGAATTTGTGTCAGTCCAGTTTTTAGAGTTCAGTTCAGTGCAATTTTAATTTCACTGCTGAAAGTCCAAACACTGAAGAGCAAATCCATCGATGCGCAGCTCCACAGGTCCAAATCCAAGCAAGCCAGTGGCAAGAAACAAAACTTCACCAATTGATGAATTTAAAGAAAATATAAACCTCAAGTGAAACCAGGCTCAGTTGGGCACAATCATTTCTCCTCTGACCAAACTTCCTGTGCAGAGCTACAGTCTAGGCACCGGAGGGTGGAGAACACTAGACGTCCATCATGGAGAAACCGCAGGTGTTCAGGCTGGCCCACAGGATCAATACAAAGACTTATCTGTCACTGTGGTCTTTCAGGATCAGTCTCATGCTTTCAGGAATCAGTCTTGTGTTCAGTCTCAGTCTCAAGTATTTAAACTGCACCACTGTAGCCTATTTGTTGTGATAGTGATTCTGACTTTGTTTCATGTTTTAAAAGCTGAACCTTGTTAATATGTTGGGACAAATATGCTATTAATTTAAATAAGCAAGTAATTTAAAATTAGTAATTCTCGAAAAAAAAAAAAAAAAAAACTTTAAATCAGCTTAGAGTATGTGCAATAAATCTGAGTGTCTTGTTTGCTAATATTGACAAGCATCCCGCTCTCAGCATAGCCTACCTGCTGTCTTTCCTTACATGCATGGTTTCAGGTCCTAATCCCTCTCTGAATATAACTCTGCAATTTCCGAAAGATTATTTTATCAAGCTAAATAATTACTGTTCAAAAACTATTTTTTTGATTATGCTTTGAATGCGGTACATGCATGACAATTGGACTACTGCGCCCCCTAGTGAATAAACATCATTAACATACCAATATAAATGCATGCATTTCAACTAGCCTAAATGTTTGGTCATTATTGAATAAAGCCATAAATGGTAAATAAATAAATAAATAAATAAATAAATAAATAAATAAATAAATAAATAAATAAATAAAAATTCTAAGATTGAACCCTTATGTGTTGGTGACACTTTATGTTCTCCGGTAAAATAAGTGCAATCTCAGGGATTTTACAAGCAGCAACAAGTTTCCTTTAAAAATCACTTTCATTTCAGTCACACAGCTTCCAACCTGCATTATCTTTTGCACTTTCAAATTAGTTAAAATCCATACCTAGTGGATACACTCCTGTGAGTATGTATGCCAATTTCTTTCCCTGCATGAATCAACACTGAGATCTATATGAACGCATGAAACGTTTTATTGTGTGTGTGTGTGTGTGTGTGTGTGTGTACAAATTATCATGTTGCTCTGAAAACTGATATACAGGATAATCTCTAGACCATATGTAAAATACTTTGGCTTTTAGTGGTCAACCTGACTCTCTTAA
The DNA here is from genome assembly GCF_052040795.2 of Danio rerio. Lineage (NCBI taxonomy): Eukaryota > Metazoa > Chordata > Actinopteri > Cypriniformes > Danionidae > Danio > Danio rerio. Next base: position 14,959,894 of record NC_141031.1, read on the forward strand.
AACAGTCATATGCTACTGAAGGTAAAATTATTCCTTTTTGTTACATTTTTTTTTGTAACAAAGAGTGCTGTCAGAAAGGTGTATCTTTTTAACAGATTTTTTTTTTAAAGAATAGTTTTAATAATTCATTTCAAATAAATATATTTTTTTGTCTTTACCATGATGACATTTTTAAATATTTTACTGGTTATTTCAGAAGCTACCATTCAGTCTAACATGCAATGAGCTATATATGCAGAGCTAGAGTTTTTGAGCCAATAATGAGCTTCCGGTAAAAGCTTTATGTGACTATTTTCAATTTCATAACATTCCTTTTACAGCATTGATGTTGGAATTTAATTCAAATATAATCAGATAAATAGACTTAAGCATCCATTTGGTAGTTAAACCATAAAAAGAGTTGAAAGAGTGTTTAAACACACACACCATCATTAGCAGCAGGGAAGTGCAGAAACTCATTTGAAAATACTGGGGTAAAATTAATTAGCATATTTTAAAGACATGGCGAGGAAAAATACAACTTAATGCAGTGCTTCTTGTTTGGTCTGATACCCACTTTACATCGTATCTCAGCCAGGCAGTGAAGATCGCTGTTTTTTAAAGAAATCAGGTCTTAACAAGGCGATTTTGTATGGGATGACAATTAACCGGAAGCCCTGGTGCTGGCTGACTAAAATTAAAAGTCTGTGTGCATAAATCCCATTTAAAGGATAGTCATCGTACCATAGTGGTATTATCTGTAGCTAACTAAAAAATTTAAATAAGTGGGCTAATAATATTGATCTTATATATAAAAGGCATCAATTAAATGTAAATAATTTATGTAAAAATTTACAGATTTTATTCCATCCAAGCTAAAAGACTTTTGCTTTAGAAAAAAATATTGTGTAAATATTGTGTAAATATATTTTATTATATGAAATATTGTGAAAATGTCCTTGCTCTATTAAGAAATATCTGAAAAAAGTTCAAATTTCTTTTTCAAATATTTTCCAAATGTTGTTTAACAGAGCAAGGCAATTTTCACAGTATGTCTGATAGTATTTTTTCTTTTAGAGATTGTCTTATTTGTTTTATTTAGGCTAAAATAACAGCAGTTTTTAATAAAAAAAAAAATAAAAAAAAAAATATATATATATATATATATATATATATATATATATATATATATATATATATATATATATATATATATATATATATATATATATATATATATGCCCCTTTAACCTGTATAATTTTTTGATAGTCTACAGAACAAATCATCTTTTTATAATAACTAGCCTAATTGCCCTAACCTGCCTAGTTAACCTAATTAACTGAGTCAAGCCTTTAAATGTCACTTTAAGCTGTATAGAGGTGTCTTGAAAAATATCTAGTAAAATATTAACTACTGTCATCGTGGTAAATACAAAATAAATCAGTAATTAGAAATGAGTTAATAAAACCATTATGTTTAGAAATGTGTTGATAAAAATCTTCTCTTTGTTAAACAGAAATTGGGCAAAAATAAAAAGGGGGTTAACAATTCAGGGGGACTAATAATTCTGACTTTAACTGTAGCCTATATTTATACATAGCATTTATACACCTACTTCTTTTGTCTTAAAGATTCAGACATCTTAAGATTCCATCCTGTCGATCAAATGGGGCCCATTCTGAGTTTAGTGGAGCCAGTGGTTGTCATCAATAAATTGGGGACATCTTTCTTTGAGATGGCCCTCACACAGACCGTGTACAACCGTTCGATGAAGGCAGCAGCAGGAGATAGCAATCAAGCACAGGCAATGTCCTCACGCTTTCTTCTAATTCAGAGCGTGTTGTCCTCTGTGATGGCAATGTTGTCCATCATTCCACTGAGTCGTATGGCAGACCATCATGGACCTAAAGTCTTCTTGGTGTCATCTCAAATGGGTTCTGTTTTGGGCATGTTTACGCTTGTCATCTTCATGTACTGTGAGGTTCCCCTAGAGTTTCTTTACTTGGGATCTTTGTTGCATGGATTGAGCGGAGGTGGGCCAATGTTCTGGGCCGGGGTGGCTGCTTTGGCATCTCTGAGCTCAGAGCAGAGAAAACGCACTCTTAAACTCAACATCGTGGACTTCTGTTTTGGGATCGCAGGGGTTGTGGGAGGTCTCCTTTCTGGATATCTGTACCAAGTAGGACCATCAGTTCTCCTCCTGACAGCCATTTTGATCACCGCTGTTGCACTATTGTACTCTGTGTTCGCCCTCTCTGATTCAAGATTGTCTTATTCTGAGGGTGAGCCGCTTCTGCCAGAATCTGAAAGTGGGAAGACAATGGATCGAGTTTCTTTAGGGTTGCTAATGACATCCATGATGTTGTTCATGCTAGGAATGGTCGGAGCAGAAAATGTGCTCCAGCTGTTTGTGCTGAAGCCTCCTCTGAGCTGGGACTCAGTGTGGGCAGGATATGGCAGGGCGGCCACCAGCGCCATGTACCTCAGTAGTTTTTTAGCAGTCCTAAGTTTGTTCAATGTGATGGGGGACACAGCCCTTACACTTCTTGGTATTGTGTCCAACTGCACTGGGATGGCAATCATGGCATTCGCAATGGAAAGCTGGATCTATTTCCTGGGTGAGTTGATCTTAAGATAATTAAAAGTCTTTTTTATGTGTTCTGGGTGATATACATTGGAACATCACAGCTTGCAATACATGGATAAGTGTCCTAGAACAGGGGGTTTCAACAGAGGTGTTTGAAACCTTGGTAAACTCCTGAAGAACTTAACTTAAGTTTAAATAAATAAGAAAAAAAAAGCTAAATATAAGGTTTGTGTACTATTTAAGTTATCATTGTCTTAAAAATTTGGATATAGACTATTTCAATGTGGCAATATCATTGGCCCATGAACATTTCCTACTTGCTGTCAAACTATTTCGTAACTGTAACAAGATGTAATTGAATCATATCTTAACATTAAAACAGCTGTCATAACATTATCTAGCAATATGTGGACCTTTTTGGATTCTTGGAAGCTATGTAAATTAAAAATGTAATACAGGAAAGACGTTAGGACCATTTTATTGTTTACATCCCTCAAAATGGTCTATATGACACATGAGGACTTTTCAATTAACTTTTAATGCATAGTGTAATAGATAGTATAAAAATGTGTACCATCCATCAAAAAATTGTTAAATGGGAAAATATAACAATTAAAATACAGCACAATGGAAGATAAAATATACTTCAAATTCTACATCTTGAATAAAATGTGTATAACTTTCTTCAGAAGAAAAAATCTACCTCTACATATACAATGCTGATGCATATAAGACATCTGAAGATGAGGCTTTAAATATCTGACTTTATTTCACCATTACTGCTGGATTCACTTTGCATTATATAAAGTAAAAACAATCTTTTAAAGAGTATCCTTTCAAAGAGCCAGATTTGATGCAGTGGCCAGAAATATATTTAAGACAGAATACAAAAATGTTTGTTGAATTAATGAGGGTAGAGATAACAAAGAATTAAAACATACAAACATAAACATCTATTTATCCTGTGTGCACAGATCCATTTTTTAATGGTTATTTTGGGGCTTTTAAGTTTGTTTGTTTTTTTATCTGTGCAAATATTAATATGTTTTCATCTGCGATTGATTTTTATGACATCTTTAATTGTTACTCAAAATAAAATTATATTGCATCACTCCTGGTAATTCTGTTAATCAAATATTAACTGTTGGTTGCACCTGTAAACAGATATATTATTAAATAATTATTATTATTTATTGTATATTTTAAAAAATATTAAGTAATAACAAGTTCTTTTTAGGTTTAAATAAAATTGTAAGAAGCAGTTTTCTTCTGAAATGTTCACAGGTTTTTATACAAGTAGTACACTTAAAACAACAGTTCACCCATAAATGAAAATTGATTCACTATTTACTCATCTTTTTTTGTATTTAGCAAAAGAAAGAAACTCATAAAGGTTTGAAACAAGTAAAGGGTTCATATGGCTCATATGAATCTTTAACTCAAGTAAAGTAAACCTACTCAAGTGTTTTGAAAAAACAAAACATTTGGATTAATACAAATCTGAAAGTTATTTGACTTTAAGCGGCAAGGAACTCAAATTGCAACAGGTAACAGTAATGGAAGGGAAGAAATCTGAGAGATTAAAAAAAACTTAAAGAAACAACGGCATTAATGTCAAAAAAGGACCTTTATTTTTAAAAGTGTCTGAAGAACCAAAAATTGTGTGCAAAGATAAAGACACATTGATATACATCCATCAAGACAACATGCTTTAAGTTTTTTTTTTTTTTTTGAAAACTTTTATTTAGAAAAGAAGAACTGCACAATATAAAACAGGAAGTAATCTGCGAGAGACTGGAATACAAGAACTGTACATACAATTACAAAGTGATAGGAAAATAAGTAACAAATAAGAAAAAGAAATAAAAAAGAAAAGAGAAGAAGATAAAGGAAGGGGAAGTATAAAATGAATTTAAAAACACAGAAAGCATTCAATATTAATTTACAGGAAGCATGTTTCTAAATTAACTTGCAGAATTTTTTTTTGTTAGATAAACATAGCTTTAAGTAAGGAATCAATTTTAATTAATAAATGAGCAAATGAGGGAGAGGATTTAAGAATTTGTTGTTTGTGGATGAAGAATTGTGCATATATTATGAAAAAGTGTGTGTATATATATATATATATATATATATATATATATATATATATATATATATATATATATATATATATATATATATGTATGTATGTATGTATGTATGTATGTATGTATATATATATATATATATATATATATATATATATATATATATATATATATTCTTCATTTTTATTTTTACTATTAGAATAATAATATCTTTCAAGTTGAAGAGTTTTTTCATTGATTGAGATTTATTTTGAAAAATTACAATTATGTAAATCTAGCCAAAACGTTTGTGAGATTTTACACGTAGAAAACGTGTCGACGTTTCCTCACTTTCCTGACAGAATAAAGTATTTGCAGTATCAGTAAATTTTGAGATAAATGCATTGACTTGGTATAATTTGTGTAGAATTTTCAAGTGAATTTTCTTTGCTTTGTTTGGGATTACATATTTATATAGAAGAAGCCATGTCCTTTTCCAATCAATATTTTGTATTAAAAGTGCAGGTGATCTGCCTGTTAATATAAATCTCTGAAAGTCCCTCCCCTGCCATCCACAGCTATGCCTCCTTAACACGACAAAAGATGACAACACAACTCTGTCTTGTGTTGAGCTAAAGCTAAATCTTGGCCGATGGCGATCAGGAATTACACTCATTACTTAGTCATACTTACATGCTATTTCTGACCGAATATTTAGAGTAGCGGTAAACTATATAGGGAGCGTATCACAGGTCGTCATTGTTAAAAAATCTGTTAAAACCAATGTAAATATTACACATACTTCAGCTCAGTAAAGCAGGCTAGGTGGAATAGCGTTATTTACTTGTTTTGTTTTTAAACTAAATAAAAATCTACATTATCGATGCTGTAAAAGGTCCCTTATGAAACTGAAAATAGTCACATCAATCCATCGCCGGAAGCGATAGATTTCAGTGGCTGAACAACACTTTTGTGCATATAACCCACTCAAAAGAACTCAATCTACATCAGCTTTGAGGGACTAAAATACTTTAAAATCATAACATTACCTGTCTAAGAGAAATACTTCAGCCATGTCGTCCTTCCTCCAGCGTGCAAAAGTAAATTCGATATTGATTCAGGATTTTAAGTTTTAAGTAATTTTAAGTTTTGATTTGCCATTTTTTTACCGCTCGCTCTCACGCTCACTCTCTCATGTACAAACAGTTGCGCAGTAGCTCAAATCTGCATTTGCTGACAGACAGTTTGAGCTTCTTATCAGAATTATGGGAGTTGTTAGGCTGACGCTATTTTAATTGGATGAACATTTTTTAGTTTTATGCCTTACCCAGAATATAAAAAAATACATTTAGATCATTTACTATCTTAATGCACCATTAACTCTGACCAACATGATTTTCCTCTTAGAGCAGTTAGATTTTTTTGTTGCAGAACTCGAAGAATAAGTTTGTTGTTGCATTTCTTATCATATATTCTAAAAACGTATTATAATAAGAAGGGTTTTATGGTTCTTTTATTTATATATTAAATATAATGTTTTGTTAAATGAATAATTTTTTTGTGATAGCATTTACAACAATGTTAAATTTCTTATATGGGATAGGAATCTGGTGAATTTTTATGAATTGTTTGTAAGTTAACAAGTTTTCCGAGTCATCAAATAAGGAAAATAAATGTAATATATCTCTGTCGTACTAATTTGCAAAAATTAATAAATAAATAAATAAATAAAGATTTATTTGTAATTGTGAGACAGCCAGAGGGATCATGATGTTTGCCTGTGTACCCATGCCAACACTGCGAGCTATGCTCTCCAAGAACCTGCATCCGCAACAATATGGTAAACTGCAAAGAAAACATACACACACACACAAATAAATAAATAAATATATATATATATATATATATATATATATATATATATATATATATATATATATATATACACACACACACACACACACACATACTAGTGAGGTCTTATTGTTATAATGTTAAATAACTGATACAATAAATACTTTGTCTCTTGGCAGGCCGAGTCTTTGGGCTGCTCCAGTTGCTTCTGGCTGTGACTGATCTTTTATCAAACGTCTGTTTCACTTCCATTTACCCGCTAACTCTCAGGTGGTTCAGTGGCTTCTGCTTTATCCTCTCCTGTGCTATTAGTTATATCAGCGCTGTCCCGATCATGTAAGTAAATCTGATGAATCTGATGATTCTTCTCAGATAATGTATAACAGCTTATTTTGTTTTTCAGTTATCTAAGTGGCCGAACCTTGAGAGATGGAGCCATCTGAGAGGAGTGCCATTTACATGAAAATAGTTTAGATTCAATACTAAGGAGTCCCAAGAAGACATGGTGATGGATAAATAAATAAATAAATAAATAAATAAATAAATAAATAAATAGATAAATAAATAAAACTTGCCTAAAAACTTTGTATTCACTAAGAAAATCTTTGTGTGAAATAAAATGTTAGTGTTCCCAAGAATCAATGTTTTGTTAGATAACAAAAAACAAAACAATAACATGTAAAATTGTAACAAATGGGTTTCTGGTGGAACAGAAAAGTTTTATAAGCAAAAACAAATGTCTGTCTTGTCAAAAATATATTTTTATTATTAAAGTGGAAAAACCCTAAGCCAAATTGTAAAAATATACACTGATACTGACACGTCACATAAATACAGGAGAAGAATAGAACATTCCGTAAACATACCTTCTCTGCTGTCTGATCATGAATCCATTATTCTATAATTATTCTAATTATATTTTTAGCTCAGTTGGAGGTTTACATTTTTGTTGCACTGTATTTTGACATCTCTAAAATACCTTTAAATTAATCTTATTTTCATAAACAGCCTTTAATATGATGGTCCCTTACATATAAATATATTTTTTCTCCACATACCTATTTTATTTGGAACAATAAAAATATTAGATCTCTTAAAAATCTTTTTTTTTTTTTTAGAACTGGTTTAATAAACATATACTTTTAGTTAGTAAGCTTTTAGATGCCCCTTTCTCATATGAAAAATGTATGCTTCAGTTCCCCTTCGGGGGGAACTCCAGCACTATAAGTGGATTTGATGTTCTAAATCCACGTATGGGAGATTCGGTTCAGAAGCTACTCGTCTGAAAGAGTATTGAACGGGCCAATTAAGAATGAATTGGCAGCGCAAGCCTGCGCAGGTGTGCGGCATATGTGCGGCAACTGAGTATATAAGCACACCTGGCGCCAGCAGACGCTATCCTTTTGGCTTCAGAGACTTTTCTGATCGAGCTTCATGAGGGTTCCTCCTGCTGTCTACAGCCACTTCGAGCGAACGATAGTCTCCCTGTCCAGAGCGAGTCCACGCAGCGGCAGATGGTCGAGCTGGGTTTCTCCCTTGCCTGGCGTCCCTTTGGGTCCGGTCCTCCAGAGCGGTGCGTATTGTTGCAAAGCATCCTAAAAGAGCAACACAGTCGTGCAGCACGTCCTTTTCAGGACGACGCTCCGACTGTCTGTTTCTGGTTGCGGGGGTTTCTTGGCTCCGGATGATGGGCACGATCACTGCATTACATGTTTGGGGGTCCAGCATGTTAATGTGGTGCTCGGGGGCGGTTCATGTTGTCACTGCGATGCCATGACCGTCGCGCAGTTGAGCTCGCGGCTAACTTTCGTGAGAGAGCGAGCCACCCCTGTCGCCTCCTGTTCTGCAGCGGGCGCTCGGGCAGATCTAAGGGCTTCAGCGAGAGATAATCCGCCGCCTAAGGGCTCGCGGACCTCTCGCTCCTCCAAGCGCTCCATCCAAGCTTCGGGCGCTGGGAGTGATCCGTCTAAATCAGATGGTTACTCTCACGCTCGCTGACACCGGAGATCAGATGTCCTCCGCGGCATCGGAGGGTGGGCTTTCATTGTCCGACGATGATCCGGACCCGCTCGCCCCCGCTCGACGTGTTAGCCATGCTTTCCCGGGCTGCGGACCGACTAGAGGGGCGTTCCCTTCTTCCCGGCGACGCACAGTAGGCTCACGCGGTCTTAAAGAGCACCTTTTTTCTGCTCGTGCTGCGTGTTCCTCCACTCTCACCATTCTTGGTGGTGGAGCGGCCAGGGGGTATGTGGCGATTCCTCAGGTTGAGTGTGCGATGGCGGTTAATCCGCGCAGCGCCTCTTCTTGGCGGGGTCTGCCTAGTCTCCCATCCAAAGCCTGTGAGTTTTCGGCTCCCTTGGAGCTAGAGCTTACAAAGCTACGGACCAGGCTGCATCCGCCTTGCATGCGATAGCCACCGACCAGCGCTACCAAGCGCAGGCGCTGGCCGAGCTGCACGAGGGTGGGTCCAACCCAGGCTTATGAGCTTCGCACCGCAGCCGACTAAAGCTCTTCGGACTACTAAGTCCGCTGCGTGTGCTTTGGGGAGGACGATGTCCACACTAGTGATCCAGGAGCCCCACCTCTAACAAAACTTGGTTGATATGCGCGAAGTTGACAAAGTCCGCTTTCTTGGCTCGCCCATATCCCAAGCTGGTCGGCGACACAGTCTGCGAATTCACCCAGGAATTCGAGGCAGTGAGAGAGCAGTCCGATGGGTGATGTCTAATCGGCGGCCCTGTAAGCCCGCTCCACCTGCCGTGCCATACATACCTGCTCCTCGCCGAAGGCGCCCGCCTACGAGAGCTGCACCGCCCCTGCACTCGCCTCTGGCGAAGCGAGCGCGTCGAGCACCTCGGAAGCAGGCAACTCCCCCTGCCCAGAACGCCGCTAAGTCCGGCAACGGACCGCGAAGCGTCCCTGGGACAGGTCATCTGGAGAGGAGGGAACTTGCTCTTTCCCCGCTGGAGGGCGGGGCGCCATTTCCAACGGCACCTTTTACTGCCATGAAATGAAAGTGCACTTTTCCACTTCCCCGGAGGTGACAGCCCGAAATCTGCCAGTTTGAGCTCAGCTCTCTAGCTCGTAGGTTCGGTGCACTCCGCCAGTGGCTCACGGGCACTGCAGGCCCTGCCAGCCTGGGACGCGCCGCCTCTCAGCTCGCAAGGTCTGCATGCTCCGCCAGCGGCTCACGGGCGCTGGGGGGACGGTCTCCTCCAGCTCTTCTGTGGGACCCTCGCGCTCCCCGGATTAGCACACCCGCTCCGCGCTGCCCCTCCACGGGTACGTCAACGATTGCTGCGATGACGTCATTAGCGAGGGCTCTGCCTGCCTGGTTAGCGCAGGCCAGCCCCTCGCGGTGGCTCATACGCGTGATCAGACTCGGCTACGAACTGCAGTTTCGAACGGCCTCCCAAGTTCACGGGCGTGTATTCACCAGGGTTAATCCCCTGTCCGCCCCTGTCTTGCGAGAGGAGATTGCTGCCCTCCTGGCGAAGGGTGCAATCGAGCCAGTACCTCCAGCCGAGATGGAGAGCGGGTTTTACAGCCCGTACTTCATCGTACCCAAAAAGAGCGGTGGGTCACGGTCAATCCTAGATCTGCGCGTTATGAATCGCTGCCTTTACAAGCTGTTGTTTAGAATGCTTACGCAGAAGCGCATCTTCTGATGCGTCCGCCCTCAGGATTGGTTTGCAGCCATGTCTCCATTTTTCCACGCCACCTTCAGTTCTGCGGTTTGCGTTCGAAGGTCGAGCATGGCAGTACAAGGTCCTCCCCTTCGGGCTCTCTCTGTCTCCGCGGGTCTTCACCAAACTCGCGGAGGGTGCCCTAGCGCCCCTTCGGCTCGCGGGCATCCGCATACTCAATTGTTTCGACGATTGGCTGGTTTTAGCCCACTCTCGGGAGTAATTGACTGCGCACAGAGATGAGGGGCTCCGGCATCTTTGCCGATTGGGGTTGCAGGTCAACTGGGAAAAGAGCAAACTCGCCCCGGTGCAGAGGATCTCTTTTCTCAGAATGGAGCTGGACTCGGTCACCATGGTAGCGCGCCTCTCCGGAGAGCGCGCTCGCCTGCTGCTGAACTGTCTGAGGGAGCTCGACAGCAAGTTAGTGGTCCCACTGAAATATTTTCAGAGGCTCCTGGGGCATATGGCTTCCGCTGCGGCTGTCACGCCGCTCGGATTGCTCCATATGAGACCACTTCAGCACTGGCTTCAAGATCGAGTTCCGAGACGCGCATGGCATGCGGGCACACACCGAGTCTCTGTTACTGCGCTGTGTCGCCGCACCCTCAGCCCCTGGAACGACCCCTCGCTCCTGCAGGCCGGTGTGCCTCTGGGACAGGCGTCCAGTCATGTTGTTGTTTTGACAGATGCTTCCAGCACAGGCTGGGGAGCCGTGTGTCGCGGACATGCAGCTGCGGGCCTGTGGGTAGGTGCCCAGCTGCATTGACATATCAATCGCCTAGAGCTGTTGGCAGTGTTTCTTGCTCTCCGCCGTTTTTCTCCGGTGCTGGAGCAGCAACACGTGCTGGTCAGGACGGACAGTACGGCGGCGGCGTATATCAACTTCATGGGGGGTATGCGCTCTCGCCGCATGTCTCAGCTCGCCCACCGTCTGCTCCTCTGGAGTCACCCGCGGTTGAAGTTGCTGCGCGCCATTTACATCCCAGGTATGCTCAACCGTGCAGCCGATGTGCTCTCACGGCAGCAGATTCACTCTGGAGAATGGAGACTCCACCGCGAGTCTGTCCAGCTGATATGGGCGCGATTCGGGGAGGCCCAGATCGATCTGTTGCTTCCCCCGAGAACGCTCATTGCCAGTTGTTTTACTCCCTGACCGAGGGCTCTCTCGGCACGGATGCACTGGCCCACAGCTGGCCTCGGGGCATACGCAAGTATGCGTTTCCCCCAGTGAGCCTGATCGCGCAGTTAATGTGCAAGGTCAGGGAGGACGAGGAACAGGTTCTGTTAGTTGCGCCCCTCTGGCCCAACCGGACCTGGATATCAGAGCTCTCCCTCCTCGCGACGGCCCTCCCTTGGCAGATCCCTTTGAGAGAGGACCTACTTTCTCAGGGACAAGGCACCGTCTGGCACCCTCGTCCCGATCTCTGGAACCTCCACGTGTGGTCCATAGACGCGAGGAAGACTTAGGTAACCTGCCGCCCGCGGTGGTTGATACCATCATTCAGGCTAGAGCCCCCTCTACGAGGCGCGCCTACGCCCTGAAGTGGAGTCTATTCACTGAGTGGTGTGTCTCTCGCAGAGAAGACCCCCGATCTTGCCAGATCAGTGTTGTGCTCTCTTTCCTTCAAGAGAAGCTGGACAGTAGGCTGTCTCCCTCCACTCTCAAGGTTTACGTTGCTGCCATCTCCGCTCACCATGACGCGGTGGCTGGCGGCACCATGGGAAAGCATAACCTCATCATCCAGTTCCTCAGAGGCGCTAGGTGAATTAATCCAACTGGCCCCGTCTCACGCCCTCTTGGGATCTCGCCCTCGTTCTCACGAGCCTGCGATTTGATCCCTTCGAGCCACTTGATACAGTATCTTTAAGATTTCTGTCCCTGAAGACAGCTCTGCTGGTTGCGTTGGCCTCCATTAAGAGGGTAGGGGACCTGGAGGCATTTTCAGTCAGTGACTCGTGCCTGGAATTCGGGCCGGGATTTTCTCATGATATCCTGAGACCCCGCCCGGGTTATGTGCCCAAAGTTACTACCACTCCCTTTAGAGATCAGGTAGTAACCCTGCAAGCGCTGCCCCCGGAGGAGGCAGACCCAGCCCTGTCCTTACTTTGTCCAGTTCGTGCTCTGCGCATTCATGTGGACCGTACTCAGAACTTTAGATCTTCTGAGCAGCTCTTTGTCTGTTATGGCGGACGGCAGCAGGGAAGTGCCGTGTCTAAACAACGTTTATCCCACTGGATTGTGGAGGCCATTTCATGTGCTTATTTGAGCAGAGGTCAGCCGCGCCCCCCGGGAGTGCGTGCGCACTCCACTGGGAGCGTCGCATCCTCTTGGGCGTGTGCGCGCGGCGCTTCTTTAACAGACATTTGTAAAGCTGCGGGCTGGGCGACACCCAACACATTTGCAAGATTTTATAATCTGCGAGTGGAGCCGGTTTCCTCAAGGGTGTTAGGTACCTTTGGTGATTGAGGAAACAACTCGGTAGGTGTTGTACACGCTTGCGGTGCCTTTTTTCCCTAACACGGAGAGATGTGCACCCTCCTGTCTGTCAGTAAAGTTCCCCATTCGGTGAGCCCTGCAGATTCCTCCAAGGCCCCCAGCACTGACTCAGCGGAGGAGTCACTTGCTGGCCCATTACATTGTAGGTCTGCCCGCTGGTCAGCCGGCGTTTTTTGGGTATAGGTGCCTGCTATGGCCGATCCCCGCTGGTGATCCCCATATGCTTTTCCGCCACGGTTAAGTTCCCCCCCTGGGCGGACCCGTGCTTTCCCTATCTGCTAACCACCTTCTTATGCGCACTCCCCCTTCTCAGGGTTAGTCCATATGTAATTCCATTTGTTTCCCCCTATTGGGTGCGGATGGTCTCCGCAGCGTCCTCCCTACTGGGATGGCACACTTCCCAACGTACTGTCGTATATTCCTAGAATTATCTAGACACTAGCGACTCCCAAAAAAATATACCTATTTTTCTTTAAATCTTCTTTGAAGTGGGATAAGGGTTGGAGGACCGCGCCTCTCATGATCTGGGTGCGTCACGCTTGCCTGACCGCTCTCTCATGGTGGGTGTTGGTAAGGTGCAGTCATTATGGCGCTTTCAATGGGCTCCCATACGTGGATTTAGAACATCAAATCCACTTATAGTGCTGGAGTTCCCCCGAAGGGGAACGTTCGAGGTTACTAAAGTAACCCTTCGTTCCCCGAGGAGGGGAACGGAAGCACTATACTCCGTCGCCATAATGACTGTCCCTTAGCTGTTAAAAGTCTCTTCAGCTTAAAAAGGATAGCGTCTGCTGGCGCCAGGTGTGCTTATATACTCAGTTGATTGCATATGCCGCACACCTGCGCAGGCTTGCGCTGCCAATTCATTCTTAATCGGCCCGTTCAATACTCTTTCAGACGAGTAGCTTCTGAACCGAATCTCCCATACGTGGATTTAGAACATCAAATCCACTTATAGTGCTTCCGTTCCCCTCCTCGGGGAATGAAGGGTTACTTTAGTAACCTCGAACGTTTTCTCTTCCAGCTGTTTTGGTGCAATTTCTGATTGTGTTATAACTGTAGTCAAATCTGGCCCTAAAGGTTCCTTAAATTCATTTATTTTTAACAACACAAACCTTTTTGTTGATCAAAATCTTTTCAGTTCTCTGTCAAACAAAGATATTCACACAGTTAATAATAGATCTTTTGGCTTCAACTGAAAATAAATTAAATAAAAAAATAAATAAAGCTGTTGAAGTCTCAATCAAAATAAGTAATAATTGCTACCCAATAAATACCAAACTATCTAAATTTAATAACATTATTTCCCCCAAACACTCATTTTCAATACGAAGAAACACTAAATCGTTTATTTTAAAAGCGTACTTACTGTAAAGTGTTTTGGGTTGACTTGTCCGATTTTATTAAAAGATTCTTATTTCCAAACTTCTGTATAACCCTAAATATTGTATTCTTCGGTTACTGCCTGAACCTAGACCCATCTCATTATAAAATTATTATAAATTTATTGTTTTTTTCTGGCTAAATTTTACATTCATAAATGTACATTTCCAAAGAAACTTTTTATTTTCAGAAAGGATCTTGACTTATATGTGACATTCTTAATTATACTGCATGTAAAATACTTTGTTGGTGTAAATCTTTTAAACGTGTATAATTTGCTGGGGTTTATGTAACCATTTTGTCTCTTTGTTCATATTATGTCTTTGTATTTTTTTCTTGCATAATAATAATAATAAAACATTTTGTAAACAATTCACAAATTAAATAACAAAAAAAATCTGGGGTCCGTTCTTCGTACGTGGATTACTCAGTTAGCTGGATTTGGATATTGACATGATCCAGGATTGTTTCGTTCTTCAAAGCTGATCCGAGAGTTGTTGTCATAGCAACAGTTCTGCTAGCTCAAACCTGATCGGAAGCAGGTTCAGATCATATAAACAGGATTAGATCGGCTCAGTGCATGCAAAGATAATAGAGAAAGTATGTACCGAATTCTGATACTTTCTTACAGTAGTAGTTATATACACTTGGGAAAATAGTAAATAGTAATAGTAATATTTTAACTATATATATATATATATATATATATATATATATATATATATATATATATATAAAGTTATAGTTATTAAAAAAATAAACAAAGTTATAGTTATTAATCAAACATGCAATCTGCACCCCCGAAATAAAAATACAAAGACTGCCACCTGGTGGTGCAAAGAGAAAACTTATTGATATGAACTTTTTAGATCACTTTAGTACAAATTGTGTATGATAATAGAAATGCAGAATGTGACTTTTAAAACAATAAATAATACATTAATGCAGTCGTAATCATGTTTTGGCAGTTAATATGCCAGTGATTCGATGCTTTACAAAAGTTGCAGACGCCTTTCACAAAACAAAATGCTTTTGTAAACATCCAGTTATTCCATAAAGTGATTAATAAACCGGCTACTATAATAAAGAAAATCTTTTCTAAATGTAGAGCTAATTACATTGATATGCATTGAAATACATGATGAATAATCTTGACACAAGTGTAAAGCCTGCAGTTCACAATAAATGTGGAAAGTTATTGCATGTCATATTTAACAAACGGTTTACTGCTAATTTGATGTAATTTGCTCACATGGATAATTGAATATTAATCAGATGATGTCATTACGCTGCTGTGCCGTCAGCCAATTTTTACAGTCATTGCAACAGACGCAGCGATCTCAGATCAGTTCATCCAGACATTCTAATCTGATTCGCGAACTTGTTTGAAGAATAAAATAAGAGAGAGGTCAGTTATCAAGATTAAAAGATCCAGCATCTGCCAAATCATCTTAGATCATTTAAGCGAGGTACGAAGAACGGACCCCTGAACAAGTTAATGTTTGATCTGTAATGCCCAATAAATGCCACATGGTGTCACCTAATCGTCTAGTATTCACTGCCTCCTATGGCAGGGGGGGAAGTCAGTAAACCTTAAATTGACAACCTATTCCATTATTTTAGATAGTACCCAGACAGCACACATACGTTGGGCCGACGTCGGCCGAAGGTCAACACGTCGGCCCCTTTAATTCTAACATCGGTATATGGTCGGCCAAACATACGCATGATCGTTCGGTCGTGTGTTCTATTGTTCCAGCTCAACAAACGTCGGCTCTGCATCGGTTAACGACCAGAGGCCGACGAAGCACTTCATAAGCACTTTATCTCTCATGCCCATGAAGGAATCCGGCAACATATTTGGTTTACAAGTAAGTTTTTGCGTGCATAATAAATTAGACAAACGCGACATGCATCATGTGAACTGCGTCGGTCGGTCCAGCTTTAAATAGCCTACATTAATGCAGTAAAACTGACCAAAATGCCTACAACACATGATTTCAATTCATTAAAATATAAACATTTTTGTTGTTATGCTTAAATAATGAAAACGTTGTTTTTTTCTGGTGTTAACTGCTGTTTGCTTTTTTTTATTGTGGCTTTTTCTAATACATTTTTCCCAGTGTAAAAATCAAGTATGTTCTGCATGTTCGGCTGTTTAATTAAAATAAACACCTTTTTACAGAGTAACATCTTTGTTTTATATATACTTGCATTTATATTTATTGGTTATTTATTTTTGACAGTGAATCTGATGCACAAATAAGTGTTTGTTTTGTAACAGTTTAGTAGGCTATAAAGCTCGTCTTAAAGATAATAGCGTATATAAAACTACTAAATACATTTTAATTCAATATATAAAATACAAGGTTATTATTTAAATTGTCTATGGAGTGATCATGTTTATAAATGTAATACTGCATGACTTTGATGTGCGCGCGCGCGTCTCATTCCAACACTGGAGCGGAGGGGATGTTGCTATGGGAAACGAAGCTACAACACGACACGACACCACCTGAAAGACACAACACGACTACTCTCAAGCTGCCGTTTTGACAGTTTTTTAGGTAAGTTTAGTCCCTAAAACAAAGCAAATACTACATAAAACTGTTCCTCACACTTTTATTATTGGCAATTGATGAATATTCAGTTGAATATTATGTTATATAAGAGTGGTAAGTCTTCGTAAAAGTCCGTTAGCATATTAGCACTGGTAACGTTAGCGTCGGGGTAATATTACGTTAACTTACTTAATGTTAGCTCTTGTTAAACTTGTTTGTTAAAGTTTAGGCTTTTATTTATTCTTTATGTGTAGATGAGAGGTTTTGTCAATGTTTTATTTAATGCACTCCATATGTAACGTTAGTCTAATACGCATTGTACTGTAAAGGACCGTGAATCAAAAGTTCAATCGTGTTTTGATATTTCATAGTAACGTTATCTTAAACAAATGTTAAGTAAAAAAGTGTTCTGTGGTTTCAGGAGTGAGAGAATAACCCCCTGCTACAGAAAACATAACACAAGATTCCTAAATTTCTGAAGGGAGCTGATCACAGAGATGCAGAAAAGACAGGTAACTTTAAGCAGAGGATTAATTCATATGAATTTCCATTGCACATCATTATGCAAATGTTACATGTCTATATATTATGCATCTGTTACTTGTCTTTATTGCAGTTATTTTAAGAAAGTTTTGACATTGAAACATGTGAGTGGTATTACATTTCACATCACATGATTCTTCAGAACTTAATAAATATGCAGATTTGCTGCTAATGAAGTAATATTTGTTATTTTCATTTTGTTTAATTTTTTTATGATTAATTGATTTATTAAATCTTAGAAAAAAGTTTACACTAAATTATTTGTCATCACATCTGTTTTTAGCATTGATAGCAATCAGAAATGTTTCTTGAGCAGCAAATCAGCACCATTTGATAATCACCATTATATTAGTTCAACCTCAAGCACTAAATCAACATCTTTAAAAAAGATTTCTGAAAGATCAAGTGACACTGAAGACTTGAGTAATGATGCTGAAAATTCAGCTTTACATCATAGCTATGAATTACATGTATATTTACACCGTTCACCCATCCCTTACACCTTAACTCATCCTCAAACAAGTCAATTTAAGCCCTAAATGAATACATTTTGATTTGTACAGGCATGATATGCAACTTGTATTCAGTCGTTTTGTTTTTTCTTTCTTTTGCTTTTGTTTTCCACATCAACTGAAAAGGAGGTCAAAGTTTAACCTAAGTGCTGTGTAGCTGATGAACATCTTTATATGTAAGTATATTTTTGACTGACTGCCAGACACTTGTCAAACAGTGATTAGCAAACGAGGGGCCGTTCTTTTAAAAAGATCAGGGAGATGCAAGTCTGAAGATAAATATACATTTTAATTCAAAATTGATTTATCTGTAAATATTTCATAATGTTTTGAGATATGTGCCCTATATCCATTTAGATGTCCTTCCATGTTTAAAATACTTTTAAATTTAACAACGGCTGCAAGTTATAAAAACATAAACACAAAAATGTTAAAGTAAATTGAGAAAACATTTTCATCAGTTTGACAACATACACAATCTCACAAATAGCATAGAAAAAGTGACAAAGCTGTCTTCTTTGTCTGTGTTTTATTACTCTCTTTGCACTCTCGGCCACTGTATGTAACAGTGATTAGTATAATGTAACGGTAGACAGATGAGGAATGTGAATATGTAGTTTAACTTTAAGGAGCGTTACTACTGGAACCATTTTTTGTACAAATATATATATATATATATATATATATATATATATATATATATATATATATATATATATATATATATATATATATATGTATTGATTTACCTGTTAAAAAAATTAAGCAAAAAATTTATTATCAGGTAGATCAGCTCCTGACAGACATGTTAACAGGTCAGTTTAACTTTTATTAAATTCATTCATTCATTCATTCATTCATTCATTCATTCATTTTATTTTCTGATTAGTCCCTTTATTAATCTGGGGTAACCACAGCGGAATGAACTGTCAACTAATCCAGCATATGTTTTATGCAGTGGATGCCCTTCCAGCTGCAACCCATCACTGGGAAACAACCATATACGCTTGTTCTCACTCATACACTACAGACAATTTAGCCTACCCAATTCACCTGTACCCCATGTCTTTGGACTTGTAGGCAAAACCGGAGCACCCAGAGAAAACCCACGCAAACGCAGGGAGAATTTGCAAACTCCACACAGAAATGCCAGCTGATCCAGTCGAGGCTCGAGTCAGCATCCTTGCTGTAAGGCAACAGCACTATTGTGCCACCACGTCATGCTCTTATTAAATTATATTTATATAATGTTGTGTTTCAGTACATGCTATTTTGGAAAGACAAAATATATTCATAAGCTCTCAGAAAATTCAATAAGAGAATTAACTGCACAATTACTTGAAATGTGTGGATGGGATTACATTATTTGTTAACCCAAAGTGAGTTTCTCTTTCTTTGCAGTATTGGATGCCTGATTGCAGTTCAACTCCAAACTCAGTTGGACCAGCTGATCAGTGTCTTCAGTATTACCACAAGCTACTGGGCAGATGTGTGGACACGACAGCTATGAGCCAAACTTGGGACGTTTGGTTTTTAGGTAATACCAGTGACAAAGTATTCAGTAAATTGCTTATAATAAAAGATGCTCACTGCTTACCCCCTTATAGTTAAGTTGTTTGCAGTTTCATTGTTGGAAAAATACCATACTTTTTCCTTTTTTATCAGCAGGTGGAGAGACCGTCTGGGCAGCAGAAACAAGACAACTAATCATAGTTGAGTTGAGATTAGTATTATTAACTTGACTAGTTTGGTTGCAGACTTGTTCAATACTTAACAATTTGTATAAGTTACAAGATCAATGGTCCTGCTATCAATGTTTTTGTAACTTAAATTCATTACAGTTTAGATACAATCAAATGTCCAAACCATCTCTGAGTGAATGACATCATGGAAACAGGATCAAAAGATCATTCATTATAGACCGTTTCATAGGTAACAGCACATCCTTTATGAAAAATAATTTATTTTTGTGTCATCATCACAAGACAAAATACATTTCAACTGATTTCAGTTGGTTATATTTTTCAGGTCATTCTGTTCTCCTGGTGGTGAGGATGTGCAGAGGCTGTATTTGTGCAGCTGTATTCACACATACAAGTAGCCGACAAAGAGTTCTGGAGCAGGACAGACAGGTAGTTCACAGTGGCTAGGCTAGAAATTTATACTTGGGTGGCCAGAAAGTGGCCTCCGCTATTTTGGGGGGTCCATACAAATAAACCAGTGTAAGCTATACTATTGCACTGAAAAAATTAAATGAAAGAATTAATTAATCGGTTGAACACAAAATATTTTAAAGAAAGCTTGAGTATCAAGGTGGCAATATACAGTATCTGTTACATTGTAGTACATGAGCTGGCTAATACAGACTCGTAAATGTTTAGTTGTTAAGATTAGTTAAATACTAAATCCTATACTTGAGACCGGCTGCATATACAGCTTTAACTGAACTGAATTTAACTAGAACTACACCAGCATTCCAAGTGCTCTAGACTAGCTTTTTGCACTGGTGCGTCTAAAATGTTTGATGGCATTGCATTTAACAATGCAATTTTACATGTTAAAATCACAATCCATATAGGCAATATTGACTTGTAAATGATTAATAAAAATCGGGTCAACACACATTATGGGGATTGTGTGTAGAATTTTGAGGAAATTAATGAATTTAATCCATTTTGAAATAAGACTGAAACATTAAAAATGTGGAAAAAGTGAAGCGCTATCAATACTTTCCGGATGCATTGTATATGGTTTTTAGCACGTTATCAAAGACTTAAAAAAATAGTCCAACACTATCTACAGCAGCAAAAGACCCTCCACATCAAAAGCTACTGGTCAGCTCACGATTCAGCAAACATCTGAAAAACAAATAGCTTATTATGCCTTCACAAGAATTCAGTGTTTTTGAGTCTAATGAAGATAGTACTATTTTATTAAATTATTATTTAGCCTGGCATGTTTACTGTTACAAAATATTTTAAATGTTTCTTAAAATAAAACATATTGTATTTAATGAGGAAACAGTAGCTGTTTTTTACACAGAGATAAAAAAACACATTTCAGAGCAGTAATCACAATACTGTGAAACTGTGATATTTTTATCTAAGATTATACCCTCAGAATCTTATACCTGCTCATTCCTAGCCAGTTAGTTAAAGCATTCAGTCAGAGTTTTTTTTGTTTTGTTTTTTTTCAGTTGGCCTATATTCTGTTTTTCTTTGTTCTTGGAAATGCTGCTGTGCATGAAAATGTGACGACATATCCAGGTTCTATAGTTAATTCTGAAATAAATCTTAAAATGAAACAATATTTAAAAATGCAATATTTAATGTGTCAGACACTAAATAAACATGTCAATTCATTTATATTAATCTGATTCCTTAACAGGGCAGCACGGTGGCGCAGAGGGTAACACGTTTGCCTCACAGCAAGAAGGTCGCTGCTTCGAGCTTCGGCTGGGTCAGTTGGCGTTTTTGTGTGAAGTTTGCAT
Source organism: Danio rerio (assembly GCF_052040795.2). Taxonomy (NCBI): domain Eukaryota; kingdom Metazoa; phylum Chordata; class Actinopteri; order Cypriniformes; family Danionidae; genus Danio; species Danio rerio. The sequence goes on from NC_141031.1 coordinate 14,981,056, forward strand.
GCTCTCCCTGTGTTGGCGTGGGTTTCCTCCGGGTGCTCCGGTTTTCCCAAGTCCAAAGACATAGGTGAATTGGGTATGCTAAAATTGACCATAGTGTATAAGTGTGTGTGAATGAGTGTGTATTGATTGCAGCTGAAAGGGCATCCGCTGCATAAAACATATGCTGGATAAGTTGGCCTTTCATTCCGCTGTGGCGACCCCAGATTAATAAAGGGACTAAGCCCAAAAGAAAATGAATCCTTAACAGTTAATATTGGTATAATGAGCAGCAGTTGTCATTTATGTAAATTAACCATTTGAGCGTGCTTAGTTTGGGGTATGTTGTGCCATTAAATTGTCAATTGTCAATTTCTACATTTTAAATCTGCTTTAACTTTCTTCTTTCCTATGAACCTGGAAATATAAAATATATATTTTTTTGGTTTTTAACAAATTGCTTATTTTATTGTTAGATTGGTGTACGCTGATGGTCTGCTGAGAATTCTCCTGAGTTGAAGGGATCCTCCTGTCAGACAACCTCTCCAAAGTACAATAGGACTAGTAAGTAACATCTTAAACATACACTAATGTTTCATAGCTTTTAGGTTGGTATGGTAAATTCTCTTCTGATAGTGTCAGCTTTATTTAATTAATACAGTCAAGCAGTAATACTGTGAATTTAATACAATGTATATAATTAATAGTGTCACATGATCCTTCTGAAAAAAATAGTATTCCAATGTACTGATTCTCTCCTCAAGCTGTTTTTTTAAATATAATAATAATGTAATGTGGTATCTGAAGATTAGACATATATTTAGATACACATTTATACTAACACAATGATACTAAAAACCAAAAAAAAAAACATTCATTATGATTTCACAAGGAATTTAACTTTCAAATGGCTTTTCTGAAAATTAGTGCTCAGACACACTCTTTAAGTTTAAATTAAATGACACATTTTAGCTAGGCACTTGCATAACACATACTCCAGTTATATGTCATGAAACAAATAATATATATTTGTGGTAATATGAACTGCTGCAATGCTAATCTTTCTCCTTTTGGTTTCTTGCTTTATTTAAGGGTTCCCACTACAAGGATTAGATTTGGCTACTGCAGTCCTGGTTTGGGCCAGCCTCACTTGTGAAGACTAAAGATGAAGACAACATACAAGAACAATTTAGAGGATGGCGGCACACTTTTTATTCCACCTATATATCCCCTTTTATGTGTAAGCAACATTCCACAAGATAAAACAAAACTAAATGACAGGTTATATCTTTTAATTTTATCTGTTTTCTTGGAACATTGTACACAATTTACAACCAGTTTTATATATATATATATAGGTCAGAGCAAGAAAATTTTATGTTTTCTTCTGGAGAAAGTCTTATTTCTTTTATTTATATTTTAGTTTTGAATTAAAAAAAAAAACATTTTAAGGTCAATATTATCAGCCTCTTTAAGCAATTTTTTTCGACTGTCTACAGAACAAACCATTGATATACAATAACTTGCCTAATTACCCTAACCTGCCTAGTTAAGCCTCTAAATGTCACTTTAAGCTGTATAGAAGTGTCTTGAAGAATATCTAGTCAAATATTATTTACTCAGTTATTAGAAATGAGTTATTAAAACTATTGTGATTAGAAATGTGTTAAAAAATATTTCCGTTAAACAGAAATTAAGGGATTATATATATATATATATATATATATATATATATATATATATATATATATATATATATATATATATATATATATATATATATATATATATAATCCCTTAATTTCTGTTTAACGGAAATATTTTTATATACAATATATATATATATATATATATATATATATATATATATATATATATATATATATAATGACAAAATCTGTTTTGTGTCGTGCATTAGTTTGCTTAAAAAAACTGGTTATCTCTGAGAAAGTATTGTTATTTTATATTATTGATGTGTTATTAGTTCATAGGAGATTGCAAATTGTTGAATGCCATTTATAAAAAAAATTGTACTACAGACTTTAATAAGATTTTATCAGACAATTATTTTAATTTGTATGATTTTATTTACTACTGTAAATATTGTTTGCTTGGTATTTATTTTGTGTTTGTGTTCTCTTTTATTATTGTAACTCCCTGAAGAAAGTCTTTTGGATACTGAACACATGACTGGAATTATCTTGTATTTTAAAATTATAGTCTTGGAAACATGCATTTTCTTTAACACTATTTAAGAAATTATAAGCATTATAACATGTGCTTACACACGTTATTTGTGTTTTTACTATAGTAAACTATAGTCTCCCTTAGTGTACATGTTTTGAAGTACTTGTAAATATTCCTATGGTCTTAATATAAATGCTGCAATGGACTTTGTATTTAAAATCTTTATTGCACAGTAGTTCAGCCATGGTTATAGTACAACTTGTTGGTTTTGTTTTAAACGTGGTAAAACATGGTTATGTGTGACAAAAGTATGTTAAACTATTTGTATGTTTGTGAAAATATTAATAAATCTTCAACTGTTATTGAGAGTGGTGTGTCGTATTTATTATAAATAAGCAGCTGCTGCAGCTAGTGGTCCATAAGTATGAGCAAAACGCCTGAGAACAGCGCCTCCGCGGCGCGGCCGGTATTTCCGGTTGCGTCGTCCTAACATCGGCCGGACAGCGTTTCCGACCATTTGCCGACGTCGCGGCGACATTTTGCCAATTAGCAAACGCTCCCTGAGCGACATCGCACCGATGGAATTTTGAAAATCGGCACGACGTCGGCCCAACGTATGTGTGCTGTCTGGGTATTGTATTTTGACAAATCATGATTGTTATTTCGATGATTTTTTTAAGGAAATATTATTTACTGCATTTTTGACGAGTTTTTAATCACGACGAGCGTTACCACTAGAGTGAGGGGCATTTAATGCTACAACGTCTTGCCATATGGATACGGCTCGTACGGCTAACATCGACGTATTTCCGCTAGAATCTCAGTGTTCATGTGAGTTTCCGTTGTGCGTCTGATGGTTAGTCAAAGTTTTTTTTTTTTAATAAATAGGCCATATATTAAATAGTTATGAATTCAATAAGTTTTAAATACCTGCGTCGTGAATGTGTATATTCTCGGTATTGCTGTGTCCCGTTTTGTAAAATTTCATCAAGGTTTAATTCTGTGATCAGTTTCCATAAATTACCTTTGGACAGAGCAACACGAAAGATGTGGCTTCACAATATCCGGCGAAAGACTTTTGAAGTCAGCCCTCATGTAAGAGTTTGTAGCCGACACTTCACAAATGATGATTTTATTGAGCCGTCGTATCCTACAGCACGCAGACTGCTGAAGAAGGGTGCTGTACCCACATTGTTCAGGTGGAACAACGATTCCACTTCAGGCCAAAAGCGCTTTAGACTATGGGAGAAAAAAGCTTCCTCCTCCTCTGATCAGGAAGAAGAACTTGTGCCTATGGACTTCCAGCATGAGGACCATAATTACTATTGCACATCTCGAGTCCAAAATGATGAGGTTGTGGATCCGACTGATGATCTCCGAAATGAAGTGGAGGTCCTGAAGAGAAAGGTTGCAGAGTTTTCTGTCAATCAGAGATTTTGTTTGGGGCGATTTGCAGCATCTGACGATGACATAAGGTTTTACACTAGGTAAGAGCTTAAATTTAAATGCATATGTTATATATATATATATATATATATATATATATATATATATATATATATATATATATATATATATATATATATTTTTTTTTTTTTTTACTTGTAGTGTACATACAACTGTAATTATATATGCTTTTTATAAAAGTTAATATTTTACTTTATATTTTAAGTCTAATTAATTGTACTTAATTCTTAACAAAATTTTTTGATGTTCCAAGACTTTTGCCCAGTAATTAATATATTTCCATATTTAAAACTTATTTAGGTCTTATTTGTTTTGGGGTTTAAATGTAGGCCTATACAACATTAGTAACAACACATTTTTTTAAATTGCTTGCTTATTTATTTATTTATTTATTTAAAGATTTAAAGAAAGGCAATAGATGTAAATAGGGCCAATGTTTTTATTCAAAGGATGTACATTTGAATAAAATATTGGATGAACAATACATAGTGTTCCGAACAAAACAGTTCAGAACAAAACAAAACATTTTCAAAGGAACATGAAAACAAAAAGACAACAAGTGTCAAAGGTCACTAAATACAATCTTATTTACCTACATATTTATGGTTAATAGAACGTTGCTATATAACATTTTGTTAAGGGTTGCGTATCAAAGATCAACAAGCTCCATATATATATATATATATATATATATATATATATATATATATATAGACACACAACAGTTCTGTCTGGTTCTCAAATCTGATTGGCTGATAGCTGTGCGATATTCTGCAATATCAGAACTAGGGATGCTCATTTCGGTTAATTTTGCTAACCGACAACCGCCGTTCATTAATCGGTTATTAACGGTTAACTGTTCAAATTACTATTAATTCTATATTAAACAAATTGACGTGACTATTTTGTGTCCGACAAATTAAATATTGTATTTTAAAATACTGATTTATTTTTATATGCTAGCATATTAATAACAGAACACAACAACAGAGCATTTTCACGCACATGCAGTGTTTAGCACAGAAGAACAGAATAAACTAAATAAAATGAATAAAATAAATAGGACTGCCCTAAATTATTTTCACTTAAATAATTAATTTATATTACAAAACGAAAATACTGACTGATTCTTTTTAATAACCAGCATAGGGTGTTTTTTTTCCAATCATATGTTTTTTTCTTCCGTCAAATAAAAAAAGCAGACTTCCTCAAATTGCTCGCTCCACGGAAAATATGCATTTATTTAATGCCCCGCTGTTATTATTATAATCACAAAACCTTTTTACATTTTTAATATAAATCATTATTTTAAAGAATATGTCCTGATGTATGGTTTCCTTTCTCTCCATCGCGGTTCAAGTGCATGCGCTGCGTGATGAAAAGACAACAACGCGCACATATGTGGACTTTTTGTAAACAGTTTTGTTGTTTAAATATGATATTGCATTAATGTGCATACATGCTTTATAAGCTGTACAATAAAAAGTAAAGCCTATTTGTTGCGTTTATGACGCAGATCCAGGTCAACATCAACGCTTTTTTTGGCATCAACACGTCTGTTTCAAACAGCAATATTCTTCTTCCATTTTGCTTCTATGGCAAATGTGTCTGTAGCCACGGGTTATACGTTATCGTCCCGCAAAGTTAAGTATGTCTTGCAGTAAAACAAGTGGCCGACCACAGCTAACATGCTTTTTTCATTCCAAAAACGAGAGGCGCCTCACTGCCTTTATGTTGACAAGAAAAAAAGAAGAGAAGAATCGCGGTCCTCTTATGAAATGACTGAATCAGCTGGGTATCGATTGTGCAAAAGTGTTGCTGTATATGTTGATAAATTTTAATATTTAATATTATTGTGATTTTCAGGATTTGTACATTCATACAGCTCTGGATAACTTAAAACAGCGATTAGACCTTCAAAGCGGCATTAATGCGTCCTGAAGTAAAGCGAAATGGCTATAAACTCCAACAAGATAGAGTGATTACAGAGATATACAGAGTCATACTTTATCTTTAAATAAAGTATAACTATAGAAACTGTGTTCATCTTAACTGAAAGCTTCTGCGTGTTTGCTGGCCTCTCGCATCGCGCACCTGTCAGTCAGTCAGCCAGCACGTAACGCCAAAGGATTAAACAGATAGCGCACAGCACTATACGGTTACAGAAAAGTTTGCACTGTTATAATCCACTTACCTTTTAATAAATTTTGGTGCGATTATAATCCGCTATTAAAAACAACAACAACAATAACTGAATGATTTGAATGGGTATGTAGCCATGGCGGGATGCATTTTGTTCCCCGCCATGGAAGAATGAATTTAGCGGAAATCAAGCTCTTTAAAAGTTCTCTGTGGTTGTCTTGACAACACAAACTGCTGCTCTGGGATGAGCCGCGTGCAAAAAATGCCCCTCTTTAACACAAAGGCGCATTCAATCGGCCCCTTATGCAGTCAAACTAAAAATATATAAAATAATAATTTTAATCGTTTAACAAATAGCATTAATCGGTCACAAACGCACCCTTTCGGTTAACGGTTAACCGATTATTTTGAGCATCCCTAATCAGAACTCCTACAGCCTCTTTACCCTTTGTGTATTGCTCCGCCCACATACAGCCAGCAAAAGGCAGACACTACAGATCTAAAGTTTAAAAGATACACTCTCTGTTTAACTGTCAGCTTATGATTTGAATCCGGAAGAAAGTAGTTCCTCATACAAAAGGGTTTTTGAGACTCTCCATGTTTGATTTTGTTTTTATATACACAATTATGCCGTCAAACTGTTGTATAAATGCAATATCACACTCGTAGCAGTGCGATATGGCTGTATATCGGCACTGGTGGGGGCACTAAGACACGCCTCCCACCAGTGCCGATATACAGCCATATCGCACTGCTACGAGTGTGATATTGCTCACATATATATATATATATATATATATATATATATATATATATATATATATATATATATATATATATATATATATATATGGAGCTTGAAGTCAGAATTATTAGCCCCTTTGTATATTTTTCCCCCCAATTTCTGATTAACAGAGAGAGGTTTTTTTTTCAACACATTTCTAAGCATAATAATAATAAGCATAGTTTTAGTAACTCATTTCTAATAAATGATTTATTTTATCTTTGCCATGATTACAGTAAATAATATTTTACTAGATACTTTCAAGAATCTTCTATACAGCCTAAAGTGACATTTAAAGGTTAATTAGGTTAACTAGGCAGATTAGGGTAATTAGGCAAGTTATTGTATAATTATGGTTTGTTCTGTAGACAATAAAAAAAATTGCTTAAAGGGGCTAATAATTTTGTCCCTAAAATGTGTTTTTAAAAATTAAAAGTGCTTTTATTGTAGCCGAAATGAAAACATTAGACTTTCTCCAGACGCTAAAATATTATCAGACATACTGTGAAAATTTCCTTGCTCTGTTAAACATCATTGACGGAAATTTTTAAAAACGAAAAAAATATATATACAGTATATATTCAAAGGTGGCTAATAATTCTGGCTTCAACTGTATATATATATATATATATATATATATATATATATATATATATATATATATATATATATATATATATATATATATATATATAAACTATGTACCTGGAAATTTACTTTTCAAAAATACCAAAAAATGATGCATGTCCTCTTAATACGCTACTAACGACTAACAAAAAGGTCAATACAAAGAAATGGCTCAAGAAATCTGTAGGTGAATGGCAAGATATTGTAAAAGAGGTGTTTGATATGGAAGTACTGACACTTTCCTTGAGACAACAAGCCAGTAATATTTCTGCATACTGGGGTAAATGGTGGAGAAGAAATGTAATGTTTACATTTTTTTGTGGTGCTATATATATATATATAGCACCACAAAAAAATGTAAACATTACATTTCTTCTCCACCATTTACCCCAGTATGCAGAAATATTACTGGCTTGTTGTCTCAAGGAAAGTGTCAGTACTTCCATATCAAACACCTCTTTTACAATATCTTGCCATTCACCTACAGATTTCTTGAGCCATTTCTTTGTATTGACCTTTTTGTTAGTCGTTAGTAGCGTATTAAGAGGACATGCATCATTTTTTGGTATTTTTGAAAAGTAAATTTCCAGGTACATAGTTTTAAAATTCCATTCCATATTCAATCCAATAATTGCATTTATCTATTTATTCAAATCTTGCCAATAGGTGTGTATAATATCACAATTCCAAAACATGTGGAAATGATCAGCCAATACATTTCCACATTTTCTCCAGCATGCCCCATTATTTTTATCTCTAGTTTAAAAGTATTTTATTTTAGGTGTAATTAAGAACCTGATCAATTTTTTTTCCAAACAAATCCCCTCCATTAATCTGAATTAATTGTGATCATCTGTGTTTTCCAAATAGTTAACTATTCCTCATTTGTTATAATTATATTGGGTTCATTTTAACAACACAATTTACTGAGAAAAATTACTTTGAAAGCACTACCCAGAGTTATTTAGCTGCTATATTTTTCCGTCTATTCAGCTTCTGTCTATTTGGCCAATTCCAGTCTGGACTCTAGAGGCAATTTCAGGATTGTCTGTTTTTCATCAGCTTTTTTCTCCAAATATGATTTTAGTTTATTTAGCAATGTGTTTTGAAGGACAACATGAAACTGTTATCCATGAACCCTTTTCCAGAAGGAGTGGTATAATGAATTTAAACCCTGTGTGCGTGCGTCTGTGCATGCGTGCATGCGTTCGTGCGTGCGCACTAATCTATATAGATTAGAGATACAATAGATAGAGAATGTAAAGTGCTTTTGCATTTTTTGTAGATAAGAGCAGAAAATAGTGTTAGTGATGTAAATGATGACAAAAAGATTGAAAATGGCTTGGACAATTGAAACTATTAAACTCAAGAGTTTTAAACAATACAGCAGAATAATATATACATGTATGAAAGTATATAAACTGAAAGTTTTAGACAAGATTTGATAAAAACAAGATGCATTTGTCTTGAAAATGGCTAAAGTCTCACCTACCTTACCTAACATAGACTATAGAAATAAATACGTAAAATGTCAGCCATAACATTTTTATGTAGTGGTTATGATCAAAAATGTATGTAAATTGTGGTACTTAAATGCAATTGTTGCTGTAAAAGTATCTTTATTTTATAAAAGTATGTTTTTTTGTTTTAACTTCTCACAGAGATTTCTGTGTTTTACATGTGTTGATCTCCAACGTGTCCAAAATCTCATGTAGATTTGCAACTTACAACCACTTGATGGCGTTCTGGAGAATCATTCAGCCTGCTTCCCACAACATGTTTCGCGTAACCAGAGCCAGGGCAGATACAACAAAGTGTGATGTTCAAGCAACAGACAAGGCATCTGTAAATACATTTTTTTATATAAATTAATATTACATTATATGTTCCCTATTAAATGCAACATTATTTGCATTTTGTAGGCAAGAAAATGTCATGTACCTAAATTATTATTATTTTTATTTTTTATTTTATTTTAACAGGTTCAGTTCTTGCTGCCTATAGATGAGTTTTTCCTCTTCATGGTCCATCTCTCTGTTGGACTGACAAAGAGGGATCTAGCCCACAGATTCAATGTCCATCAGTCCACCGTGAGTCAAATCATTTCAACCTGGGCCAATTTTCTGTACACAATTCTTGGATCAGTGCACATTTGGATGTCCAAGGAGGCGGTCAAGGCTCAAATGCCAAAGGAATTCCAAGACTACCCAGACACACAAGTGATAATTGACTGTATAGAGCTTTGTTGCCGAATACAATCATCTGACCTGTTCCCAGATGAAGGGTACGATTGCACCTTCAAGGGGTTAATTGGCATGGCACCACATGGTGCAGTCACTTTTGTGTCATCTTTGTATGCAGGGTCGGTCAGTGACAATGAGGTTCTTAAGAAGTCTGGGATTGTGTTGTACCTGAAACCTGAAATGGCCATCATGGTTAACAAAGATTTTCTTGTAGATGACTCTATACTATGCACAGTTTACAGACCAGCTTATCCAGTCAAGAGAGAACTGATGGAGGCTGATGAGGATGTGGGAAAGATGGGTGACACTCAGTCCATTGCTCAACTGAGGGTCCACATTGAGCATCTCATCTGCAGGGTGAAGCAGCACAAGCTTCTTGATTCAGTCATGCCTTTTACCAGCACAAGGACCATCAACCGGCTATACATAGTAGCTTGCCTTTTTATAAACTACCAGGATGGTCCTTTGTTAAAAAGATGGACATGATTAAAGGCTAGATGGAACAATCACTGTTTTTTTGTACGATCAAGAATAGCATCAGTGTAAAGGTAAAATAAAATACATTTGTACAACATTTTTGTAGAGATATAAATTTGTGCTTAGATGCCATTTCTGTTAAAGGGATAGTTCATGCAAAAAAAAATAAAAACTTTTGTGATTTTAAAATTTAAAAGCTGCTTTCTTCTATTGAACAGAAATGAAGATATTTTGAAGAATGCTGGTTACTAGGACTCATTGACTTTCATAATGGGAAAAAACTAAGTCAATGGGTATAAATAACATTTAGCCCACAGCGATGGAAACATTCATTCATTTTCTTTTCAGCTTAGTTCCTTTATTAATCAGGGGTCGCCACAGCGGAATAAACCGCCAAATTATCTAGCATATGTTTTACACAGAGGATGCTCTTCCAGCTGCAATCCAACACTGAGAAACACCCATACACACTTGCATTTACACACATACTCTACGGCCAATTTCATTAATTCGTTTCATTTTCTGCTTTGTCTCTTTATTAATCAGGGCTCACCACAGCGGAATAAACCACCTATGGCCAATTTAGCTTATTCAATTCACCTATACCACATGTCTTTAGACTGTGGGGTAAACTGGAGTATCCGGCGGAAACCACGGAGGAAACCCACAGTTACAGTAATGTGCTTCATCGTGTAGGTCTTAATGCTTCAGTGTATCACTATACTATCCATCAGATGACGCATTAAACTGAAGTCCTGACTGACTGGGGATCATTCAAAATCCCATGGCACTTTTTGTAAACGAGTAACCCAGGTGTCCTGGTCAAATTCCAACCATCATACCCTTCTCATAATCTCCATCCTTTAAGTTATCTCTCGTTGTCTCTGCTCTCCACCTAGCTGGTGTGTAGTGAGCTTCCTGCTATTGTACTGTGGTTGCCACTGCATCATTCATTTATTTTACAAAATTGCTTAAAAAAAACGTTTTGGTTTATATTCTTTAACGTATGTTCTCATTTTAGGCCTAAATTCTTGCTCCACCTGCTGTGGCCTATTATTTACCTGACCAGATCATCTGATGCTTTTAGTCGGCTACCATGGAGACAATGAGCCTCAGTTTCTGTTGCGTCCTGCATCTATTATTCAGGTTTAAGCAGGTGTGTTTGTCTGAGCACAGGGTAAAACTAATTTCCTGAGTGTGACAAACTGGTAATTATTAATGATGATACCTGATTCCAAAGATCTTCTTTCCCGTAGTCCTTCTGAACAAGTCATTTAAAGCTTGTTAACCCCTTTGTACATGTAAAATAAAACTCATTTTAGATCACTCAGGCAGCCATATCACCAACATTTCTAAAAAAACGAAAATGTAAAATTTTAATATAAGACTTTTCCATTTTCTTGAATGCATAATGTTTATTTGCTTCTTTCAGTGTTGCTCTGTGTACAGAGTAAAACACAGCAAAGGCTCCCTTCAAAAGACAATGCCACTCCACAGTTTTAGACATCAAGGAGATCATGGAGACTTTGATGCCAGAAGCACTTAAATCTAACTAACAGCAATCCAACTAAATTAAGGTCTGATCAAGAAATTGTGTCTACAATGTGTAAGAACAAAAAGGGCTACTTTTTTTTTACTTTCCAAACTTGCTTTTCCCCAATATCCTTGTTTCATCATAGGTTTGCTTTGGCCAGTGAAAGTGATTATAAAACCTTAACTGATTTGATTAATTTACAATATGTTCACCAACATCGTTTATGTTTAGGTAATCAAAAAACAGTAATCAAAGCCCTAGACATAATGCATTTCTTTACAATGCAGCCTGAAATATTAATGCAACTGGTCATGTTATCTTTCTTCCACTGTTGTTGTCTATAATACAGTCCACGATTTATTTTGACTTTAAAAGCGTGAACAAAATGATCAAATACTAATTTAATACAGCTATATCAACTAAAATAATTAATTTATTCAATCGGGAGAAGTTAACATTAAATGAACAAAATAATATGTTAATTCATTGATTCAGAAAAAAAACTGCTTTAGAAGTTACTTGACCATTCCTTTCTTCATACAGGCAGAACAATACCAGGATGCGAAACACGCAGTTTCTCTCTTCTCAACTGTAACCGCCCTTTGCTTTCAACTCGTCTTATCCAATCACCGTTTTCCTCGTGTCTGATACTCCCACAGTTTTTCAGAGTTGACCAATTATTGAGCTCACCGCTGAGGCTGCACTCAACGCGTTCCGCCATTTTGTAGCGCTTTAAGAAAACTCAGCCAAGCAACAAAGTTGCGGATCAGAGCTGTTGTTCCTCGGTGTGCAATGGACGGGTAAGTGATGCTACATTATTATGAATGGAAAACAAGCGTGGCTGACCTGGGAATGAACATTACATGAATTAAACCGTACGTTTATTAATGGCAATGTATTTTGTATGATTGGACAGCGTGCGCGCTCCCATCATCAATTGCGATTAAACAAATGCTTATTTAATAAATCTATCGGTTTTGTGCCCGAGGCGAGGGAAGATATTTCCTTGGATACATTTTCACGTTTAACTGTTTTGTTTGTAGGATTGTGTATTTCATCTGTAATTTTAGTAATATACTCACTGAAAGGACTTGTTGCATCGTGTAGGATTAAAGTTTGAGTAAAAAGAACAACATTATTTAGCTCTTATAAAAAAGGGGAAACACGCAATTAAAAGCTATGTTACTTTATTCGTAACCACCCAACATATATGTAAAGTTAGTAAGAATCAAAATAAATTATGTAATTGACGTCTTTTTTCCTTGTGCAGCCGCCTAGAGACTGAATTGTATCCTATGGGATCAAGTTATGCAGAATTAGAGTAAGTCCTTCTGAAATTTTACAGACCAGAATTGTATGTTTTTTTCCCTTCATTTTCGTCCTATATATATATATATATATATATATATATATATATATATATATATATATATATATATATATATATATATTTTTTTTTTTTTTTTTGTGTTAAAGAAAAATCATCTTGGTTGCCATAGTTTCCACCAAAACACAGTTCTGCAGTTTCCAGTAAAGATAGTCCATGGTATCATGGCTTATTTTAAAGCACTGGAAGTTTATTATTTTATTTAGCAAATTTGTTTATATTTATTTATTGATTTCTATTTATGTAGTATTTGTTTTGAGTGCCAAAAACAGCTATGCCTAAATAAAATAGTTTACAAAAAATAGTATGCTCTATTTCAGTCAACATCTTTTGGCATCATTATTTAACACTATTTTGTAAAGAAAAGAAAAAAAACAATGTTTTTAGAGTTCCTCATTCTTTCCCTATTTGGTAACCAGAACCTAGTTGTGGCTACTACATAGGTAGCAGTAACAACAATTGCTTTTGTAACTATGGCCGAAACTGTGGTTACTATGCTATGTGGGTCTCCGCGTTGACTGATGAGTCTGTTTGATTAGACCTGGATTAAACCAGACAGACATGCATGACATGCAGCATGTAAGATGATACACAAAAACTGAAACCACACCCCAGGTATTTTGCAAAAAAGAAAAGACTCTTTGCTTCTTGTTTGAGCTCTAACACCTATTTGCATGAAAGTTTTTCCTCTTGGGGAAAATGTATTTAGGATTTGTTTTGACTCCGTTATTCTCTTTTTATATTCATTGTTTCAAACATGAAAGCTTTCAAGCTGTTCCATTTTGAGATGAGGACATTTTGAAGCTCTAAGCAAGAGGAGAGATTCTGGTATTGCGTTTAGTTTGAGTTCATGTGAAACAGGATGTGGGGGTTAATATTCAACCATAGACTGACCCAAAATACCACTCATATTTCTTGCTCTAAGGGAGATTTGTGGGAACAAAATAGATAACATGCAGTCTCGTCAAAATCTGCTTATTCCTTTTATGGGAAATACCTCTAACTAAAATGTGCAAATTATACTCATTGATCCCACTTATTTATAGTCAGGACAAATGTTTCACTTTTTGATTTGCTTAATGGTTTGACTCTAAAAATTAATTTCATACTTTGCATGAAATATTTTTTCTTTGCCTTTTGTTTCATTGGAACTATTTTCAGACAAACGCATGGGGTCAGATTAGTTCCTTCTTCTCTAGTTAAATATTTGTTTTTGTTTTCCGTCCCTGATTTTTTTCATTCTATTTCTGTTTTCTTTTACAGCGTTGTTCATGATATTGCAGTTGGTACAAAGGTAAGAATTTTAGTTTTAGTTTTTCAATCACTGTCATATAATACAGCTTAGCTTGGTTCAATAAGAGCAGATGAACTCTGTGTCATAAGAGTAGACTGTGTGTATTGAGAACTCGCACAGCCTTGTGACTTGTGCTGTCATGATTCATCCTCGCAAAAAGGTGAATCATTTCAAAGGGAATCAAATATATGTTGGAACAAGTCCTTTAGAATTGTGCTATACCACAATACATTGTGTTTTCTCTGTATTTGTATGAATAACCTACAAAAATATTAAAAACTAATGCTGCTGTGTAATTTGTCATAATAAAGGGCTGTTGTGAAATGCATAGTTAAGAAATCCCTAACATGCTGCCTGGATCAGCTTACACAAGGCCGCAATGTGAATACTCTCGCTCAAGCTCTCATTAAAGATTATTTCCTGTGGTATGTGGCTAGTGAGGAGGGACCCACAGGATGTGGAACAAAAGGCTGATTCATGATGTTCATTTAGGTTAGTTTCTTAAATGCTTTAAGTCGAACGGTATCCAGTGTATCATGAAACCTACAGAAACTGCATTTATCTGGGGCTGATCAGATACAGGAAAATGGAAATTTAATTGTGAAGTTGTTTGAAATGTTTCCTAGTTTTGGGTTCAAAATTTTTGTATTAATTGCCTTTTGTAATCTATTTTTGTGAGAAGCTGAAAATTGAATGATAAAAGATTGGCATAAGGTCAGATTTTATTGATTGGTTATAAATTCAATTGTGAAAAAGGTATTGCATTGCATTGTGTGCTTGTTACATTTAAAAGTACACTATTTAATGAAAGACATTGAAATAATGTGCACCGATCATTCATAATACAGAACATTAAAATGAAAGTGATACAATATAGTGTTTTAATTAACTGCTATCACAGAAATTAAACTGCGATCACAGCATAATGTGCCAAGTGTCTGGGCGTAACTATACAGTACATCATGGAACATGCTTGTCAGTTTTATTTATTTATTTTTTGTACCCACTTTGCCATAAACTGGACAATAAAATCAATTATTTTTTTAGAGCAGTTGTTTTGGTGATCTTCGACCACTGTATTTGTCTTTAACACAGGTAACAAGCATTTTATTGTTTTAGTGAGGTTTCTACCTAAGTCCAATTATTGAACCCATTTCAGAGACATTCCTCAGAGATTGGATTTGGCTCTTGATATGATGAGATGAATGCAGTCCATTCATCAAATGCAAATATGTTTGCCTCATCACTCAACACACATGTAGCTCTTGTGTTTGTTCAGCAGTGCTGATCAGAGGGAAGATGGCTGGGGGAGGGGTTAATGGGTTACATGGGGGCTCACTTGATGCTATCAGTCTTTTTTTTTTCTTTTTCCACGTGTTTAGTAAAGAATTCTAGTGGAAAGCTTGGGGGTTGCAGGTGCTGATTACGGCAATTTACATGAATCCCAGCACGTTGTAGCTTAATAATAATTCATTTTGACATTTCATTTGTATGAGTTACTTGTCATAAAGTGCTTTAATGCATATTTAGGGTCTCTTGAAAACCATTACTATTCAGTTGGTGTTTTATGTAAATTAATCTAAACACTGTCTGGACTTGTACTCTAACCTGTATGGTTAGTGTGGTAATGGCTCAAGTTTGAACCGTAATTGTGGGGGAAGGCACACCTGGGCGTTAGAGATAATGGATTCTTGTGTATTCAATTCTGGGTTGGGTTTCAGTTACCTGCAGAGCAGGCACAAGGTCTCCATGGTGAGTGCATTACAATCAGAGCTGCTGTGGCAACGGCCTCATTTTTTTGTTGTTGTGAATTGTTGCAGTCTTAGCCCCTCCTCTGAGCTTCACACCCTGTAATCTATTTCCTTTTATGTCACACCCCCAACATGTTTGTTTGTTACAGTTTGTTAAATATTCGTCCGGGGGGGTCGTCCCCCTCAATTTTAGAGACAGACCATTTAGAAACTGGTGAAATATTAAGCTTGTATAATAATAAATACTCTTCCTTTACCACCTATTGAATATAGTTTTTACAAAATGATGCATCCTTTTATGCTTACTAGGTCCTTCTGTATATGGCTTTTGCTTTTTCCATGGTTTGATGGGCTGAACAACATATTCACTAGTAAGTTACTCATTGAGTCCATGTTGTTTACAACTTATAGTTAGTATGACTGTGCATATGAGTAACTGACTGCATCTTGTTCAAACCCTCTTCGAGTAGTTCTCAGCTCAGCCCCTTGATTAACATACCTGCAAAGTTTTACTCAATTAAACACCTGAACAAGCTAATCAATAATCTTCATGATTGCTAGAAAGTTGCAGGTGAGTTTGATCCAGGTTGAATCTAAAGTTTGCAGAAAAGTGGATCTCAAAATAGAAAGCCTCTGCTCTACACTGTAATGCAGACCTCATGGCGGGTGTGGTCTAATACCAAACACTGCTAAAAATGCAAATTAATTTGAACCATTAGACTATGGGAAAACATTTCAAAACTACAAACAGAAAATGTTGTCATCAAGGTATCTGTACACTTACTATGAAGTTCATTTCTGTTCTCTACATGATGGGGCTAAAAATAAGTTATATATATTCAGGCAGCAGTTTACTATTAGTGAACATTCTGACAGTTCACATGCTGCTAAAAAGCCCATTTACATAAATATGTAAATATGTTCCACACTCTTACCGCACGTTATCAAAATGATCGCATAAAAGTAACAAGGGGGGAAAATGACAAAAAAAGTGATAGTGTTACAGCGCTCCAGATAAGTCATGCCACATTTACTTGTATATCGTGTTTTATTGTTGTTAAATAATAAAAAGAAATGTGCCATTCATAGAATCAGTACTGTAGTTTGGTTTTGCACAAGACTGTTCATGGTAACATCCTTACAAAAACATGTTTTTTTTTTTTTAAGATAGATATGTCTATGAATAGCTTTGTTTGCAGTCACCCTTTAAACGTTTATTTCTAAGCTTACTGTGTTGTACCAAATGCCTGTTGTGTAGCCACCCCCCTCTGCTTTACATGTGGTTCTCATTGAGACGTTTGACTGTGGAATTTTAATATGTGGTGCACAGGCCAGTGTGGTTGCTTGCGCTTTTGGAGTTTTGCTGAATATATTATTTTCGGTTACTTTTAGTCGTGTGCATTTTTATTAGACAGTAAGAATATTGTCTATATTGGTTGATACAACCTTTTGTTACTTTGCTTCTGTTAGTTTTTTTTATGTACTTTGAATAATGATAGTCTTAACAATCATTAGCTTTTGCTAAATTAAAGAGGACAGAAATTTGTAGTTTTTATTATTTTTGTGCGCAGTGTTTTAGCTGTGTAAGTACCCTGGTATTTCATGTGGAGATTCTCCAAGTAAAGTGCAAAAGAGCAAATCCAAGATTTTGTCTGACCACTCATTTCTTTTGTTTGGTGACCTGAAAAATCTAAAGCTGACCCTTTTCTGTGGTTTCCTGAAATCTTCCTTCATAGGTTTCTGGTGGGGGATGTTTTGTGGTTGATCTCTGACCCCACCCAGCCTTTAGGCAGTGATGTTTGCACAGCAAGACTGAATGTAACATTTGTCCATTTCATGCCTTCAGATGTAAATTTGTCCTTATTTGGATCTCCTTTCTTTACTACTTGTTGCCATTTAGGCTAAAGGCTGTTTGTATCTTATGATCTACCATTTTCAAGAGTCCTCTTTGTAAGTTAGTAAACCTCAGTAGTGGCTATGTAAACTTGACATGTTACTGGACACAGTTTGATTTAGAATTTTTTTTCCAGAGAGGATCTGACGAATTGTTCTCCTGTGTTACCAGTGGGCCTTATATCATGAGCTCAGCAGGTATGTGTCTTTTCAAGTGTTGTTGTTGTTTTTTCTTTTTTTTTTTTTCTCAAGTGTAGATTATTTTTCCATCTTGATCATCTGCTTTTCATGCAGCCAACGGCAACGACAGCAAGAAATTCAAAGGTGACATTAGAAGTCCTGCCGTCCCGTCCAGAGTTATACATGTTCGCAAGCTGCCCAATGACATCAACGAAGCAGAGGTCATTGCCCTTGGTCTCCCATTTGGGAAAGTGACCAATCTGCTTATGCTGAAGGGAAAGAACCAGGTATCTATTCTGCTTTTGATTGTCTTGGCATTAGTGCAGAGTTGGAGAAGGTTGACGCTAAGAAGCTGTCTACTCTTCGCTTGTTAAATGTGACGTCATGTGAAGTGGCTTCCAGGTCCATGTGCTATATAAATGCTATGTGCAGTATTATATAGTAACAATAAATGTTTATAAAGTACTGTATTACTTTTGAAAATCATCATATTTATCCATGTCTAATATCCAATGGCCAGAAAGTAATAACTTTTTTAGAAATTGTTAAAATATTGGTGTTTGTGATGCAGCAAGTTCAGAGAATGTTGTGTACACCATGATTTCATATAAAATTGATTTTAATCTAAAATTTGATTGAAAAATAGTCATAAACAAACATTTCTCAATTCAAATGAGTATCGGCTTGGACCCGGTAACAGTATTCTATACATCACAACTTTAACAAGTGGATAAATCGTAGTGTGTATGCATGTATACATGTATGAAAATCATCAACCATAAATGAGCTCTAAGCAGGTGTGCGTGTATTTGTAAACATAAAGGGAGTCACGCGATTTGATGGTTTCACTTTTATTTAAAACTTAACCATTTATTGCTGCCTTTGTCCCAAAGACGTACCAAACAATTATAGAAAAAAATTGCTACTATCCGAAGGAAGAATTGCAAACTGCAGCTAAAACAGCTTTGTTTACACATTGGACTATATTACAATCGTGATGATATGAAAGAACACTTACGGATTTGAGTGCTTGAGCTATTTATAAAATGAGGACTCAAATCTGACGCGCTGCTGAACAGTGTACAGGTAAACTCACAGTGGTTTATCATAAGCATTTTATATAATATATATTTTTTTCATAGTTGACAATGAAAAGAGCCTAGAAATGTTACCTGACTAACAAGGGACTGACTATATCTGAATTATTATGAAAGGAAATGTTTATTGAGAACCAAACAAATAATAAAAAGAAAATCTTAAGTAGAATCAGCAAAACTTGGTAGTGTAGTCAAAATCCATCTTGTTTAGCTAGAAATGTTTGTATTTGTTAGCCTGTGCAACAAATTGTTTGACTCAAGGCAACAACTGCATAATCTCCATTTTTGCACAGGCATTTTTGGAAATGAATTCTGAAGAAGCAGCTCAGACGATGGTTACTTACTACTCCTCTGTAACGCCTGTCATCAGAAATCATCCCATCTTCATGCAATACTCCAACCACAAAGAGCTGAAAACAGACAATTCACCAAACCAAGTGGTATGTGCTTTACATTTATAGTCAGCAACCATTCCCCACATGCACCACGTTCGCAAACTTTGTGAAGCTTCGTTCCCAAACTTCTGACACTGAGTCATTTGTAAATATTTTTACATGAAGCCATTTGTATTTGTCGTATGATTGATCTGATTACGCGATCTGTTTGGTTCTCTCCTACACATCCTGTTTTCTGTGGCTGCATTTTCCACATTGCCTGTTTTTCTTTTCTAAAAACAGTTTATGTGCAGCTAAAGGCCTGTAGCAGTAAATTCCACAGCTGCACCCCATCATTGCTCATTCTCAGGATTGCTTAATTTTGCCTTGCTTCGTTCTGTTTTAGTAAGGACAAACATAGCAAACACTGTTTATACCAAGTTTTGTTTAAAGGGATAGTTCAAAAAAATTGAAAATGTACTCACCCTGAAGTGGGTTCAAACCTTTGAGTTTCTTTCTTCTGTTAAACACTACAGAAAATAATTTGAAGTAAGCTGTAAACCTGCAAGCATTGACTTCCATAGCAGGAAAAAAACAAATACTAAGGAAGTCAATGGATACTAGTTTTCAACTTTTTTTAAAATCTCTTCTTTTGTGTTTAACAGAAGAAGGAAACTCATGAATGTCTGAAACAAGTTAAGGATTTCTAAATAATGACATAATTTTATTTTTAGTTTACTCTGCGTTTAACATAAGCCATCTGCAAGTTTCTTATATTGTCAGACATAAAAATGTGCATATAGATATGGATTTCTTTTTTTTTATATATAATTGAATAATGATTTAATAATATTTTAATTTAATAATGTGTGTTTTTCTACAGAGGGCCCAGGCAGCTTTGCAGGCAGTGAATGCTGTCCAGACAGGTAGCTTGACTCTAGGTGGTGTTGACCCATCTGGTATGACTGGCCCCAGTCCTGTTCTGAGGGTCATCGTTGAAAATCTTTTCTACCCCGTGACCTTGGATGTCTTGCACCAGGTATATGCTGTTTCTTTCTTACCTAAATGGATAGTTCACCCCCCCACCCCCCACCCCAAAAAAAATGTTATGTCATCAATCAATTTCCTTTTTCATTAAACTTGTAAGACAATCCTACACAATTTTAAAGGGGTCATGATTTGAGCAGTCTATTTTTCATTGTACTAAAAGGATATCCTGTACATATAGCTGAAAACATCCTTATTACTGTAATAAAAGCTTTTTTTTTTTTTTTAACACCAGGCCCAGAAAAGGGCATATAATGGCATAGGCACGTTAAACAAAGACATCCCAACCTGCCAAAACCTTTTTTACTCTGACAATTTGCACTAGAGGTAACTTTACTGCACCATTTATGTAATTTAAGGCTTACTATGTCATTAGAAGTAATATGCTCCCATGAGCATTCTCTCTCTTGGCTCCATGATTTCCGGAATTCAGGGATTTCCGCTTCAGGGAGCCACTATGAATAAGCAAGAGACTTCTGGAGCTTCTAGGAGAAATGGAATGTATAAACACCAACTCCACTGTAGAAAATCAATACCTAATAACGGTTTCCACTGACTGGTACAGTACAGGTCGGTACGTGTCACCTTTATGAGGCTTGCATTTCCACTGCCTAAAGAGTACCAAGGGTACTCTTTTGGTGGGCATGGTGTACGACAGAAAGTTTCCGTCAACGTCATTCTCCCTCGAGGAAATGACAAAGTAAAGCTCTATGGGTCGTTCACATATTATATGAGAAGCATTTCTCACAAAACAAATGCTTTTATACACATAAATACTTTTGTATAAGTGTTCATTACTAACTTATCTATGAGCATAATTTCATTATAACTGCAGATCAGTTAGGGCTGTGCATTTAATCAAAAATCCGATTTTGATTATGGCTTCTAACGATTATGAAAAACCATTAATCGAGATAAACGATTATTCCATTATTCACCGCCCCCTGTCCAGTTCTCCTCACTTGTTGCTCTTAAAAGCGCGAAAGACCGCTTATGTGCATGTGTGTACGGCGCGCAGACAGTCAGAAGCATGCGGTCTGCACTTGGTCTCATTCGCACATTGTGACGAGCAGAGAGCACACACATCTAAAGTCATTAGCGTGAGCGCTTTAATGTTCAAATACGTGTCAAAACGCATTTAGTGATTATTCATATTAACTTTCATTTTGTGATAAACAAACGAGTTGAGAATCAAGACACGTGAAAGCGAAACCATTAAAGTGACAGAGCACAGCTGCCGCCTGTTTTATCATGATTAATAAAACAACGAGAAAATCCCTCTTTGCTCTTGACTGAAGACTTTTGTAGCTAAAGTGTTTTTCTTACGGTGAAGATGCTAATAGCAAAGTTTGTTTCATATTTTTATTCTATTGTATTTATTTCTCTTTCCTTTGCAGGGAGGAAAATAATATATGCAGTTGAAGTCCGAATTATTAGCCCTTCTGAATATTAACAACCTTTTTCCCCCAATTTCTGTTTAATGGAAAGAAGATTTCTAAACATAATAGTTTAAATCATTCATTTCTAATAACCGATTAATTTTATCTTTGCTATGATGACAGCTCATAATATTTTCGTAGATATTTTTTTGAATACAAACATTCAAATTCAAAGTGTGATTCAAAAGCTTAATTAGGGTAATTAGGCAAGTCATTATATAACAGTAGTTTCTTCTGCAGACAATCAAAAATATGTATTGCCTAAAGGGGCTAATAATATTGACCTTAATAGAGGTTTCAAAATATTTAAATTTGCTTTTATTCTAGCCAAATCAAAACAAATAAGCCTTTCTCCAGAAGAAAAATATTAGAGGAAATGCTATTAAAATTCCTTGCTCTGTTAAACATCATTTGGGAAATATTTATTTTTAAAAAATTCTCAGGAGTGCTAATAATTTTTACTTCAACTAAAAATCGTTTGGAATAATCATGATTACAATTATGACCAAAATAATTGTGATTATGATTTTTCCCAAAATGGAGCAGCCCTAAGATCAGTGTAAAATAGCCTACTGTAATGTCTGCAATTAGATGAAATAAATAAATACAACATATATGAACACATACAGACCCTTACAGTCTCCAATGTTACCAATTACAGAAAAACTACACACAGCATGCATTTACTCCTTATTTGGGTTCTAAAATAACACTCAATGTGTAGCGCAGATTTAGTGCAAAACTCTTTTAAATGCGTCATTAATTTTCACCAGCACATGTAGCCTCTTTTTAGAATGTAATTTCGTCATTCCCAGTTCATAATATTCCAAAAGGCGGTAATAAACATGGCAGTTTGTTCATAATTCAGGTTGCTGAAACAATTTACTCATGTTTTGTCGGATTTGTCCTTTGTTTTTTTCCACTTCACTCTTGGGTTTGTCCTTTTCTTTTCTGAAAGGATCAGATGTCGAAAGCACTTCTAAAATCACGTGAACGTTATTATCATCAGCTCAAGAAGTTCCTTAATTTAAATATAGACGCCATCGCAAACTCCTTGCGAAACAGCTTGCACTTTTAGACAGCCTTTTTTAAACTAAAACTGGGCAAGGGAGATTTTGTTCTTCTTGGCATTGTGGCTGTACATCAAGACCACCACAAGGTTTGTTTGAGCTCTGGTTGACCATGGATCGTTATTTTATGCATATAGTATTATAATGTAATGTCTCATCTGTGTATTTAAAGCATGTCGGTTCCTTTTTTTTAAAAATTCTGGATAGCTTCACGAGTGAGTGACGTTTTTCTGTAACCAATCAGTGTTTAGCTGCGCATGGAGCTCCACCTTTTGGTACCCTTTCTCGTGCTCTGTAGCCTTTTGAAAGAGTGACCAAAAAATGGTACGGTATTTTTTTTTTTTAGGTACCTTTTGACAGGGGAAACGGCCATAAAAGCGTACCGCACTGTACTGCACCAAACTACTCAGTGGAAACGGGCCATATTTTTGTAAAAAGCTCTGCACATTTTGGTACATCAATGTGCTGCTTCAGATATTTAGGTGAATTTCTGAAAAAAAAATGTCATGTCAGGCACACAAGATAAAATGAAAGGTAAAAATATGAGTACTTTCATTTCAAATCAAATTGTGGGGTGTAAAAGTACTGTTCTTCTTCAGATCTATATTCAGGTAATTTGTATAGTACAAAATTCTGCATCCCACAAAATACTAATTAATTCAGTAAAAGTACTTTAGTATCCTATTTTACGCACCCCTGTTTGGTTTTGGGAAACACAACATTTTGTGCTGCAGAGGAGCAATAAATTGCTTAGTCTTTCTGTTGGGAATAGAAACATTTCAGGAGTTGTTACAATATGTAATCTGTGTTTTAATGATCAATCTAAAATTTAGGACTGACTTAACAGTAAGTAATCAGTAAGTCAATTTTAACATCTGGGTGAACTATCCCTTCAGCAGTTGACGGGTATGATTGTTAGATGTTAAAACGTGTTTGGTTCCTCAACAGATTTTCTCCAAGTTTGGCACAGTGCTGAAAGTGATCACGTTTACCAAAAACAATCAATTTCAAGCTCTCCTCCAGTTCACAGATGGTCTGACTGCACAACATGCCAAGCTGGTGAGTAGCGCCATCTATCAGCCACCATCTGTCATGATCGCTATTAAACTTAGTTTAATGCAATGGAAGCTGGCATATTGAGAGACCGTGAATGTCTGGATCTCGGCTTGATGTTTGTGGCACCATCTTTCTTTCCTCAGGCTCTAGATGGCCAGAACATCTACAATGGCTGCTGCACCCTGCGAATCAGCTTTTCCAAACTTACCAGCTTAAACGTCAAATACAATAATGACAAGAGCCGTGACTACACTCGCCCTGACCTGCCCACAGGGGACAGCCAGCCTGCACTTGAACATCACGCTGTGGCTGCAGCCTTTGGTACAACAGTGTTACTTTTCACCCAGCATGATCTATATCTTTCTTTTTTAGAAAGTCTAAAAGGGCTTGTTTTTTTCAGCTGCTCCTGGGATCATCTCTGCTGCACCATACGCAAGCGCACATGCCTTCCCTCCAGCTTTTGCTATTCAGCAGGCTGGTAAGATGACACAGCCTTAGCCGAATGCATTTTCAATTACAAGTTTACCTGAAGTCTACTGTTTTGAGATGTGTTATATGAATGACATTGTCTTAATCAGGATTGACAATACCTGGTGTTCCTGGAGCTCTCGCCTCACTGACCATTCCCGGGGCAGCAGCGGCTGCGGCAGCTGCAAGTAGACTGGGTTTTCCAACCCTCACTGGCACACATTGCGTTATGCTGGTCAGCAACCTGAACCCTGAGGTTAGCAGTTCTGTCTCTGATTTAAGTCGTCAAGCAAGCTCAGAATTATTTCTTATACATTTAATTCAAGAATTAGTATGCACAGATGCAAAAGATAGTTGCTTAAGTGTCCCCATCCTTTCTACAGTGCATTGTGTCATTTCCTCCTCTAACATCCTTAGGTTTCATTAAAAAAGATGCCATTGAGTTGAGCTTCTTCACCCTTGTTGCTTCTATATAAATATGTTGCTGCTTTACTCTACATTCCACTCATCTCCTTTAAAATATTATATCAGAGTAAAAGTGTGAAATGTTCTTTCTGTTGGCATGTTTAGATTTAATCTTTTTGTACAGTTGTGTAAAACACCATCAGAAAGCACATTTACACATGTCCATTGTTTACGACAGTAACTAATTGCTAAAGATTAGCTTGTTTTGCTGGTAAAGCTTCTTTGTTAACTTTAGCACTATAATTTTGTATTTCTTTATGTATACTGACCTTGTTTTTTTACCTCCTTTCTTTTATTTCTCTCCCTCCCTGTTCCCCTCATCCCATGGCTCTTTTTTTATTTTTGAAACCTTGTTCTCTTTTGCCATCTGGCTGCACGCACCATATGTCTACTCATTTGTTGTCACTGTACAAACAATTACATCATTATTACGCAATCACACACATCAACATTACTTAAAATAAACACACACACACATCTGTCTTCCACACCCCCCATCCCACCCTACCCCAATCCTACCCCTCTTTCTGCTCCAATCCATTAACCATCTTCATGATCCAACCATCGTTTTTCGCCATTTCCCGTGGAACTGCCTCGCTGCCTTGGATATGTTGAACCTCCACTCTGCCTCCGATCTTTACCTTCTCTTCCTCCTCCGCTGCCCCCCTCTGCTGTCCTTTAAAGAGAGTTACGCCCCACTGCCTCTTTATTCTCTTCGGTATGTCATCCTTTAGCATCTTTATTTGTCACTTGTTTGTTCTGTTCTTTTTAATTTGATTTTAATTTCCTCACAAGGCATCTGTTAGGTCCAATTCTCTGAGTGCCTCGCTTGCTTTCTGCAGTATTTGGTGTGGTGAGATGAGACTCATTCTGAAAAGCTGCAGCTCTCCCAGAACGACGGCACTTTCTTTTTTTGAACACAAATGGGAGGCTGCAGCTTTTTATGACGGAACAAAACAAAATTTAAAATGTTGCATGGTTTTGAAAACTTTGTTCTACTTTACTTTTCTTTTTTGCATGTCTTTGGTGAAAAGCTGTTTATAATTCTTGGTTAATACTCGAGACTCCTGCTGTTTTTTTTTTTTTTTTTAAGTTAATATTTTAGGTTAAAAAATGTTCATCCCCTCAAAACTTTATCTTTCAAGTCTTCAAAGTCTTGACTCAATTGAATCTGTTCCTAAAACAACATATACCCCCTTTGCAGTCTTTCAGAGATCTGCTGATGCACTTTTATTCTCCTTTTAACATTTTTTCTTAAAGATTAGTTTTTAGTTTTAAAGTAATTTCTTTTTTCCACTTGATTAGTGTCTAGTTTTATTAATTTTATCAGCAGACAATGAATGGATCTGTTTTTATTCTTAAAAGCATGTGATGGTGTGATTTATTTTATTTATTTTTTTGTTAAGTAGAGAATCTTGATGGTGAACTGGAGATTTGATGCTCAGGCCATTGTTGAGGTGGATCTGATTATGTCAAAGTAGATATTTGCATCTGACATAATCCTTTTTCTTTTTAGGAGTATATGGGGATGTATTAAGGGTGAAAATTATGTTCAACAAAAAGGAGAACGCTCTCATACAGATGTCTGATGGAACACAGGCTCAGCTTGGTAACGCTTTTTTTATTTATTTATATATACACATATATATATATATATATATATGTGTGTGTGTGTGTGTGTGTGTATATAAATATATATATATATTAGGGATGTAACGGTATCAGAATTTCACGGTACGGTAATACATCGGTATGAATGTCACGGTACGGTATTTATTGAATCATTTACAGGAAAAAACAAAACTTATGAAAATACTCCAAAAAAGTGCCAAAAGTGTCAATGACATACAAATTAGCCATCTATCTGTAAGCTTTGAAACAGAAACTTCAATTTTAATAACAAAAAAATACTAAACCATGTAAAAAAAAATAAAGTTTCAATTTAGTATTGTTGAAAACTCATCAAATTCAACATTTAATCACTCACTCACTTAGATAGAGATGGGTTTAAAGGAAAATTATCATATAAATATAATCTGGTAAAAGCTGGTATCTCTGGGCATTTACAATGTCCCCTGCAACAGGAAAAAAAAAACCTCTCATTTGGGACTGAGGTTTCTGGGACAAGAGAGATATGACTTGGCCCAGGTTGACAGCAGTGGGTAACGTTGTGCATTGTCTTTCCCCCACTTGAGAGGACAAACCATGAGTAAGATAAAGGTCTCATGTCTGCATCAATCTGAACAGTGTGCTGACAACACAGCTGATAAGAACTCGCGCGACAACACAGCTGATAAGAACTCGCGCGACAACACGGCTGATAAGAACTCGCGCGTCAACACGGCTGATAAGAACTCGCGCGACAACACGGCTGATAAGAACTCGCGCGACAACACGGCTGATAAGAACTCGCGCGACAACACGGCTGATAAGAACTCGCGCGACAACACGGCTGATAAGAACTCGCGCGACAACACGGCTGATAAGAACTCGCGCGACAACACGGCTGATAAGAACTCGCGCGACAACACGGCTGATAAGAACTCGCGCGACAACACGGCTGATAAGAACTCGCGCGACAACACGGCTGATAAGAACTCGCGCGACAACACGGCTGATAAGAACTCGCGCGACAACACAGCTGATAAGAACTCGCGCGACAACACAGCTGATAAGAACTCGCGCGACAACACAGGTGATAAGAACTCGCGCGACAACACAGGTGATAAGAACTCGCGCGACAACACAGGTGATAAGAACTCGCGCGACAACACAGGTGATAAGAACTCGCGCGACAACACCGCTATTCAGTACGCGCGCAGCGACAACACCCGCTTTAGAGTTTTCCAGCTCTTTTTGATCCCCGCTTCTAGCAGCACACTCCATTTCCGCATTACTGGATCTGTAGCGACAACAGACCGCAAGGGATGATGGTCAAGCATGGGCTGATGGGAATTTTAGTTTTCGCTACCTCCCGTTCGCTTCATTCGCCTGAGCAAATTTTCTCAGAAGACCTATAGTTTTACCGAGTCATGCGACTTCGGTAATATCGAAAAAAAATTATATGTGTAATTTATTTTTTGTGGTTAAAGTTCAAAACATTTTTAAGCTATAATTATAATTATTATTATTATTATTATTATTATTATTATTATTATTATTATTATTATTAATATTATTATATAGCTTTTATTAAATGTAGTGTGTGTATGGGGGGGAGGTCATGTTGATGAGTTTTTACTGTCATGGCTAAAAGTAGTATTGACATCAAATGATAGGCCTGTCACAATAATCAGTATATTGACTAATCGCACAATACTGACATGACCTCAATCAGTTCTGGTAATGCAAT
The DNA here is from genome assembly GCF_052040795.2 of Danio rerio. NCBI lineage: Eukaryota > Metazoa > Chordata > Actinopteri > Cypriniformes > Danionidae > Danio > Danio rerio. Next base: position 15,009,366 of record NC_141031.1, read on the forward strand.
ATACATCACCCGTACATAACCAATTCTAGCAACATTTTAGCTAATTATGCAACATCACTATCTCTGTGTTCTTTGGAAAAATGTACTTGCATTGTAATATTATATTGTCATTATGTCATTATATAATAAGTGGCATAAAATAGTCCTAAAATAACAATGTTATCACAACGATATATATTTTGGTGCGATATATCGTACGACAAACCATACTTATCGTGACAGACCTAGTAAATGACTAACCTTTTCTGTCTTCCATAGACCTCTTGCTATAAAAACTGCTGTCTTTACATTTTAAACCAAATCTCAAAACTGTCGTATGGACTGTACATTACTCTTATAAATTAAAAAGAAAATTATAAAATGATTAATGAATACCTTATCTTGCAAGTAATCTTGCAAGTAATTTTAGTAAATGGCATATTTTTAAACATTGAAACGTGATACACTTTGGCATTGAAAACCAAGTCTTCAAGAATGACACTAGATGCTAGGGCTGCACAGTCTAACGTTTCAGCATCAATATGTGATAAATTGTAATAGTCACATTGTAAGTGTATGAAATGTTAAGCAATGAAAGCATTCTGACCTAAAAATGTGCTTCACGGTATGTACTTGATAACGATTCTTTTTTTAAAATTGTTTATAAAACAAAATCTATGCTTTATTATTTGACATTGGATCATTCAATTACCATACACATGAATACAGTTTGACTTCTTGGAAAACAATATAATCATACTTCTTTAATTACTATCTTTTTCTTTATTGAATTTATCCATGCTTGTAGATTGTTTATTATATTTTACGCGCTCCTATGCAAAATCTTACCAATCAATCTAAAATGTTAACTTTTTTCCAAATAGTTATTCAATTTATCTAGTGAAATTGTATTCATATCGCAATATATATCCCAGAATAAAAAATATCACAATGTTAGATTTTTTTTTACCAATATTGTGCAGCCTTACTGGATGCTAAATTTAAATCGGACTATTCCACTAAAACTTTAATTAGCTAAAGGCCACATTCAAGATCATGTGACTGAAGCCACTGTGATGCCCATGACGTGCACCTATTTTTGTATTTGATGTGTATTTCTAATTGATGTTTGCCTGCATATTTTAGCAATGAGTCATCTAAATGGACAGAAGTTATATGGCAGGCCCCTGCGCATCACACTGTCCAAACATACGACTGTTCAGATGCCACGCGAGGGACATGAGGACCAGGGTCTCACCAAAGACTACAGTAACTCTCCACTCCATCGGTTCAAGAAACCAGGCTCCAAAAACTACTCCAACATCTTTCCTCCTTCATCTACTCTGCACCTGTCTAATATCCCGTGAGTTTATACACATAAGATGTATTTAAAAATAATACTCTTTTTAAATCCCGTGTCATCTTTAATTTAAAATTTTTTTTTTATGTTTTAGACCCTCTGTTGTTGAGGATGACCTTAAGCTGCTCTTTGGTAGCAGTGGTGCTCTGGTCAAGAACTTTAAGTTCTTTCAGTAAGTCTGTGCTTTTAAAACACATACTATTGTCTATCTGGGAATATGTGAAAAATATTTTAACTGGTATTGGAATTGCATACTTTACTTTTTTTTTTTTTTTGCCTAAATACAATTTGCTTCTAACATTTCAGACCATTCATGTTTAATTTATTTTTGGTAAAACTTTACGAATGAAATAAGGTTTCATTATTTAGTGTATTTACCTACATGTACAAACAGTGAAAGCTACAATTTTACAGCATTTATTACAGGGTATCCATGGATTTTAAGGTCTTAAAATCTATATTTTAGGTCTTAAAAGGACTAAATTTACTGAAATATTGTATTCTAGGTCTTAAATGTTTTTTTTTACTTAATTTTCCTTTTCTCACATATAGCTACCCAATCTGGCAAATAACACCCAATAATCCATCTCAATAAAACTGTTTACTTTTATTTAAAATAGCATTTAATTACTTTCCTTAGAGTAACATTTGCTTTATTATTATTATTATTTAGTTGAGTGAAAATCTATTCTGAGATATATATTTTTAAATTCCTTGCATTTAGCCCTTTATAAGTCTAAAATGTTCTTCATGATGGTCTTAATGTGTTAAGTCTTAAATTTATCTTGGTAAAACCTGCAGAAACCCTGTATTAGCATTGTTTGTGTTGGTTAATGGAAATGGTCATTTATTGTTTGTTTATGCATTGGCTGCTTGAGCCTTATTGTAAAGTGTGACTTAATATTTCTAAATGATCACATTATTATGTTATTTTATTATTTAATTCAAATCATCTTTATTTCTTTAGTGCATTACAACGTAGGTTGTGTCAAAGCAGCAGTTTAGTAAATTGAGACCGTGTCAGTCAAGTTTTCAGAGTTGAAGTTTAGTTTAGTTCAGTTTAGTTTCGATTTCACGGCTGAAAGTCTAAAGACTGAAGAGCAAACCCATCGATGCGCAGCTCCACAAGTCCCAAACCATGCAGGCCAGTGGTGAGGAATAAAATTATTCATGGATGTAAACTTTTGTCACCTTTCTGTGAAATTGTGGATTCAAAATAGGTCTTTTTATCTTGCCAGCATGAAGTTGGTCTTTTTTTCTGCACTTAAGATTAGGTTATTCAGGCAAAGTTTAGTTGAAATGTGCAGATTAAGCATCATACTCTACTAATATTTAAATAAGAATATTACATGTAGCAGAACTGTGTGCATTGAGTATTTGCATCAGTTGCCTCAATACAACCTACAAATAAAGGTGTGTTGGTTTTGTTTGCTTTAAAGATTACTCCGCTTGTGCTGACTTTTTGTATTTTATGAGCCCTTCAAGGCAGTGTTTGATTCTTATATTTGTCAACCTGAAATGCAATGCCAAGAGTTGCACGTCGATGGATTTGCTCTTCAGTGTTTGGACTTTTAGCAGTGAAATTTAAACCAACCTGAATTGAGCTGAAGTTAAACTCTGAAAGCTGGACTGACAGTTTCAATCTAGTAGAACTTGTATGTGATGCTGCTTTGACACAATCTACATTGTAAAAGCGCTGTAGAAATAAACCTGAATTGAATTGAACGATTTGAATGATACGACTTGGCTGTATAGCAGGGACTGGGTTCTCTGTCAAATTTTTCTTCCCTGATAAGTTTGCATCCATGAATTATTTTTGTCATCTAAGAGATTTTTTTAGACTTCTTGGGCTGCTTCTGCCTTTTTGTGATTTGTAAAAATAATCTTAAATAACTGTTCTAATTTGTAAATGTTTTCATTTTTTTTATATACAATTTGGTAAAAGGCTGTATTTGACTGCAACTGAATGCATAATGTTAATCACAAACAGAAGTATGCTTTACTAACATAAATTCATCAACTTTCAGAAAAGATCGCAAGATGGCTCTGATTCAAATGAGTTCAGTGGAGGAAGCAATCGAGTCTCTCATCCAGTTCCACAACCACGATCTTGGAGAAAACCACCATCTTAGGGTTTCCTTTTCCAAGTCCACTATTTGAGACAAATGTGGTCTAGAAGGGGCTGGAGTGGCCAGTCATTTTAAACCCTAACAAGTCTTAATCACAAAGCTCACTTCCATCATTCCATTGTTTTATTTAAGAGGCATTTTAGTTGATTTTTACATATTGTTTTACATTTTAAATCACTTGTGTTATTGCTTTGGCCTGAGAAGTTACATTTTCACTCCATCTATTAATTTAAGCCTGTTTGAGGCTTGTAAAAATAATCTCTGTAGGAGCGGAGAAAAACCACTAAAGGCCTTAGATTATATTTGTACCATGAGTGCCTTATTGTTTCAGATCTTCAGAACCTCAGTCCAACATCTGCAACTGATGTGTGCAAATCTGTAGTTTACTGTCTGTTTTGTGCCCTCAGGGCTGAACATTCATACTCGTATGAGACATGGGTAATTTCATCAGGCTGATGGTACAGGCCTTAAATTCTCCGCCTCTGTGCTATGTATTTTCAATTAGGGTTGCACTCAGCATATCCTCAAGCTTAGCATTTATACTGTATCTTGACACTTAGAAAGTTTACAGGCATTTTTTTCTGCTTCAAAATTATGCAATCATTTGTGTTAAATCCAATAGTGTTGTGTAGATTTGTATTGTTTTTATATTGTGGGCCATTGCATGTTGGCTGTGGTCAATGGACCATATCTATTTTCCGTTTGTCCTGTATTTTGTGTTGATGTTTAGCATTGGGCTTTGTGTTATTGTGATATAGTGGATTATTTAAGCTATACTACTTTAATGCCCTATGTATTCATGTACGTTTGTGTGTACACTACAGCTTGATACCAAAGCCTTTCCTCCAGTACATTCGTAAGGGATATCCAGACACCTTTTAGACTCATGACATTTACAAGCTTGTCCTCAACTAATGAACAGATGTTGGCTTCTCTTTAGAGAATGTGTGTGCGATAGAAAAAAAATTCAACTGATTTTGGAGAAGCACCACATATTACTGATAATCTGCACACTTGTTTGTTCTTAGCATATGAGTCTTAACATTTTGGGAACAAATGACATCTTTAAATTGGGGTTGAGCATTTATTGTCCACAATGGCCTTCAGTGAGATCTGTAATATGGGTCTGAGCCTTTATTTTCCTGATATTTGTATTTGAAATCTCACAAGTGCCTTTTGAAAATCATGTATTGGTTTATTTTCTTGATATGTTAAGTTTGCATTGTCTTTGAAAAGATGTTTTATGATGGACTAAATTTGGTAAACCTCAGAACATGCATAAAATCAAATTTAATTTGTTTATGTTATATTCCAGACAATATTAATTGTTAACTATTTTAGCTGTGGGTTAGGTTCTGTGAAAATAGTTTGTTTCTTTTTGCTATGCGTTTTATTTTGGGACCAATATATAAAAAAGAGGTGGCGCTCTAGAGAAATCGAAATGCTTGTTGGATGTAGATAGCAAGTTGCTTCATCATGTTTTGAAAACGTTGATTCATTATAGTGCTAGATAAAACCTGATTATGCATTCTTGCACAACATTATAAACCCTCAGTTTCTGACATTTGCCTTAGATTATAAAGTGCTTTTTCATATAGTTGACATGAGGTGTAAATACTATTTTTGTATTACAATGTTAAAAGTTATGGGGTTTTATATCCACAAAAGCGTATATTTTGATACAGTTATGGACCATCATCATGCAGAAAAGAGAAAGAAATAATTTCATTATAAAACGGTTTAAATCAGGATTAACATTACACTTTTTTGTTTTCTCTCCATACCTATCTTGTTCTTGTGACATTCCTAGCTGTATTTTTCTTTGCCCTCAATAAATACTTGTTTACTGATCTCCGTGCTTGCTTGACGGCCATTTATGGGTCAATAAATAACAAATATTATGGAAATTACATTAACACATAACTATAGAACATATTTTTTTCCCTGTGAAGTTATAAAATATTTTTGGATTTAAATAAAAAAAAAAAACAATTCTTATTCATATTTTTTATATTTGTTTATGTTCCTAGTACTTTTATATCAACACTAACACTAAGTGAATTTATTATTGAATATGCCTTAATGATTTGTAGGCCTGCTTGACTTTATGGTTAATGAATAAACTAATGCATGTGCGCCAGAGCTTAAATCAGTTTTCAGTTAGATTAGATTAGATTCAACTTTATTGTCATTACACATGTACAAGTAACGTTACAATGCAATGAAAAGCAGTTTTGGTCTAACCAGCAGTGCAATAGCAGCAAGTGCAGGATAAAGGTATAAGTTATAAGGTGCAGTTATAGAAAAACTATGGTCATATTTACAGATGGATGAACTATCAACATTATATACAGGTTGGATTAGCTATGAACAGATTTACAATATATGAATGTAGGTACAAGTTGTTATTAATAATCAGTAGTGTGCAGATAAATAAATATGATTACAAATGTTTATGTGCAGTGGGTGTGTACATAATTACAAATGTCCATGTGCAGTTGGTATGTACAGTTCAAATAAGTAAATCATTGTGATGTAGTGAAAACTTATGGTATAAAAAATCGATTTAAAAGTTTCATTGAGTATGATTCAAATACTAACACCATACACCTAAACACGATAAACCAAACACCTAACACTAAACTCCCGACACCATAATAAAAAAAATATTAATAATAATTTATGGTCTAAAATTGTTATTGTTAATATTAATAATTTGTAGTCTGAAATGTGTTGATGGTATCAAAAGGGAACTTTATATCGTAGTTGATTCCCCTTAGGACACAATTTACCGTAACACTATGCACGCTGTCGTCTTTAATAATCAGGAAGAGGAACTGGACTGGTGGCGAAATCGAACTTCGTATGTGTTTGTGGCTCGTCGCTTTCCTTTAAAAACACAAACCTAAGCTATTATGACACTTTTAAGGTTTATACCTCTGCTGTTGACTTTTTGGGCTGTTTCTTTTGCTGATGACAATGAACATAAATCTGGCAGTACTAAACCACCCACTTCCACTATTAGCAACAGTACCGAAAAGTATAATTCCAATAACGCTAGTGATGTGGCGATGATTAATAGGGCTCTGTATGTTTTGATCGGGATAACGGCAATTGGAGTCCTGTATTTCTTAGTGAGAGCCGTCCGGTAAGTGATTTGGAAATCTTGGTTCATGTCTAATGACGTGTTGTTTAAACTCTCCATATGTTTAGTATATCATACATATGTTAAGTTCTAGACGAATAGAAACGTTTCTTTTTATGATGGGAAGCTATTGCACTGTTACGCTTTTTTTGTCTTTGAGCAATAAATTATGTAAATAGTTTAGTTTGAACAACATTAAACTTCAGATGTAAAGTTTCTAGCATTGCTAACAGATAAAGGCGAGTTCCTGACAAATGTAAGTTATAAATGTTGGCAATTAAACTGTGTTTAGACAGATGAATAGCAGGTTGTCAACACTGAGGTAAAGTTGGTTTTATATTCGTTCATATTTGAACAGTGACAACTTGTGACATTGTTTACCACGCTAACGTTACTTTTAAATTTAGGTCTGAAATAGCATCCAAGTATGACTTCAAACAACATTAGCACTATTTGATCGGCTGCTAATGTGATTTTCCCTGTCAAGAATGTGCAAACAACACTTTTCAGAATTCATATTAAGGAAAAAACCATAAGGTGCGAATATAAAACGAATTTTACCCCATCACACTGGTTTGTGTGCTTTATGACCAGCCGTACAACTTTGAACATTAATATTATTTTCCTGACAGGTGTGTAACTTTTTCTTTGCTAAATTACACACAGCTTAATGTTAACAAGAACAACAACAACAATCATACAGGCTGCTTTTATGCTACATTTTCTTTTGACTGCCATATAGTTTTGAAATGGAATCATTTTTATTCATTTTAAACTTTTCCTTTTAAAATCTCTAATGTTCTCTTATTCCAGTCTGAAGAAAACCGGTGTTCAGAAGAAGTACGGGCTCCTTTCAAACTATGATGACACCATGGAGATGGCCCATCTTGAAAGTGATGAGGATGACACTACTGTCTACGAAGCCAAATCTTTGAGAAGGTTTTACATTCTAGATTGTTCTTCCATATATTTCAAATATAGCAGAAACTGCTCAACTTTAGACTTTGGGCTATAATGCTGGAAATCAATACTTCAGGCAGCTTGTTGTCTAACCTTTTTTGTCTTTTTTTTAATAGATGAATCTCTGGATGTGTTTGACACTGCAGGGAAATGTGATCCCAAATGTGAGACAATCCTGTTATCTCCACCAAAATGGTTGCTGAATTGTTGCTGATTTCAACGACCGTGAGAGGACCTAGTCCGGATTCTTGGATGCCTTTTTTCCAAGACTTAAATGGAACATGTGGGTTTAAATTAGTCCAATACATTTTAAACTGACATGACCAAAACAATCTTCTTTAAAAGTTTTTCAGAAGGTCATACATTGTTCTGATGTGGGTTATAAGACAATACGGTCAGCAGAGGATCAAAACTGTGTTTTGTGCCAAAGTTACTTATGCATCATTTATTTAAGGGGTTTGAACTCTTGACTGAGTTGATGTGTAATAATCAATATTGTTAAAAAATGCCCCTCATTTCTCATTCAAAAACACTGAAAACCCTAAAAGTTGTTTGCTAATTCATAAGACTATTATTGTTTAGTGTGTGTTAATTTTTTATTGTTTTAGGTATACCTTCATATTATGATAGACATTTTGCTTTTTAAAAACACATTTTTTTCTCTCTTTTTGTTCTTTCTTGCTTTCTTTCTTTCACTGTACCAGAACTACATTGGGTATTAATTTTATTAGGATTTCTGGAGTAAGCGTGACCAATGAATGCATTTTTTGTGTATAAATTTGCCAAATACCAGCCTATTTAAGAGAAGCACTTTGAGTTTTAGGGTTTAGACACTAAAGCACCAAAACAGCCAGTCATGATATTTTTGACTTGGCGACACTCCTGACCATTTCACAGTTGGTTTGATACTGAAGATTTGATAATTATGAGGGTTTTTGTCTTTCGAGATTAAGCATTCCCACGTTTTTATATTCCAAGCATAAACGCTTAGTATACATTTAAAAGTATTGTTCCAATTGGATTCATAAGAAAGCTGCATGCATTTTTCTCATGTGTGTTGTAAGGGTGACAAATGAATGTGCTGTACAGCAAGCAATCTGCATACATGGATCAAACAACATCAGTTTCAATTTTGCAACTTGATAAATTAAGGGTGATTGAGGGCATTTATGATGGTTTCTTTAAATACATTTACTGGCCTATTAATAGTGTCAAATTGAAATGCATGAAGCATCACTGTATCAATATTTAATGTACATAATTCAAGTGATTCCTAAAGTGTGCCTTTCATCCCTTTTGACTGGATGTGTTTTTGGCTTTTTGTAATTAAATTCTTTTCGCTATTTTCACTGCTTGAAGTTTTTTTTTGCATTGCCATTTATGTAAAGCATTTTAGATATAAACAATTTAGAAAACTCTCCAAATCACAATTAATGATCAATTAGAACATCAAGTTTAATTAGCTATATAATTGAAGGTATACTTAATTTAAATAGTGTTTTTCTTTTTACTGACTTTTTTTTACTTAGTCTCAATTTGTCTGAGAGATTTCTAGACCGGGCTTTAGTTTATTTATTTATTTATTTTCGTATTCTAGATTTGATCATTTTTGATACACAGTTTATTGATTGGCCCATGATTATATACATACCGTGTTCATTTGGTTCTGTATGCAAAAGAGCTTAAATTGCCAATAGACCATAGCTAGTTGCTAAAGAGGTATTTATATGAATACTATTCAACCTCTATATCTATTTTTAATGCATGTGTGTGTATGCACGTGTATATATGGCCATATATATTTTTTCATACAAATTATAGCTAATTTATTCAAACATATATATTTGTAATTCTGATTCATTCATTCATTTTTTTTTTGTTGGCTTAGTCCCTTTATTAATCCGGGGTCGCCACAGCGGAATGAACCGCCAACTTATCCAGCACATTTTTACGCAGCGAATGCCCTTCTAGCCACAACCCATCTCTGGGAAACATCCACACACACACTCTCACACACTTATACACTACGGACAATTTAGACTACCCAATTCACCTGTACTGCATGTCTTTGGACTGTAGGGGAAACCGGAGCACCTGGAGGAAAACCACGTGAACTCAGGGAGAACATGCAAACTAGACACAGAGACGCCAACTGAGCCGAGGTTCAAACCAGCGACCTTCTTGCTGTGAGGTGACAGCACTACCTACTGCACCACTGCGTCACCACTGTAATTCTAATGGTTGAAAAGAAAACATGCAAATAGCTATTTTTGCAACATTTTAAAATACATGGCATGTATGTAGGCCTACATTTAGTTTTTAAATGTCAGAAAATAAATCGCAATTTAGTAAATAACTACAAGTTGACACTTATTGGCTAGCTTAGATTTTATTAAGCAAGTTTAAATATAGATTTTTTCTTCATTTTCATTGAAAATAACCTACATAAATACAGTTCCGCCTATATCTGTGCAAGAATAAAATGGACAATACATCAAAGTTAATTTAATGTATTGTGAATTTAGTGAATTTAAATTTAGCTTACTACAAAAGGAACTCAAAGCCTTACCTCCCACCCCACCATCTATCATTGATCAAAATGTATGTGGAAGGTTCATATAAAATAGAAGGCATTTTATACATGAATAACATTTACAATCATAATATGAAATTGACTGGGACAAAATCGAAAGATTACAGTTTTTCTAAAATGCTAAAACATAAAAGCCAATCCTCTAAACCAAATGACTAGTTGTCTAAACACATTTATTAAAACTAGCCATCATTTTCCAATATCAAACACATTTCACATAAGACACAATTCACAAAACACAGTCCTCCGTTCTCATAAATCTAAACACACTTTTCTTGCTAAAACACAAGTTGCAAAAGAACTGCTCATATTCTCAAAAGAAAGCTCATGTGATGCAAAATGCTTGCCACAGTCAGCAATATTTGAACACAGTGAACACCTGGCATCATTCATTACACAATGCCCCCAAATTGAAGACATTTGTTGCTAATACTGTGACAACATGCATAAAAGTAAGTTCAGGGGAAGAGCAATTTGAGTCCAAGGAGGGAGAAGAGGCCATGGAAGAAGAGGAGCAGGTCTACGAGTTAGAGGAAGAAGCCAGCAAGTGAGAGGAGAAGGTCTCCCCAAGACAACCTCGCATCATCATTACAGACGAGATGTGAGCAACAGTCATTGACAATGTCAATATTACTCTGTGCAGCCATGAATTCAGAGGGGCTTGTCCATCAGCAAGCTGTCTTTGGATCTTACAACACCCAACGTCTCCTTACCTTCCTAGAGGAGCTAAGATACATCCTCCTGGACTGCCAACAACACCATCCTGGGCCCACACATAACATTTGTGATAATTTGGCACAATGTCCGCTTCCACAATATAAACCAAATCATAGAGTGGTTCACCAACAACAGTAATCACATTTTAAACATTTGTCCTCCATCATACTCCCGTTCTGAACCCTATAGAGGAGTTCCTATCGTGGAGATGGAAGGTTTATGACAAACAACCATACACTACAGAGAACCTCCTAAGGGCAATGGAGCTGCCTGTGTTGACAACCTAGTGGAGGCCTTCCAAGGGTGGATTCACCATTCCAGGCATTTTTCCCACGGTACCTGCCAAGAGACAATATAGCCTGCGATGTGGATGAGGTGATGTGGCCCGATGCAGCTCAGCGACATGATGCCGCACAGTGATGTTGTGTGCGTGTGGTGTGAATAAAGCAAATAAAAAAACTTTACACCCTGATTATGTTTTCAGGAGTACTGTTGTGTGCAATAGATTTTTTTTTTTTTTTTTTGCATTGAGTTGTGTTACAGTAATGTACATGCAGTATTTTTTATGGATTTATACTCTTCTTATGAAACTCACAAATCTAAATGCCTTATCCTCTGCAGAGATCTAAGAAGATCCGTTAATGTAAAGTTTCTAAAAATACGCATTGGTCGTCTCAAAAATTGTGTTTTCAATTGTTTCGCTGTAATGTGTATAGTGTTTACATTTTTGAAAGCTTCGAGCTGCTCTTTTGGTGTGAGAGTTTTAAAGTGAGAAGGTGTGGTTGTGTTTATGTAGTTTTAGATATTGTGAAGGATGCTGTGTTTAGACATGGAGGAAATGTTTGAAGTGTGTTTTAGCATTTGAGAAAAACTGTAAAGCAAGGTGTACAAAGACAATGAGACCAAAATAAACATTATAAGATTATTATAAAATAAATATATGAACACAACATTCTTGTAAAAGTCTATATCAGTTCAATCTATCTGCAAAAATAGTATGAATGGAAATTAAATATATTTTTCCTATAATGGTTGTAGTTTATTGTAGTTAACTACCTCAAAGAATGAAATTGATTTCCTTTTGACACAATGCACTTAGTACAAGTTAAAGAGATTGTTGGGTATATTTTATGAAGTTTTGATTTAGAATAATGAGGCCTATAAATGACCTTATATTGGATCGGATGATGCCTTGCGTTCACAGAACATGACTGTACATTTCTCAAGCATTCATCCCATCTGCCATTTGAAAAGTTAATAACTATTTTCTTTTCCCAGTCATGTTTTATTTTATCTGTACTGCTGTCCACCTTCCCTATCAGTAAAGGTTAGATACAATAATTACCAATAGTTCCAGGATATACATTAACAATTGCATGTAATGTAGGTTTCAACCTCTCGGTTTCGGAGTCTTTAATACGTTGGTTTAAATTTAGTTTATGCATAGTAAAATGAACATTTAGCGTCAAGCTAATTTAAATAAAATAACATTTGAATGCTCTTTTCTGTGACTTTCAATCACTAGATGGCGCCATGTGTCTGTTTAGCAAAGCACGCACTCAGCTGTTCCTAGTTCAGTTTGGCCTCGTTCCTGTTTTATAAACCATTAAAACTGCTAAATAGCAAAGATAGTTATTTTTATAAACATAATTATTCTGGATCAACAGAAAACACTAGTGGTCTCCTAATTCAGTCACATATGATCAAAAACCACAAACAAAGAAAAAGTGCTGGAAAAAGTTTTATAGTCCTTATCTTGTACTCATAACTATTACTCAGTCCAAGCTCATAGCTTATATATATAATGCTTTGTTTGCCTGTTGCAAAACATTTTTCTTTTTCTTTTTTTATACAGTTGAAATCAGAATTATTAGCCCCACTTTGAATTTTTTTTTATATTTCCCAAATGATGTTTAACAGAGCAAGGACATTTGCACAGTATATCTGATAATACTAAACTAATATTTGCAGAGCAAAAAAATAAAAATAAATAAATAAATAAAAATTGTTAAAATTATTATATTGAATACTTTCGGACTTAGCTGTGTGTGTGTGTATACACACACACACACACACACACATATATATATATATATATATATATATATATATATATATATATATATATATATATATATATATATATATATATATATATATATATATATATATATATATATATATATATATGCATGCTTTGTTTGCCTGTTGTAAAACTTCTTTTTCTCTTTTTATTTTTTTTTATTTTTGCAACAATAGAGTGTTCCTGCTGGAACCATTTATTGTCCTGAGATGAGATTTGCTTTTGATGATTCCAGTTGTCTGTAGTCGAGACCAATTTACAGATATCCTGAAAATGTGGAGTGACAAGCCAACAAGGAGAGCAAATGACAAATGCAATTGATCTCCACAGCGGGAATTTGTGAAAAAGCAACAACAGATAAAAAGAAAGAAATACTGGAAACACATTGGCTAAGCTCTGCATAGAATCCAACTTTTAAAAAGCATGGTAGAGGAGAGATTAATTCAGTCCAAAAAAAGAGAGAAAGAAAAACGAAAATCCAACTTAGTGAAAAGCTACGCTCGGACTGTTTGAAAGGCAGAAGAGCAGTGGTGTGTTGTTGATGATCATCCCAGCTTGATTCAGCACTCCATCTGCGCTCTCAGCCGTGAAAAGCAGCTCCCGCTTGATACCTTTTAGATGCTGCTCGTCAGATAAAAAATTACCTTTTGTGCCTCTTTGTCTGAAATCCGGAGGCTGTGTGGAGATTTTCCTGGTTCCCTACTGTGCCGCTCTGGCTTTCCTTGGCCATTTGTCCATTGTCTGCACAGCAAGCATAAAATATTCCTCCTGGAAGTTTCATGCAATTTTCAGCTGAAGCTGTAGCTTTTGCATTTGTGTTCTTCTGCTGTCTGCTGACTGACATCAGTTAAAGAGCTCAGCAGCATCTGTCATTCTCACCTGTGGGTCAGACTGTTGCTATGAATGTTTCTGCTAGCTATGAATGTTTCTGCTAGTGCTGTGCTCGTGGTGATTCAGGCTGTAGACACTTTTAAAGTTAAAAATTGCGAAATTAAACTTCCCTTGTCCTTTATCAGTTCTTGGTCAGCTTGTGATTATTTGTAGTATATATTACTAATGTCAATTTTACATATGACTCCCTAAATTTGTTGTTTATAGAGATATTTATTCATATTTTCCTTCAGCTTAGCCCCTTATTTATCAGGGGTCGCCACAGTGCAATGAACAAATAAATATTCCGCCATATGTTTTATTTAGCGAATGCTCTACCAGTACTGGGAAACACCTATTCACTCAATCACATACACTCATACACTACGGCCCATTCTGTTTATTCAATTCACCTCTACCGCATGTCTTTGAAGTCTGGACTGTGGGGAAGATCAGAAAACCCAGAGGAAACCCACGCAAACCCACGGGAAGAACATGCAAACTCCAGACAGAAATGCCATGTAGCCCAGCCGGGACTTGAACCAGCGACCTTTTTGGTTTAATATATATATTAAAATGGCATACAATAAAATTGTTAATTTTATTTACCACAACCACGATAAAAAATTATTGTGATAAACTTTAAATTTACTGCTATTATTCATAAAAATTTCTTTTCATTTAGATTTTTACATCATCTGAAAGATGAATAAATAAGCTAAATAAGTTGGGATATTACAATATTTGGCTAAGATACAACTATATGAAAATCTGGAATCTGGGGGTGCAAAAAAAAATCTAATTACTGAAAAAATCACTTAAAATTTTTTTAAAATAAATAATTTCATAATAATGATTTTATATTCTAAAACTTTTGGCATAAAAGTAAATTCGGTAACACTACAATAACAGTACCTGAATAATGCTGTGGAAATAAGTAAAATAAACATTACTTTATTATAAACTGATGTTGATTTATTGCATGTGCTAATCATGAACTAACTTTGACTACAACATGAGTCACATTAGTTCATGTGGGAATAACGGCAACCTTGATTACTTGTTGGTTATGATTTTTGTCAACTAATAATTACCACATTAGTTTATGCTTAATTTAACCATCATTAACTCATGATATGTATAATGTATAATTATATAATGACTTTACTTGTTGGGACACATCATTGTTCTTAACTACTCGTGAACACCTTATGCGCGTCTGTCTAGTATGTTTACACTGAATAACAACAGTGTTCTGTCAACATCAACATAAACAGTTTAAACAAGAGTTCAAGAGTAGTTAAGGATGAGTTTTTGGTGATGTGCTACTCCAAGTAAAATCATGACGAAATTATACATTAACAGCTCATGAGTTCATGTTGGTTAAACCTAGGCTTAAACCTAAATGTTAATTAATACATTATCTAACAACATGTACTAACAAGTGATTAAGGAAGTCAATATTCATACATGAACTTTTATGACTCATGTTATAGGTAAAATTTGTTCAATATTTGTGCCTTAACTCATCATTAATTTATAATAAAGTAGTGTTTAGTTTACATATTAATACATTATTCATGTACTGCTATTGTAAAGTGTACAGTAAAGTCAATAAATTTGACCAATATAATGTATTTTTGCCAACCAGAGCAACATAAGACACGTTTTGTGGTCCAGGGTCACATAAGGTCATGTGAAAAAAAAAAAAAAAATAGAACATACATAAAATAAAAAAAAACTCCATATCTAGACAAAAAAATCTTTTAAAAAAAGTATTTTATTTGGCAGATCCTAAAATGACCAAAATTAAACTTTATATGAAAAACAGCAAAAGCAAATCAGATAATTTTTTACTGTTGGTTTAAAGTCTTTAGGTGTGTTAACACAATGTCCATCAGACAGCTAAAGCTAACACACAAAAAAAAAAAAAACAGTAGCAAATCTATAACAGAAATGAGAAAAAAAGGGTTGTAGTCCAGTCAAAGGGCCTCATCCTGACAGAAATGTTGTGGTGAGATCTGTGCAAAACCCCTCCACAATCATCTAAAAGTCTGATGAGGTCATACAGAAAACGAAAACATCAAATGTGTATTTGAATACTGAATCTAAATGGGAATCTACGGCATATGAATTATATGATGTCTTAACCCAAAAACAATTTTGCGTCTAAAAGATGTCTACTTGACATCTAAACGTAGACAGCTTGGCTTAAACAAAGCTAAACTTGGGCTGTCAGTGAAAATCTAATAGAGATATAAAACAGTGTTTGCTCTAGGATTTTTTTCAGCTGTGGCGGCTGGGCTTTTTTACACAGATCTACCAACTACCTGTGGCATTATTTCAATGACAAATGTTGAGAGCGCAGTATTACAAGTCGAGATCGCATTTATGTAATAGCTTACGAGCATGCAAATCTCTTTGCTTGCGCGCCGATTTTATAACAAGTATGTCTCCAACATTTATTAGATTTGCTAGGAATATTTATGAATGTCTCCAATAGACTTACAGACCGTCATTAATGTGTATATAAAGGCGACGTGTTTGCTGGCCTCACGCATTACGCACCTGTCAGTAAGCCAGTCAGTCAGTCAGTCAGCACGTAACCTTAAAGGGTTAAACAACTGACGCACAGCACTACTACGGTTATAGAAAAGTTTGCGCTGTTATTATTCACTTAACTTTAAATACGTTTTGGTGCGATTATCACCTGCTATTAAAAAAAAAAAAAAAAAACACGACTGAATGTTTTGAATGAAAAGCTGTAATGTAGCCGTGGCAGGAACAATTTTGGTGTGGTGCCCTGCCATGGAAGAATGAATGAAGCGGAAACCATGTATAAGAATAGACCAAAACTAGACTAGTATTCAAATAGACAGATTAGACAGACTGTATAAGTGTTCATTCATTTCTGTTTATTTGATGACAAGTCTAGTTTTGGTCTATTCATAGACGTCTATTAGATTTTCACTGACAGCACAAATTTAGCCTTGTTTTAGCCAAAAAAAAAAAAAAAAAATGCTTGCTGGAAAGTCATCCATGGCTATTCTGTTGTCTTTTTTGTCAATAAATAATCACATGATGTGAGATATCATGCGACATTGTTCATCTGTGGCTTTATTTTTCAAATTTTAAGACCTACCAAGAATAATATAATATTTAGTCCTGATACTGTTGGGATGTCCTATTTTTTTCTATATGTCTGTATACCTTTGTTCGCCTTTGCTGCCCAAGTCAAACATTTTTTATGGTTTCTATCTATCTGTGATTTGGTTAATTATCAGTCTGCGTGTATTTTTTTCCATCTGTTTCTATAGATCCTTGTCCAGTGTGATCACATAATTTTGTACATTCTCCTATAGCTTAAAATTTGTATTGCTTGTTAAAAAAATTAAGGCTCTGTTTTCCACCATATGTGTTCCTGCAGCAAGTGAATCATGTTGTTTGCTCCCAGAGTTGTTTTTCTCCCAAATTTATCAGTGTAATTAAAAGTATTATTTAAACAACACAGGAATAATGTCAAGCATGCTATTATGCTAACTCAAACATAACCAGCCCACAGGGAGGTTAACTGACCAACTGATTGCCTCTGAACTTTGGATTTTAGTGTCCACAGTTTAGGAAATTATAGGGAAAACTATAGGGTTTTAAGCTAAAGGAAAAATATATCTTCATTTGTGTTCAACAGAAAAAAGCAACTCAAACAGGCTTGAACCAAGTGAAGGGTGAATAAATAACAAGTAAATGTTCATTTTTTGCATGAACTATCGCTTAAATGGAAAACAAGTCACTGATTTCTTTTGTAGGCTATAGGTTTGAGTTGAGCTTTTGAGCTCTGTTTCCCCAGGGGTGTATTTTATGCGGTAGTAAATCTGATAGAAATGAGATGGAAAGATAGACCAGTATCTTTCTTTAGTTATCTACCGCGCTTTGTTCCTTCTCTTTTCTTTTTTTAGTGTTCCTCCTCTCCACAGACCCTCACAGTGACGTCCCAGTGAACAAAGCTGGATTGTGGGAAAGCGTGGGCATTGGCGGCTTGGTCACAGACGCTAGTCAAGCACCCCGCCTGAGCAAGCGTTCCGCCCGAGTCATTTTTGGACAGGATTTTTTTTCTCCCAAATTTAATTTGCATAATCCTCCACTAAACGGATCTCAAACACACACTCACACATACACGGTCTTTCACTCTGCACACACATCTATTGGACCATGTTGGCTATAATGTTGACGGACACTTCAGAAAAAAAAAAATTCAACCACACTCAACAGTACAGTTTAAGCATTTGATTGAAGGTTTGCTTTCATTCTGCAATTCTTTTGAGTTCTTTCTTTGTCATGCCGGAACAAAAGCTGTGTAGTGTTTGGTGTCGCATACTCCGACAGGTGGGAAACAAGTAGAATGTAAAGCATGAGACACACACACACATACTAATTCAGTCACTCAAAATTACTGTGAAATTTTTCGTTTGTGCAGTATGGTCGCCTACAATAATTACCATTTTCTAAATAGAAAGTTCTACATTTATTCAGTTCAGTATTGATTCAGTTGAAATAAGTACCAGATTCAGCTTCAATTTGCCCTGACTTTATATTCTTTTAACGATATCAAAAATTCTAAAATGGTCATTGTCTGTCTTCATCTTTGTATGAGCGATGTCTTGGTCACAACGGGGCTGTGCTTGCTCCTGATTGATGCGGGCGTGCGAGGTCCGGGCGTGCAATATTAAATATTCTTGATATTTTTTGCTGAAAATTTTCTACCATATCAGTATACAACAGGGTTAATCAAGCAGTTTGTCATGGGTGCCAGTTCATGAAAAGCATCTCAAATGATCGAGGGGCCGGAGAGATTTTGCAATATAAGTGATGACACAACAGCATATACAGTTGAAGTCAGAATTATTAGCCAACTGTTTATTTTTTTCCTAATTTCTGTTTAACGGATAGAATATTTTTTCAACATATTTCTAAACATAATAGTTTTAATAACTCATTTCTATTAATTGAATAATTTTATCTTTGCCATGATGACAGGAAATAATATTTGACTAGATATTTTTCAACACACTTCTGTACAGCTTAAAGTGACATTTAAAGGCTTAACTATGTTAATTAGGTTAACTAGGCAGGTTGGGGTAATTAGGCAAGTTATTGTATAATGATGGTTTGTTCTGTAGACTATCGAGAAAAAAAAATAGCTTAATGGGGTAATGATTTTGTCCCTAAAATGTTTTTTAAAAAATTAAAAACTGCTTTTATTCTAGCCGAAATAAAACAAATAAGCTTTCTCCAGAAGAAGAAAATATTATCATAAATACTGTGAAAGTTTCCTTGCTCTTTTAAACATAATTTAGGAAATACTTAAAAAAGAAAAAAAAATCAAAGGGGGGCTAATAATTCTGAGTCCAACTTTAAGAGCCCATATGTTGGTTATTTGCTCCTTAAAGGGCGTACTCACACTATGTACAGTTGCCTTGAACCGGGCCAAAGCATGTTTGCCCTCCCGTCTCCCCCGATGGCTCGCACTCACATTACATTCAGGCCTGGGCACGCTTACATCATCGATGCTGCGCTGTTCAGTAAGTGCTCTCATTCTGCACAATGGAGATTTCTTTAGTAATATCATTTAGGTTGTTTGATATGCAGTGACACGCAGACAAATATTTAGCAGCCACTATAGATCAGCAACTTTTGACGCTCATAAACAATCATAAAGTCCTTGTTCTGCAGGAATTAGGAGGTTTGCTAAAGATGCGCAGCTGTCGTGCAGTGAGGGGTTTGCATCTTTAATAAACTACGACAGTTTGCGTTCACTGAATTGTACGAACGATTAATTAATCTATATGAAACAGTCCCTTAAAAGTCACATCTTGCTTTCAGTTTTGGGCGCGTTTTTTACTTACACACAAGCGTACCGCGCCAAAGCCCAAGTGAACCGCGCTCAGACACACCTCTTCCAACCGGGCCAGGGCCGGCCAAGTGAACTGTGACTAAGCCCGATTCAGCGTACTAACACTTCTCAAACGATCCAGGAAACGGGCCTAGGCACGGTTCGGATAGTATAGTGTGAGTAGGCCCTAAGACACCCACATTGGATTTTTCTACATTAAAATGTTAGTATATTGTATTTTGAAATATCAGTGCATCGTAAAATAGGCTTTTTTTTTTTTTTTACAAACATTCAAATGTTGTATTTCAAAGCGCAACAAAAGCAGTGCATTGCTTAAATAGGCTTCTTCTACATTCAGACTCATTCATGTGTTATGTTTTGAACTGTATAACAATTGGGGATGCAACAATTATAGATTTTGGTAAATTAAATGTAAATTTAAGCTTTATTTTAGGTAAGTATTTAAATGAACTGTTGTTATCATAAACATTCATACATACATAATCCTTTTAATAATTTGTTATAATTCATTTAACATATCTTTTGTTTACACTGCAATGAAAGCCACGCACAGCTCTCACCTCTACGGCGTGAGATGTTAGCTACTCGTTGCTCCGCTTGGGCATGCATATTGGCATGTATTCTTACATTGGAAATAACAAACTTGTGCGCGGAAAAGATGCAATATGTAAATGGCTCGCTGCTATAGTTAATTCATTGTGCGTGCGCATTAGCCTTGGTGTTTAAGTTCGGAGGTATGATGACAAAAAAATTATAGTATTTTATTGCATTATTGTATATACATTGTCAGAGTAAACAAATGTTTCAACTAAATAAAATTGCTAAATTATTATAAAATACAATAGTTAACACTTTACAATAAGTAAAGTTTATTTATACACTTATTTCGAGAGGATCAGATGCTTATGGTTGAACATGGCTGGCCCTACATTAGCAATGCAGGATTCCTAACTCACTATAAATAATCAGTTCCCCTTCGGGTGGGGAACTCCAATGCTTTTAATGGATTTGATTCTAAGAGAATCCCTGAATGGGAGGATTCATTTCAGAAGCCGCTTTTCTGAAAGAGTATGGAACGGGCCAATGAATGTCAATGAATTGGCAGCATAAGCTTGCGCACATGTTCTTCATTGCCAATTAACTCCGCATATAAGCACAGGTGGAGCAAGCATTCGCTATCCTTTTAGCTTCAGAGACTATTACAGCCTTCTGAGAGAGTCGATGAGGTTTCCTCCTGCTGTGATCCAGTGATTCCGAGCGAACAAGAGCATTCTTCCGGTTCAGAGTGTGTACACGCCGCGGCAGACGCTCGAGCTTGGTTTCTCCCTTGCCTGGCGTTCTTAGGGTCCAGTCCTCCAGAGCGGTGCGTATAAAGTTGCAACTTCACAAAAAGAGCAACACAATCATTCAGCACATCCTTTTCAGGATGGCGCTCCGACCGTGCGTTTCTGGATGCGGTAGTTTCCTGTCCCCGGAGGATGGGCATGGGCACTGCGTTGCATGCCTGGGGGGTCCAGCATGTTAATGCGCTGCTCGCGGGCAGTTCATGTCGTCATTGCGATGCCATGACTGTTGCGCAGTTAAGATCGCAGCTAGCCTTTGCAAAAGGGCAAACCATCCCAGCTGTCCCCTGCACTGCAGCTGGCACTTGGGCAGATCTGAGGGTTTCAGGGAGAGATAATCCGTCGCCCATGGGCCCGCGGACCTCCCGCTCCTCCAAGCGCTCCATCCAAGCTTCGGGCGGGGGAAGCGATCCGTCTAACCAGATGGTAGTCCTTACGCTCGATGACACCGAAAACCAGACATCCACCGCGGCATCGGAGGGTGGGCTTTCATTGTCCGATGATGGTCCAGACCCGCTCGCCCCCTTCTGGGCAGGTGAGCGCTGTCAAGACGGATCCTGAAACGGACATGTTAGCCGTGCTTTCCCGGGCTGCTTCGGCTGTGGGTTGGAGATAGTTTATCCCCCAGCTCCGCGGCCGGACCGACTAGATGGGTGCTACGCAGAGGACCAGAGGGCGAAGCCTTCGAAGCCTCTCGTCCCCTTCTTCCCGGAGGTGCACTGTAGGCTCATGCAGTCTTGAAGGGTACTTTTTTCTGCCCGTGCTGTGTGTTCAGGGGGTATGTGGCCATTCCTCAGGTTGAGCGCCCGATTGCAGTCAATCTTTGTCTGCGTGGCGCCTCTTCTTGGCGGGGTCCGCCTCGTCTCCCGTCCAAAGCCTGTAAGTTATCTGACTACCTCGGAGCTATAGAGCTTACATGGCTGCGGGCCAGGCAGCTTCCGCCTTGCACGCGATGGCCACCTACCAGCGCTAGTAAGTGCAGGCGCTGGCCGAGCTGCACGAGGGTGAGTCCAAGTCAAGACCAAGTCCTTAACCAGTCGAGTACAAGTCCAAGTCCGAGTCCAAAAGGGGTCGAGTCGGACTTGAGTCCGAGTCCTTAACATCTGAGTCGAGTCCGGCCGAGTCCAGACAGTGATAAAACTCATTTGTTAATTTTCTTTCGCGGCTTAGTCCCTTATTTATCAGGGGTCGCAACAGCGGAATGAACTGCCAAATAGTCCAGCATATGTTTTGGGCAATGGATGCCCTTCCAGCCGTAACCCATTCACTCTCATTCACACACACACACTCACATACCACGACCATTTTAGTAAATTTAATCCCCCTATAGTGCATGTGTTTGGACTGTGGGGGAAACCAAAGCACCCGGAAGAAACCAACATCAACACGGGGAGAACATGCAAACTCCACACAGAAAAACTCCTGGCCCAGTCGGGACTCAAACCAGAGATCATCTTGCGGTGAGGTAACAGTCCTAAATAATAATAATAATAATAATAATAAAAATAATAATATTAATTAATCAAATACAATTTTAAAATAACAATTAAACTGTTAAATTAATATTTTAAGCTTTTGATAGATTTTTACAAAGTGCCTTGTATTTTTTGTTAGCTTGCTTCAAAATAAAATGAAAATAGGAGGATATATGTAAAACTTTTATTATTTTAGAAGACTCCCACGTTTGACATTATTCTCATGCCACTTTCTCACATTTCTTCT
This sequence comes from Danio rerio, assembly GCF_052040795.2. Classification (NCBI taxonomy): domain Eukaryota; kingdom Metazoa; phylum Chordata; class Actinopteri; order Cypriniformes; family Danionidae; genus Danio; species Danio rerio. Next base: position 15,032,178 of record NC_141031.1, read on the forward strand.
GTTTAAATTACGCTTGCATTACCAAGGCAACAATGCATTTTTATTAACATTAATTCAAGAGAACTCCGTTATTAGCCCCAGTGAATGAAACCATATTCATGGCGACTGACCCAGATCTGCACAGAACATAAAGGTTCATTCTTTATGCACAGAACATAAAGGACCATTCGACTCTTCTCTTAACGGAATTACAGTTACCCTGTTAGTGATAGTCTAAAACAGGGGTTCTCAATTTCTACATTAAAAGGTCCAAATCTGAATTTTTATTAAGGTCAAGTGTATGAAACAATTGATATTACATAACTTGTTTTTAAAAAACATTCATAAGATGCACAGAGGCAGCATGGTGGCGCAGTAGGTAGCACAATCGCATCACAGCAGGAAGGTCACTGATTCGAGCTCATTCAACGTTGAACTGTCTATTCTCTTCAAGTTTTCTTTTCCGTGAGGCCAACATTTTCATCCATTCAAATGATCGCTTTGCTGCAGTGTGTTAAAGCAAGCGTGTGCATGCGATTATCCAGCTTGATCATGATTAGGCCAGGCCATAACCAATTTGGAGCCCTAGGCAAGATTTCAGGTGAATTTCAGTAATTTCCACTGCTAGTGTACATATACTCAAAATAAACGTATTAGCTTTGTCTTGGACATTCTTTCATTTTAATAAAGCAAGTGTACATTCAAAATACTCAGAAATAAGTTTTTGCAACTGTGGGACACGATGACATAATACGCAGCCATTATGCATTGTGAAACCTGTGTAACCCCCTTTCATGCTGAAGTGTCGGCACAGTGAGTTTTGCAAGTGGACAAAACAAAAATGAAAACAATATGATGATCTTATTTTATCTAAACATGCTATAAAGCAGAAAGGAGGGATGAAGAGTCAGGCAGGTAAGATTAGGCCTAAAACAGTTCACAATTCAGGTCTAAAAAGACAATTAATTGTCATTCATTTATTCATGCATTCATTTTCCTTTCGACTTTATCCCTTTATTAATCAGGGGTCGCCACAGTGGAATGAATCACCAGCTTATCCAGCATATGTTTTACACAGTGGATGCCTTTCCAGCTGCAACCCAATACTGGGAAACATCCATATTCCCCTATAGTGCATGTGTTTGGACTGTGGGGGAAACCAGAGCACCCGGAGGAAACACACGCCAACACGGGGAGAACATGCAAACTCCACACAGAAACACCAACTGACCCAGCCGTGGCTCGAACCAGCGACCTTCTTGCTGTGAGGTCACAGTGCTACCCACTGCGCTACCGTGCAGCCCACAGATAATTCTATAAAACATATTTTTTGTATCTTATGGAATTGTCAAATTAAATTAATATTCTTGCAAAAGACTTTTTAAATGATCTTAGTATATCACTCCAGTTGTGTCGTTGTGTTCCAGTTACATTTAGGACAAATTTCTGTTATTTATTTAGAATATTAATTGTATAATAATAATAACAATAATAACAACAATAATAATACTTTTATTTATTTAAAATGAATCTAAATATTTTAATATATTTATTTATTAAAATTATTATAAATAAATGGATGATGGGGGGCTTTTGAGGATAGGTGATGGTCCTGGTCCTCAGTTCAGAAGACAATGATGATATTAGCATAAAACTGTTTAATTCTAAATAATTTCCAAATGAAATTTTGAGATGATTAATTTTGTTATACACATATTCTTGCATTCTGTCATTGACTTCATATAAATAGACTATTTTCAAATCAGAAATGTGCCATTATCAGATTGTCTCTTGCATATTCAACATGTAGGGCAGACATATACTGCTGCTCACAATCAGTAATGTTTATTCTCACACAGAAGACTCACATTGTGGACACAGGCACACTTAATCCCTCCAATGTCTCTCATCAAAATATTACCTGAACACTATTTTTTACACAAACCTCATTCTATATTTAAAAAGATTATAATATTGCTTGAATTTGTGGACTTTGTCCAGTGATTATTCATTCTGAATGTTGACTGGATTTGAATATAACTTTACATTAAATCTATTGTGCTTATATTAACTTAATATAATATGCAACTCCAAGCAACACTATTAAAAAATTTTTGCTATCCCATCATTTAATTCCTGTAATTTTACACACTCTTTATTCTCTCCTAACCCTACCTTCCAAAATCAGAAGCTGATCTGGGATCTGGGATGACTTTATTATAGGCTACGGATGGTGTCCGTTAGTCAGCATGCAGGCTACACTGATTTAGAAGTTGTGACGATCGACGCACAGCTTTAATGGAAAGAAAGAGAATGCAGATGTTTTTATATTCATTTTAACGCGCTATTAAGCCAAAATAAAGCGAAAGCACAATTCTCTTGAACAGCTCTTGCAGTTCTATTACATTTGAGTTCGGCTGTGTTGAGGGAACTTTCAGTTTTCATAGAAAGATTAAACATAACAGGGAAGTATTGTAAAATGAAATGGGATGATTGCGGCGATGTCATTACAAGAGTTACACAGGAAACTTTGAATATTACGGAGTTCGGATTTGAGAAGCCCTGGCCTAAATCAAGCGCTGAACGCATCTTTCTCTGGCTCAGAGCCAAAGCGTGAAACTTTGAATTTGACAGTTATTTGCGGATATATTGACACCAATATAAACAACAAAACAATATCGCCAGTATGTATTAACATCATCCCTACAATATGAATATACAATTTAAGTAAATAAGCTCTTACCTTACTTTGTTTTCTTTCAACATGTCGGTAGAAGACAAATTATTGCTGATTTTGAAGACATTATAGTCCTAGACCTGCATGCACTGTGTGATTATGGCTATTTCTGGTTACACGTTCAAGGTGATGACGTGCTGCTGCTGCTACCTGCAGGTGTGGTGCGGTGCATTGCTGGCATGCAGCCAGAGAGTTCGCTAAATTCCTGTTATAGTTTCATGCTGTTATTTATTAATTTTTAATATCTTTATTTGTGTTGGAAATTATGTGGACTCGACTGGACTCGTGATATTTTCCGAGTCCAAAATGTCCAAGTCCGAGTAAAAGTTTACCCTAGTCCGTGACAAGTCCGAGTCCAATCAAAACTGGACTCGAGTCCGGGTCCAATTTCGAGTACCCCAACACTAATGTCCACATTAGTGGTCCAGGAGCACCACCGCTGGCTAAACTTGGCTGATATGCGTGAAGTTGACAAAGTCTGCTTTCTTGACTCCCCCATATCCCAAGCTGGCCTGTTCGGCGACACCGTCTGTGAATTCACCCAGGAATTCAAGGCGGTGAAAGAGCAGTCTGAGGCAATGGGTAATGTCACCTATCGGCAGGACCGTAAGCCCACTCTGCCCGCCATACCATCCATATCTGCTGCTCCTCACCAAAGGCGCCCGCCTATGAGAGCTGCACCGCCCCCCCACACGCCTCTGGCGAAGCGAGCACGTCGAGCACCTAGGAAGCAGGCAGACCCCCCTGCCCAGAGCGTCGCTAACTCCAGTAACGGACCGCGAAGCGTCCCTGGGACAGGTCATCTGGAGAAGAGGGAACTTGCTCTGTCCCTACTGGAGGGCAGGGCCCCATTTTCAACGGCACTTTTTACTGCCATAAAAACATCAATGATAGAGCACTTTTCCACTTCCTTGGATGTGACAGCCCTAAATCTGCCAGTCTGGGACGCTATGCTTTCTAGCTCGCTGGTTCGGTGTGTTTTGCCAGTGGCTCACGAGTGCTGGGAGGACATTCTCCTTTCTCCCACCCCTCGAGCTTCCCCTCCGGAGTTTGGGTGCAGAGTGAGAGCAAATCTCTCGCCTCCAACTCTTCCGCGGGACCCTCGCGCTTCCCGGATCAGCACACCCACTCCGTGCTGCCCCACTGCTGTTACGTTAGCTATTGCAGCGATGAGTCCATTAGCGAGAGCTCTACCTGCCTGGTTCGCCAGCCCTTCGCGGTGGCTTATACGCACAATCAGACTCGGCTATGCGATTCAGTTGGCGAAACGGCCCCCCAAGTTCACGGGTGTCTATTCACCAGGATCAGCCCCCTGTCCGCCCCTGTCTGGCGAGAGGAGATTGCTGTCCTCCTGGATGAAGGATGTGCCTCCAGCCGAGATAAAGAGCGGGTTTTACAGTCATGTTGTTGTTTCAACAGATACTTCCAGCTTGGGCTGGGGGGCTGTGCGTTGCGGGCATGCAGCTGCGGGCCTGTGGAAAGGAACCCAGTTGTATTGGCATATCGCCTGGAGCTGTTGACAGTGTTCCTCGCTCTCCACTGTTTTTTTTCTGGTGCTGGAGCAGCAACACGTGCTGGTCAGGACGGACAGCACGGCGGCGGTGGCTTATATCTACCGCATGGGGGGTATTCGCTCTCGCCGCATGTCTCAGCTTGCCCGCCGTCTGCTCCTCTGGAGTCATACGCGGCTGAAATCACTACGCGCCATTCACATTTCAGGCAAGCTCAACTGTGCAGCCGATGTGCTCTCACGGCAGCCTTTACATCCTGGAGAATGGAGACTCCACCCTGAATCTGTACAGCTGATATGGGCGCGATTTGGGGAAGCCCAGATTGTTCTGTTGCTCCCCCGAGATCGCTCATTGCCAGTTGTTCTTTTCCCTGACCGAGGGCTCTCTCAGCACGGATGCACTGGCTCACAGCTGGCCTCGGGGCATGCGCAAATACTTGTTTCCCCCAGTGAGCCTGCTCGCGCACTTACTGTGCAAGGTCAGGGAGGACGACACGGTGGCTGGCAGCACAGTGGGAACGCATAACCTCATCATCCGGTTCCTCAGAGGTGCTAGGCGAATTAATCCACCCAGCCCCCCCTCATGCCCTCTTAGGATATCGCCCTCGTTCTCAGGAGCCTGCGTCAGATCCCTTCGATCGTCGACTCAGTATCTTTAAGATTTCTGTCCCTGAAGACAGCTCTGCTGGTCGCGTTGATATCGATTCGAGGGTCGGGGACCTGGAGGCATTTTTCGGTCAGTGACTTGTGCCTGTAATTCGGGCTGGCTTACTCTCACATTTCTGAGACCCCGCCCGGGATATGTGCCCAAGGTTCCTACCACTCCATTTTAATACCAGGTAGTGAGCCTGCAAGCGCTGCCCCCGGAGGAGGCAGACCCAGCCCTTTCCTTACTTTGTCCAGTCTCTTCGTCTGTTATGGCGGCAGCAGGGAAGTGCCGTATCAAATCTAAAGTTGGCCCACTGGATAGTGGATGCCATCTCTCTCGCTTATCAAAGCCAAGGCGAGCTGTGTCCCCCGAGAGAGCGTGCGCACTCCACTCGGAGCTTCGCATCCTCTTGGGCGTGTGCACGCGGCGCCTCTCTAACAGACATCTGTAGAGCTGCGGGCTGGGCGACACCTAATACATTTGCAAGGTTTTACAATCTGCGAGTGGAGCCGGTTTCCTCAAGGGTATTAGGTAACCCTTGGTGATTTAGGAAACAATTCGGTTAAAGTGTTGAAACACGCTTGCTGCGCCATTCTCCCTAACACGGAGATATGTCCGCCTTTTTATCTGTCAGTAAAGTTCCCCGTCAGGTGAGCCCTGCAGATTCCTCCGAGGCCCCCAGCACTGACTCAGCGGAGGAGTCACTTGCTGGACCACTACGTTCTAGGGCTGCCCGCTGGTCAGCCTGCGTTTTGGGTATATTTGCCCGTAATCCCCACTAGGTGATCCCATATTCTTATTCAGCCACGGTGCAGTCCCCCCTCACGCGCGGACCCGTGTCTTCCCTCTCTGCTAACCATCTTATTATATGCGTACTCCCCCTTTTCAGGGCTAGTCCATATGTATTTTTTGCCATTATATCTCCCCCATTAAGTAGCAGATGGCCTCCGCAGCTCTCCCCCTTTCAGGACTGCACACTTTCCCTACGCACTGTCGTATTTTCCTAGAATTATCTAGACGCTTGCGTCTACCCAAAAAAATATATCTAAATCTTTTGAAGTGGGATAAGTAAAGGCCAGGGATCACGTTGGAAGACGGCGCCTCTCTTTGATGCAGGAGCGCTCACGCTATGCCTGGCTATCCTCTCATCGGAGGCGAAGGTAAGGTGCAGTCATTATGGCGTTTTCCAGACATTTCCTCATTTGTGGATTAATAAATAAAATCTACTGATAGCATTGAAGTTCCCCATCCGAAGGGGAACGCTCTGGTTACTATAGTAACCCTCATTCCCTGAGGAGGGGAACGGAAATGCTATATAGCATCGCCATAGTGATTGTTCTTTAGCTGTTAAGTGTTAGTCTCTTCAGCTTAAAAGGATGGCGTTTCCTTGCTTTTCCTGTCCTTATATGCAGAGCTAATTGGCAATAAGTTCCAGGTGCCCAAGCTTACGCTGCCAACTCATTTGGCATTTCATTGGCCCATTATATACTCTTTCAGACAATTGGCTTTCTGAAATGAAATCCCCTTTCGTGGATTAATAAATTAAATCCACTATTAGCATTTCCGTTCCCCTCCTTGGGAAACGAGGGTTACTTTAGTAACCAGAGCGTTCTCAGAAATGGGGACTTGAGGCTGTCCACTTTGTGTGTTTTTTCTTAGCATGTGTGTGTTATGGGTCTGTTACATGTTGTGTCTATGTTTATCTTGTGTCTGAGCACATGGCTCAACCTGTGTTTGTGTTTACCATGTGCTCCTCTATTGCTCCCTCCTTGTATCCAGATGCCAAGCCCCCTTGTTTAGCCCTCTTCATGTGCTCTCTGCCCTTACGTCTTTTTCTGTTCATTGTTGCATGTTACCTGTTACATGTCTCTTGAAGGTGCTCCTACTTCTTGCTGTGTCTCTCTCTCTCTCTCTCTCTCTCTCTCTGTCCAGCCCTGCGCACTGTGAGTCCCTGGCTGCTGGTGACCTCTATCAGGTATCTACTGGGGAGATGACAACTCTCCAGGATCTCTGGACAGCACTGCCTTGTCCAAGGCTTTCACTACCTCCTGCCTGGCTGGAGCATTCTTTCTCCATCTCCTGTCCTCCAGCCATTCTGTGGCTGCAGTCCACATCATTCTAGAACTTTCTAGCCAAACCCCTTTCGTCTGTCTGTTGCTGCCAGGACTCCATGTCCATCACACCATTGGGCTGTGCTCCACTTAACCCCTTTTTCACATATTGTCAAACACCCTCTGCACACGTCCTCTAACTGTGACAGTGCGTCCATGCTTTTTCAGTGATATACTATTTTAGTAAAAAAAAAAAAAAGTATTTTACCCTTGCTGTTTAACCTGGGCTGGGGCAAGAGAACTGATTTGGGTGTTTGCTGTGGGTGTTTGGTGATACCAGAAACATTTGATGCTTAGATTCATTTGGTCCGGACCAAGCGCAGCAAATGATACACTGTAGCATTTTTCTGCCGTTGTGGGTTCTTTTCACACCACACTGATTGCTTTGGTACTAACCAGTTGAAAAGAACCAAAATGGTGACAAAATATACATTACTTATTGGCCAGATGTAATTGAATGCATTTCCTAAACTGCTTTTTGATTAGTCAGAATTAACTGCTGGAAAATGCAAATGGAACTACCACATGTAAAAATGGCAGACACAAAATGTGTTGCATTTTACTATGGAGGGATGACTGCGCTGGCTGATTGTATCCCTGGTCATGGTATACTATATAATTTGTATACATCACTTTAAACAAACTACACATTGAGAATGAAGTGTGACTGCAGATGAAAAACAATGTTTTAATGCATTGCAAATAGCAAGTAACTTTAGGAGAAATCATGAAATAATTTAGCTAAACTGTGACATGGTCATCTTCCAGAAATATTACCAACGATACATCAGATAATGTTCTTCCCTCTGTTTAAAATTGTTAGAAATGGGGTGTCAAGAAAAAAAAAAAAAATTTCTCCACACCCTATAAGTTGGGACGGCGCATCAAACTATGGCAGCTGGATGAGTCCAAAAAGGCTTGGTGCTTTTTGCAGTTGAGTCTGTTTTAGTTCGGATTATGTTCTCACCACAAACTAATCACTACAGGGTAAATTTGAAAGAACCGAGACTACATCTTCAAGGAGGTCTCGATAAACTTTTTTTTTTGTCTGCTTTTGGTGCTCACTCAAGTGTGATTGCTACATTCACACCTACCCAAACAAACTGCACTAAGAGGAAAAACAAACTCTAGTGCAATTCTACTGAATCTGAACTAAACACCCTTAGACTTATGCGCTTTATATCATATTCATTATTTGTATCAGTCACAGTAACACAATGAAGACAAAGATGGTTAACTCTTTTCATCAATTTATTCGAAACAATGTTGAAACTTTAATAAGATAAGCAGGTAAGTGATATTCTTGGATGGAGAGCAGACCTGTAACCAGTTTACAATGTAAACAAGGATTTTCATGCAACCACCAGAGTATAAAGTCACTTCCCTTAATCACAACTTGTGCATCCACAGGTTTAGGAGAAACGTCCATAGGAGAAGGGAAACATCCATGGAAGAAGGCAAGCCAGGGAGAAGGTGAGGTGAACCATCTGACATTAATTCCAACTACTGAATGATTGGAATTGAGGAGGCTTTATGGGGGATTGATTACTGGTGCAGGTGAGTCTAATTAAAATTCAGGGGAGTGTGCATGGTGTGATGAGAGGTGGCTGGTGAAGGAGACCAATGATTGGAGCTGAGGGAACGAGAGGGTGAGGGAGACTGGTGATTGGAGCAGCAGGAATGAGCTGGGGATGTGACAGTGTCAGTGATTTTGCAAAGATTAAAGCTGCAGTCACACTGGGCTTTTCCTCCCATAGACTTCCATTCATACGCACGCAAATGGGTCAGACCGGAAACGCAGGGTCATGCGTCAAGTTACACAGGTTGCTGCGGTGAAAAGTTCAAGCTTGGTGAACTCTGACCTGCGAAATCGCATCACTTAAAGCTGCGGTCACATTAAAGTTTGAGCATGCGATATTCTGTCATGCGGTGCTGCGCAAAGGGGCGGGATTAAACAAGCTTTTTAGACATTTAAAAAAAGCGAGCGATTGCTCCATGTTTTAAATTTCTGTCAATAGAGGTCATGTGTTGACCTTTGATTGGTCTCACGCAGTCAAGTGATGCAATTTTGCAGGTCAGAGTTCACCAAGCTTGAACTTTGCACTGCAGCAACCTGCAAAACTTAACGCATGACCCTGCGTTTCTTGTCTGGCGTATTCTTGTATGTATGAATGGGAGTCTATGGGAGGAAAAGCCCAGTGTCACTGCAGCTTTAAGCTGACGCCATTGCCGCTGCAATTTTCTCTTTATAGACTTCCATTCATACGCAAGCGAATGCATCAGACCGGAAAGGCAAGGTCATGCGGCAAGTTTCGCAGTTCGCTGCATTGGAAAGTTGGCAATGCTTGTTGAACTCTGACCTGCAAAATCGCATCACTTGACTGCGTGAGACCAATCGAGGATCAAAACATGATCTGTCTGTACAGGAATTTAAAATATGGAGCAATCACTCACTTTTTTAAATGTCTAATCATCTTGGTTAATCCTGCCCCTTTTCGCAGCGCCGTACAACAGAATTTAACATCCTCAATCTTTAGTCTGACTGCAGCTTTAATCTCTTTGTGATAACTAGACTGACCTTTTGAAAAGTCTCCAAATAATTATCAACAGATACACTGATCAACCTGGCCAGCACCCCATCCCTATTCATCACTTAGTTATTCATGCAGATTCTTATTCTTACTCTCTTCAGTCTCATTCTAGTCTCTTCAGTGTTTTTAGTTTATGACATAGTCCTTGCTTGTAAAAATACCTACATACATACATACATACATATATACATACATATATACATAAGAAAACTAAAGAAAAAAGGAAGCCATGGTTATTAAATGCTCACAAAAGAAATTCATCACTGAAAATGGTTTTGAAGGTTAAAGACAAAATTATTAAACAAAATCAACTCATCTTCCATATCCTTTCTTTGAACTTGATAACAATGCCAGCACATTCTTAAAAACAATCCAAATGCCTTAGTAACTAAAAAACAAAACATCAATATTAAGAAGTGCTCCATCAGTCATCAGAGAGCCAATAAACTTGTCATCTCTTGCTGGACTGTGTGGTGAATTTTACATTTTTGTGCCAAAAATGTTTCCAAAAATCTACTTTTGAAGCAACATAGCCATATTTCTTGTGTTTTAAAGTGTTAACATAATGATTTGTTCCAAGGCCTGGAGGAATTCAGAGACCGTTGTTACTTTGAGGTTTATGGGGACAAAGCACTTTTGTGATGTTAGAGTTAGTTGGAGCAGAACTGTTCTCTAGTTTCCAGTCTTTACTTTAAAAGCTGAACACACAAGAAACTCTTAAAGCTTCATCCTTAGTGATGAATGTAGTTGCTGCAAATCTTGTAAAACATGGTATACATTTCGCTATAGTCTCATCCAATGTCAACTGATAGGGGCAGATGCATGGTAAAATTTGAACAGATAGCTGAATTAGAGGCAAATGAGGGCTGATGAGATTTTTTGGGGGGTGGATTTAGGGGGAGTAGAATAGGTTACCCTGAGGCCCTGAGGATTAGGTCGCAGTCATGAGCAAATGTAAGGCGGGAAAATTATTTTTTTTCTGTTCATTTTCGGGTAATGAGGTGTATATTGCTTCTTGGGAGAGTAATGAATTAGACAATTTGATTCTTTTCAAAATAAAGTGGTACATTCTTTCCCTGGCCCATTTTTTCTCTCTCTCCCACTCTCATGCAGTTCTTTGTGTTGTGCAGTTTTATAATCAGGGTGTCAAGCAGCAGAATATAATAACCCATAATTTCCTATTAGGCTCATGAAAAAGTCATTTGGGCTTGGAGAAGGCTGTGTGAAAATCTGCTGTTGTTTTTCTGCAGAACTTTTTAGACCCATAACAGATATAAATAGGCCACTGAGTCCTATTTGCTGAGAGATTATTGCTTGGCGCACTTTTTATGCAGAGTTTACAATAAAAACGTAAACTTATGTTCACAGAGAAAAGGCAACTTAAGGAGGTCAATTTAAAAGTTACTGGGGGATTTGTCAGTGTCACAGGACTTATATGAATGACTGTATTAATCTATAATAAAATTAAAACATTATAATGACTATTAATTATTATGTTTAAAAAAACATAAAAAAAATAATTATAATAATTATGAAAAACTTCATACCTGAAATTAATTCTCTCAGGACTCTGAGACTCTCACCCTCATTAATTCAGTTAACACCAATGCAGCTTTAAAGGGATAGTTCACTCAAAAACTGTCCATTCTGTTATCATTTACTCATACTTCACTTGTTCTAAACATGTTTGTCTTTCTCCCGTTGAATCACTTGTGGGTGAGTAAATAATAGTGAGTACATTTTTATTATTAGATTAACTATCCCTTTAACTTGCTATCAAGTTGTTATGAACTGATTCATGTTGTAGAATAGCTAACTGTCTGCAGCTCAAACAATGTGTCTAGTTAGCATCTGGATGTTAGACTACATATTAAAACCAGGTTGCTTCTGTATAGGCATATGCCAATATGAAATAATTCAAAATATTGTGATAATTCATTCATTCATTCATTCATTCATTTTCTTTTCGGCTTAGTCTCTTTATTAACCAGGGGTCGCCACAGCAGAATGAACCACCAACTTATCCCGCATGTGTTTTACACAGCAGATGCCCCTCCAGTCACAACCCAACATTGTGAAACACCAATACACTCTTGCATACAAATACATACACTTTGGCGAATTTAGCTCATTCAATTCACCTACTCCGCATTTCTTGTGGGGGAAACTGGTGCACCTGGAGGAGACCCACACAAACATGAGGAGAACATGTAAACTCCACACAGAAATGCAAACTGACCCAGCGTGGGCTCGAACCACTGACCTTCTTGCTGTAAAGCGATCGTGCTACCCATTATGTTTAATAGATTATATATTGAAGTGATTAATAGATTATAGATGAATAATTACAGTGCTTTTTAAGAATATTCACATTAGTAAAAGAGTTGTTCATAACGAAGCTAAATGCATGGAGACTTGGTTAGCTCAACAGTTCAAAGATTAGCATTATTGGTAATCTGGACTGCTAAACGCTAAAATATTGATTGATTTTTTATGATTATTTATATAGGGGACAGCATTTGGCTTAGTGGTTAAGTTGTCTCACAGCAATAAGGTCACTGGTTCAAGTTCGGGGTGGTGGACCAGGAGCCTTTTTCTATTTTCTCTAGTTTAGTTCTAGTTTGCATCTTCAGTGTCGGCATGGGTTTCCTTCAGGTGCTCCAGCTTCACACACAGTCCAAAGACATGCGATACAGGTAAATTGGTAAACCAAAATGGCCATAGCGTGAATAGGAGTGATTATGGGTGTTTCCCAGCACTGAGGGTTGTATTCTAGCATATGCCTGAGTAATTGGTGGTTTATTCTGCGGTGACAACCCCTATTAAAGTTGGGAATATATCGAAGGAAAGTAAGAGAATGTTTATATAGGGCTTTTGTACATTAACCCTGGGCAATAAGTCTCCAATATGTTAATTTACCTAAAGTCACAATGAAAACTACAAAAGCTTTTATTAATCTGAGGTGATGTTAATTACTTAGTTAATGCCTAATAATGCTTTAAATCATAGTCATTTCATTTAATTTAATGGAGCAAATTACCAGTTGTATTTTTAAAACTAATATTAACAAAGTCAATCTTAAAAACTTTCTCACTATTGATTTTATTCTATTAACTAATATTTATTAGAGAGGCTTAATTGTAAACTGTTACCTATTCCACTTTAACATAACACCATAAACTTACTATTGGAAGAGGTGCTAGTGAGGCTAGCAGCTGGTGCTCACCCGAGTGCACAAGTTTAGTGATGGGGACTCAGTGAGCATATTGTGGAGGATAGTAGCATCTGTGTGCAAGTCCAAAATGAACTAAGGATAGCTGATGTTGTGCTGCATCTTCTTTTGTTTAAAGGTAACTGTAGTTAATAATGCAGCGAAAATTGGTTTGCTAATTGTACACACATGAACACATTAGTGCATTGAATGACTATACATTTTTATGAGCTAAACTAGGTTTTTGTGAACTGAACATTGTATCATTTGATGAAATAAGGTTATTTTCTGTAAATTTAAACAGTCCTATAAAACTTCTGTATTTTTACAGAAAATTCCTGGCAACCACTGCTAGTATTTTTCCGTAAATTTAACGGATTGTTTTAACAGCGTAAATAAATTAAAGCTAAATTATAAATGTCGTGTTGATTGAACTAAACAACGTTACATTACCTTTATGTAACTAACCTAAGTTCACTAAAATAAATATTCTTTCTTTAAGGTAACTTAACTCGGTTACATGGAACCTGTCGACTAGAAAAAGTTAATTAAAGCCAACATGTCATTTTTTTGAGTGTAGTCCTTCAGGTGAGATTTTAAACCAAGGTCCTGACTCTTTGTTGTCATTCAAAATCCCAGGATGTCCTCCAAAAAAGAGTGTGGCCAAATTTGCCCTTTATTGCCCTATATGTTCATCATGGCCTCCTAATCATCCCCATATCACAATTTGCTTCATTACTCTGTATCCTCCTCAACCAAAAGGTTGGTGTGTGGATGCTGCACACTGGTGGTGGACGAGGATAATTTCCTCAAATCTGTAAAAAAAATAAATAAATCAGAAAAGTACTATAAACGTATAATGAATAATTATAATTAATATTTACCTTGTGTAAATAACATACAGGTGATTTAACCAAAATCACACAACACACTTGGGAAGATTTCAACAGAAAAATCCTGAATTGTTTCCAAATTTTTATGGCTCATTCTTGATTAAAAATTTAAAATCACTCAATCACTCTTTTCATTTAACTTAACACTTAGTCTGTTGTTAAAAATTTATTATATTAGAGTACTAATAATATAATATAATATAATATGATATAATATAATATAATATAATAAGACACGGTGGCTCAGTGGTTAGCACTGTCACCTCAAAGCAAGAAATTTACTGTCCCAGCTGTGTCAGTTGGCATATCTGTGTGGAGTTTGCATTTCCTCCCCATGTTTGCGTGGGTTTCCTCCAGGTGCTCCGGTTTCTGACATAGTCCAAAGACATACGCTATAGGTGAATTGAATAAACTAAATTGGCCATAGTTTATGTGAATGCGTGTGTACGGGTGTTTTCTAGTACTGGGTTGGAGCTGAAAGGGCATCCGCTGTGTAAAACATATGCTTGTTAAGTTGGCGGTTTATTCCGCTGTGGCGACCCCTGATGAATAAAGGGACTAAGTTGAGGGAAAATGAATAAATGAATAATTTAATAATTAGTTTCATTAAAAGTCTCACTGCATGTGTCTGTGTCTTTGTATTTTTTCAAAGCTGTTTTAATAAGATAATGCTGAGATAAGTTATTTTTTGGGGGAGAATCTCTTTAATACCCTCCTCAATTTTTAATACACCCACTTGCACTGACATTTCCTTCATTCCATGCACAGGAGTGCTGATAAAATGTTGAATGTTTCTGCCTGTCACACCTGCAGTGTGGCCTTTCATGTGTGTCCTGTCCTCACTCACACGCGCATAAGTGATGCTTCACACTTCTCACCAGTTCCAACATCTCACTCATCTCCAACTGCTTTTTAAGATCTCTAATCTCTTCATTCTAGACAGAAAGAGCTGTGGGCCTTCTTTTTTTTCCCTTCATGCTCTTCTGATCACAGTTCAAGCCATCATCTCTTCTCTCATCTCTTTCGATTTCCTGTCGCGTATTTAATAGATTATTCCCTTGCGTCCTCACTGCCATATGAAGCCCAGCGGGGGCGCAGTGTGACCACAGTGGGGTCATATGTTGATGTACTGCATGCTGTTGTCTCTGATTAGCACCCGAGAGTTGTGTAGGGAGCAGCACACACTAATTAAAGGTATCAAACCCCATCTGTGTCCGATGACAGCGGAGTTTAAGAGTGACACCACAATCCTGTGTGTGTAATTAGATGTCCAGAGGCAGGTCCCCCAGCAGGCTCTTAATGATGGAGCGAGTCAACTCAGGTAATGCTCAGTTGCTCATTATCAGTAGGCTGCGAGTGGAAGCACTTCTTTTGTCTTTTTATCAACTTTATTCTGTTCAGAACAGTTTTTAACACAAAGTAATCTGTTTGACATTGACTTTATAACTGGGTCAATTGTTAATCCGTTGCCAAGTTACATCTGCTGGTGAAACTACTTGATTACTTGCTTGATATGAAAATTTTGTATTTTACACAGTAAAACTGAGTATGATTTAATGGTGATAAAACGTAAAAAAAAAAAAAAAAAGTTTTTGTATTATTTACTGTGAAAAACTGAGAATTAATAATTTGTTTGGAAAAAAATATTTTATTATTATTATTGTCTCTTTTTTTGTCATCAAACAAATGTATTTGCATTGCTTAAGATGATATTAACCAAACTTCTTCTCTTAAGTGCTATATGCCTTGCATACTAATGAAGCATTTTTGCAGAAGTAGATAAAGCTAATAGAAATGTAAAGACCTTATTATCTAAAATTAACTTGAGCTCTGCAGCTAAACTTCATGTGAGCAGAGATGGTATGCAAAGAATTCATAGAAAAAGAGGATGGATGTATGTATGGGTGCGGCCAAAGAAGGATTAAAGAATGATTGACAAGTGACGAATTCCACTAAACTCCACCTGTTAATATCAGCTGCGTATAAATGCTGGAGTCAGGAAATTAACATTGTTGCTCATCTCCTGAATGTAATTCTTGCATTAAAGAGACCAGAATTCTGTGAATTTAATTATTTATCTGTATCCAATAAATTACTAATATTTTTTCACATTGAAGAATACCTTCTCCTGACCTTTTTTATTGAAGACACATGGAATTGGCTAGATATCCCAACACTTTTCAGAATTTCCTGCATGACACTTTTTTAACCCTTTAACCCAAATCAGTTGGCACTTTTAACCCATATGATAGTCCTGTGCAAAAAAGATTGTTCACACTTTAGGTAGGTAGGGGTTAGGGTTAGTGTAAGTTAACATGTACTTGCAAAGTTTCTTATGGTCAGTTAAATGTTTGTTTAGCAGCAGTATCAACATATATTAAGTAGACAATCTACTAATACTCAAATGGACCATTAATATAAAGTGTTACCAAAAGTTTAAGATTTTTATATAAAGTGTTTACTTGTATTTAATTATGGCGTCACGGCTTCGCAATAAAAAGGTTATTATAATGGAAGTCAATGGGGCAAAAACAGCCACGGACATAACAAAAGGGTAGTATACTAGCCCAGAGTGTACTGTAGAATTTTTTTTAAGTTTTCAAAGCAAAATAAGATTTGTCACCAGACATTATTCTAATTGCTGAAACTGAGAATGTTGTGCCCAAACTAAGGGCCCTATCATACACCCGGCGCAGTGTGGCGCAAGGCGCAGCGCAATAGTCTTTTGGTAGTTTCAGCTTGGCGCAAGAGTCAATTTGAGGCGTTGCGCTACGCTGGTTAAATAGCAAATGCATTAGCGCTCATTTGTGCGCTCATAGGCGTTCTGGTCTAAAAAGGAAGGCGTTTTGAGGCGGACCGCTGGCGCGTTGCTATTTTGAGAAACTATAATAAATTTTTCATTAGACCAAAACTAACCCGGTCTAAACTCCGGCACAGAGTTGTGCCTCGCTTACGCACTGTTTAATACACAAAAGAGAGCAATAGGCAAATATCTTTACAAATAAAAAAAATAATAATAATATTAAGGATATATATAGGATATAATAAGAATACTGTAGATATAGGATATAAATATAAAGGATTAAATTACAAAACATATTATTTTCTAGCCTACATAAATATGAAAAATCACTGCTTTTATGTCTTCTTCATCTCGGGAGGCTTTTTCAGTTAATTCATAACAATTTGCTTTTGTATAATGTTATTATTATTAGCAGTATTATTTATTATATCTATATTTATATTTGTTTTATTAAAAACAAGCTTAGATTTGCCCACCTGTCAGGTTTTAGACCATATGGGACACAGCATGTGTTTTAGGATATAACTCAGGTTTTTGAGCACATTTTGTTATTATTATTCATTTATTCGTTTGCTGGAAATTAGAAAATTTAGAAATAGTTTTGAAACGAATATTTGCGCTTAACAAACAAAAGTATTTATTTATAGACTAATTGATGTCTGTGCGTAAAGGTTTCCCTATCCAATGTGAAAGTAGTTCCATTATCTCTCATTCTCACGCAGTAGATGCTCTGTTTTCTGTTAAAAAACTGTTAACTGTTAACTGTTTGCTTGTGAAATGCTAATTTTTTCCACTTAGACTTACTTTGCGTCCTGTAAATAGTGAATGCGCTCTTGGCGCGACGCAGCTGACTCTTAAAGATGAGACTCTAATTAGTTTATTCTCAAAACACACCTATAACTCATTAAGAAAATAAACTCAACCCTTTTAGACCATGCGCCATGGCACAAGGCAGATTTCCCGTCCTTAAATTAGCAAAAATGCGTCCTGACACGCCCTGAAAGCGTTTGCGCCCTGCGTTTTGCGATCTGTGCATGGACCGTCAAAATACAGCCCTAAGACTCAAAATCACCCCAAGTGGATGAAAACATCCCTAACAGCACACAAGGGTTATGTGCTTTTGGTTGACATTGATATGCTACATTAGACTTTAATGTTTTTACCTTAATTTTTTTTTACAAATAATGTTTATTCCATTACTTTAGTGTCATGTGTATTATGATGATGGTGTTTTATAGTTGAGTGAATAACACCGAGTAATTTCTATATATTGATGTGTTTCTCTGTTTGCTGGACAACAAGTGTTTATGATGAGCATTCGTTGATAGGTTCATGACATCACCACATATTTTTGGTTGTTTTTGCCTGTGTAACAGGTACAAGGTACAATGTGTAGATTTTAATACTTAAAAACATTTGTGCATTAATGCTATGAATTAATGCAATATGGTAGTTTAGTGGTGTATGTGAGATCTCATGGGAAATTTAGGTTGCTGCCGGAAGTGGTATTAGTGAGACCAGCAGTAGGCACTCAACCTGTGGTCTGTGTGGGTCCTAACACCCCAGTATTGATAGGGACTCGATACTGCTCAGTGAGAGCTGTCTTACGGATGAGACATTAAACCGAGGTCCTGACTATCTGTTGTCATTAAAATTCCAGAATGTCCTGAGAGTAGGGGTTTAACCGCAGTGTCATCGCCAAATTTGCCTACTGGTCCTCTCTACCAATCAGCTTGGGGTGTGGGGTCTGGCACAATATGGCTGCCATCGTGTCATCCAGGTGGATGCTGCACAGTGGTGGTGCCTAAGAAGATTTCCCTAAAAATGTGTAAAGTGCTCTGAGTGTCCAGAAAAACGTTATATAAATCTAAGTAATTTATTTTTATTATTTTTAGGCGACGCAGTGGTGCAGTAGGTTGTGCTGTCGCTTTACAGCCAGAAGGTCGCTGGTTCGAGCCTCGGCTGGGTCAGTTGGAGTTTCTGTGTGAAGTTTGCATGTTCTCCCTGCATTCACGTAGGTTTCCTCCGGGTGCTCCGGTTTCCACCACAGTACAAAGACATGCGGTACAGGTGAATAGGCTAAATTGTCCGTAGTGTATGAGTGTGAATGAGTGTGTATGGATGTTTCCCAGAGATGGGTTGCAGCTGGAAGGGCATCTGCTGCGTAAATATATATGCTGGATAAGTTGGCGGTTCATTCCACTGTATCGACCCCAGATTAATAAAAGGATTAAGCCGAAAAGAAAATGAATAAATGAATGAATTATTATCATTACTGTAAACAAATATAAATCTTTCACTGTTTCTACTGTATTTTTAAAGGTAAAGTTCTGGAAACCACAACTGTTTTGTTTATGCAAAACTTTACAGATTTTTTTTTTTATTACAGTGTAGTTAAAGCAGTTAAACTAAAGTTAAAAGACTCTTTTTACAAAATTGTTAGTTCAAGCAGGTACATTAGTTCGAGTTTGAGAGTCCTAAACAACTGTAGCATATAAAAAAAAATAATGACAGGCCACACATACCTATGAGGCTAAATATGAAGTGTGTACATTCATCTTTGTTCTGCAGAGCTGAAGCACTGAAGTTCCTATGCAATACAGGGTATCCGAAAATTATTAGCTGTTCTTCACTTTTTTTACATTTTGTTATATTACAGCCTTATTACAAAATAAGTTAAATTCATAATTTTCCTCAAAATTCTACAAGCTAATGACAACAGCAATTATAGTAGTAATGACAGGTAAGTAGGTAGTTGCTGCATTTTGAACCAGCTGAAGTTTGTTTATTAGGCCTAGAGGGCAAATCTAGCAACTCATTACAATAATCTAGCCTTAAAGACATGAATGCTATTACTAAAAGTGTGCGTTTCTGCCTTAGACACTGACAGCATGTCATATTTTGGCAACCTTTTATTATTAAAAAATACAGTTTTACAGATGCTTGAGATGTGGCCTTCAAATAACATCCCAATATCTTGATATATAAATAAATATATTTAATAAGTACTTGCAATCTTTAGTATATGAATAACTTTAAGTAAAATAGAATACAATACAATACAGTTTTCATTTTGCATATTTGTTCTACACTTTTGAAATGTGACTGGATTTGTGTTTCAATGCAAGACACCACAGTGTGCTATTTTCAGTATAGTAATAATAATTAATTCATTAATAATTAATTCATTATCTGTCAAGCATTAACTTTTATGTTAGTAAGCATTTATAAATACAGCTACAAATGCTGTTTTCTTGACTTATAAGCATATTTATAATGTGCTTAATGATTGTGTGTTCATACTTTGTTAATGATTATTTTTTTATGAACTAAATATTAAATTAATGTGACGCAGTGGTGCAGTAGGTAGTGCTGTCGCCTCACAGCAAGAAGGTCGCTGGTTCGCTAAATTGGTAGGCTAAATTGTTCATAGTGTATGTATGTGTGCGAATGAGTGTGTATGGGTTTCCCAGTGGTTGGTTGAATATTTGTAATCTTATGTAAAATAAAATTACTGCACAGTGTAAACTTTGCTAAATAACTTTGAAATGTTGCATCATAATATAATGTTAAATTATTATATTGTTGTTGTTTTATCCAATTTTATTTAATTGTATCGTATTTACAATTGTATTTTGACACTCCTGTTATTCAGCAATGTTTAAAGTTTACAGTAACTTTATTTTTTAGATAGGATTGCAAACATTTATTGTTCATTTGAACCTTTACTTATCGTCTATAATATATGCTTAATAAAGCATAAATAGTCCTCACTTTAGATTAGGTCACAAAGCTGCATAAAGTTGAGTTAATAAAGCATTTATTAACATACATAGTAAGCATTAGTAAGTCAGGAATACAGCTTTTTTAGCTGCAGTTATAAACTGCTTACAAACGTTTATTAATGTATAGTTAATGGTTAACAGATTATGAACTCACTATTTGCTAATGGTTTATAAATGGTTCATAGTGTGCAGTTATTAAAAGGTTACCAAAAGTTATTCAACATTCTTCAACATTACATGAATGGAACATGACTAAAACATGTTTAGATAGGAAAAATAAATTAATCATGTTAGAAAAACTACATTGTCATTTTTTTCAGTGTAAGAAACAGTGTGAGATATCAAATGATAGTTCACCCATATTTGACAATTCTGTCATCATTTACTCAATCTTCACTATTCATAAAAATGTTCCAGAATACGTATTTTTTTCTATGGAAAGGTCTCTGACCTTTTTCAAAATATATTTTGTGTTCAACAGAAAAAGAAAACCATTTCACTGTTCAGAACCACTTCAGTGTAAAAGAATAGTGTGTAAATTTTGGGTGAACTGTCCCTTTACCTTAACAAAGTAGCATTTCATGCTGTCTGCTAATTGCAAAAAAGTTAGCTATTTTTCATTTAACTATTGCCATGTTATTGAAAAAAATGTGGCTAGATGTGCTTCTACTTTTATTTACATCAAAGGGCGAAATCACTTGTTGTTTTCAAAGGGAAAATATCTGCCCTTCTCCCTCACTCTCAAGCATCACACACATATTCACGGTGGGAGGCAGGTGGAGCATCTGCGTCCTCCCTAAACGAGGCTATTAAATGCACATCTCCATCTTCCTCTGCATCTGATGGTGGCACCAGACTGAGGCATTTCTGCCCAGCTCGCTGTCGGCCCTGCAGCAGCTCTGTGCTGCCACCAGCAGTTAGACAACAGTTCAAAGATGCATGTGGTGATCACTTCCCACCCCAGAGTTCTCACTCAAAAGCCATCACAAGTTTTCCAGCTATCAGAAGCAGCCGTTGGTGGTCCCTAAATCATTCATATAATCTGGTGGAGGCCATGCACTATGCCTACTGTTAATGCTTGCATTTTGAAAATGTAATAAAGCCACAGAGATTTGTTTATTTTTTCTTGTAATGTTTTTGTAGGGTGCGTTTGAATGCTTTGTTAGAACGCAGCCACAGCACCGACATTACGACTCCCTCCTCTAATTGATTTGTGCTCAGACAGGGTGTTTATAATACTGTGATTTCCTGTTGGCTCTCTGTATGTTTTCAGTGAGGGATTTTGTCACTACCCAGTACCCACCCCTGTCTCCTCTGTGCCATCAACACTCTAGGGAAACAAAGCCCCTGCTGGAAAACGACTTGAATTTGCCTTTAGCTGTATTGGTGCTTTTTCCTCATGGACAGGATTTGGACACCAGTGGTTCATGGTGCTAACAATGCAAAGGTTATAGGTTTAATTCCCAGCCCACCCATTAAAGGGATAGTTTACCCCAAAATTAAAGTGTACTCATTATTTACTCACCCAGTGGTTGCTAGGCTCAGTGGAAGGTCGCTGGTTCGAATACTGGCTGGGCCAATGGGCATTTCTTTCTGAAGTTTGAATGTTTCCTCCCTGTATTTGCCTGGGTTTCCTTCGGGTCTTCCGGATTCCCCCATGATATACTGTAAGTGAATTGGATAAACAAAATTGGCCATGGTGTATGAGAGTGTGTAAATGAGAGAATGTATGGATGTTTCCCAGTGTTGCAACCTAGGCTCATTCTGATTATGTAGCCCTATATACATTGCCCTGTAGAGGGCAAAATTCATCCCAGGAGCTACGGTTTTTTTTTTGCAGTTTTTGTTTTCACAAATCCATCAGAGGCCACTGTGTATGCTTTTTTAGATCTCAAATTTCTCTCGTGAGAGCCATTTACGCTTGCAGTTCTTATATAAATCTACCAGAGGCTGCTGTCGACTGACTGACTTACTGACTGACCAATCAACCAATACCCCCCACCCTACCCCTTCTCTAAACCAAACCAATAGTGTTTTAAAAAGCACAGATTGACCGTCCACCCCTTCCCTAAACCGAACCGCAGTGTTTTGAAGCAATCCTGAAAAAGAAAAGCTCCCTGATTTTTACCATGGTTTCAGATTTTACCAGATTCTCACCTTGTTATTTACTTGTTTATTTTATTTTTTAGCTTTTTTTTTTTTTTGTCTTACCTGCTCAAACCCCATGTCGCAGTCAACTCTTCTCTGCGATTCAAGTCCGCAGACGTACATGTCGAGCTTCCGAACAAACTGGTAACAGCAGAAAAGCTGTCAATACTGAGGTAAGCTAGAAAAGGAACAGCGTTTTACAGATGAAATGCAGCTATACATAGCTCTAACTACATAACTCGTGATCTCCCGAAATGTATATAATGAAGGGCTACATTTTCAAAATAAGCCTATGCTGCAGTATTGAGTTGTTGTTGTAATAGTTGGTGGTTAATTTTGTAGTGATGCCCCCCTAATAAATACAGACTGAAAGAATGAAAGCTGAAAGAATGAAAATCTGTATCATTCTATCTGTATAATTGAATTATGGGAAAAAATTTTGTTGTTACTGATTTCCATCTTTCTTCAAAATATCTTCTTGCCAGCAGGCACACAACATCATAAGACGTTAATGTTTGGTTAGGTTTAGGTTATGATGTCAGGTAAAACAAATTCAATGTCTAGCCAGTGTCTAAGGACAACTTTATTTTGACGTCCAATAACGATGTCAAATTACATTGATATTTGGTTGATTTTAGGCTGTCTTGGAAAGTGACCAAAGTCCAATGTCTGATAGATGTCATAATGTCCACACAACGTCAAGGTGTAATATGATTCGACATTGATATTTGGTTGATTTTAGCCTGGACGTTGGACATTGACATTGGCCTGACGTTGGGTTTAGACATTGGGGTACGTTGGGGTACAACGTCAACATGACATCATGTTGACATCCTGTGCCTACAGAATTTTGTGTTCAACAGAAGAAAGAATGTCAAACAGGTTTAAAACAAGGGTAAGTAAATGTTTTTCAGCTTTGGGTGAACTATCCATTTAATAAAACACCTCAAAAGTAAATTTTTTAGTTTTAAATAAAACCATGTGCCAATTGTGAAAATCAAAATAATGTAAATACATGCAAAGTACTGGACCACAATTCCAATACTTAACTCAACCCTAGAACTGTAAAACAAACCAATTTCCAAGGACCATCCACCCTCTTCCCTAAACCCAACCTCAGTGTTTTTATAAACAATCCAGAAAAACATAAGCCCCCTAACCATTTTCAGATTTTACCACATTCTCACCATGTTATTTACTTCTTTATTTCATTTTTAGCTTTTGTTTTACCTGCTTTCTGGAATTCGTCACGAGACTTGAATCCTGTTGTCACGGTCAACTCCACTCTGCGTTTCAAGTCCGCAGACGTACATGTTGAGCTACTGGACAAACTGGTTACAGCAGGAAAGCCATCCATTCTGAGGTGAGCGGTCAGCTGGCGGTTCATTCTGCTGTGGTGACCCCTGATAAATAGGGGACTAAGCTGAAAGAATAAAAACCTTTAATCATTGACTTCCACAATGGAAAAATTCAATGGTTTCTGATTTCTTTCTTTCTTCAAAATATCTTCTTTTGTGTTAAACAGAAGATTTAAGGTTAAAAAAAGGGTAAGTAAATGATTTTCAGCTTTGGGCGAACAATCCCTTTAATAAAATGTCTCAAAAGTAACTTAAAATGTTTTATATAAAACCATGTGCCAATTGTGAAAATCAATAAAATGTAAATGCATGCTGACCACGATTTCAACACTTACCTCAAACCAGGACTGAATAACAAAGCTATTTCGAATGATTAGCAATTGGTAGTTCATGCTCTGCTGCGACTGATTTAATTTAGGTTTTTAGATTTAGTTGAGACTGATGCCCCTCACACATGACTAGTAATGTGTTTGACAGTTGAGACATCTATCCATCTTTCCTTTCCCATTTATCTATCTCTCTGCTCTCCTTGTCTATCCATCCATCTTGCTGGTCTCATTCCTCACCAGTCCGTCTTCTTGCTGACACTGTCAGAAGAGGCAGTGAGAAGGTGTTCATAGCATATCCACAATGTTGCTGGTACTGACATCTTTAAGCTTGTCTGAACTTTGAGCAAGTGCGGTCTACCACAGCTCACATCCAATCAATCAGAATGAGGGAGAGTGAAAGTGAGAGAGAAAAACTGGAATAAAAAAAAGAGTAAAACATTGTAGTGTGCTAACTAAAAGTAGCTACACTAGTAGCTTTATTTTGTATCATAGAAGTATTTCAACAGTTTTTTTTAACAAGCTACTTTTAGCTTTGTTTTAACTGCATAGATACACACTGCTTAGATTGCTGGTTTAATGCCATATTGTTTTTGCTTTTAGCATTTTTGGTAACCCTTTGTAATAATAGTACATGAATAATGATTTGTTAATATGTAAACTAAACGTTACTTTATTTTGGACTAATGATGAGTTAATGCATTAGTTAAGCATTAACTCCACATTAATAAATGTTAGTAGGCAATTTATAACTGCTGCTACAAATGCTTTATTCTTGACTTACATCCACATTTATAATGTGCTTAATAATTTTACACTCTCTGAAATAAAGGTACAAGAGCTGTCACTGGGGCAGTACCTTTCCAAAAGGTACATATTTGTACCTGAAAAGTCCATAATAGTACTTTAAAGGTACATTTTAGGTGCATTTGGATACTGATATGTCCTTTGATGTACCACTAAGAACTCTTGTACAAATATGTACCTTTTAAAAGATACTACCCCAGTGACAGCCCTTGTACCTTTATTTCTTAGAGTGTACTTTCAAACTTTGTTAATTATTTATTTTCCTTTGTTTTTTATTTATTTTTTAATTTATTACTAAATTAAGTATTCAATTACATCAATCAATTACAAACCATTTGTATTAAGGAGTAATTGGAGGTTTTTAAGATAATTCAGAATGAGTTGGTAAATGATAATAATAATGATAATGATAATAAACTATTGAAATCAATTTTTATATATCCATTATAGTAATGGTATTATTATGTATGTCAATAAATGCTTTATTAACTCAACTTTATGCAATTTTGTAACCTAATCTATTGAAGACTATTTATACCATTTATTTTTTATCTAAAAAATAAAATTACTGTAAAGTTTAAACATTGCTGAATAACAGGAGTGTCAAAATATGAAATGAAATTGGATATAATGGAATATATAGAATGCAACGTTTAAACTGTATTATTATGTAAATTATTATTTTAGATAAGGTTGCAAAGATTTATTTTTCATTTGAAACAGTTTCATTTGTGTATCTTCAAACAAATAAAAATGAATAATGTTGTTTATGTTTCTTTTTTCCTATTTAGAACTTAACTGAGCCTTTAAATGTAATTTATAAGGGATTTATAAAACATAAGTCCTCACTTTAGATTAGGTCACAAAACTGGATGAAGTTGAGTTAATGAAGCATTTAATAACATACAAATTAACTATTAGTATATGTCTGAATAATACAAAACATAAATGTTAGTTTTAATAGTTTATTAATCATAATATAAACTTATTCTGAATGATCTTAAAAAGCAACTAACTGTGCTTAAATAACTGCTATGTAAATGATGCAATACTTGATATAATAATGAAAAATAAGTCATCAACAGAGTATGAAAGTCCTGACATGATTTTGGCCTCACTGCTCAACCTCCCGGGCGATTGGCCCGGCCCGATTAAAGCCCTGGCTCGCACTGGCCCGACAGTGGAAATGCAGCTATTGGCTGAGGTGCCCCTACCAGCAGGCACTTGCTCGATTGACCCCTGCCCTTCACGCACCCCATTTTTAAATTTTTAAAAAATCATTTTAAGGACAAAATTATTAGCCCCTTTAAGCAATTTTTTTTTCGATAGTCTACAGAACAAACAATCGTTATTCAATAACTTGCCTAATTAACCTACACACACTGTTAGACATTTCTGTAAATTACACAGTTATTTACTGTATTTCACCCAGTGTAATACTGCAAATTCCTTTTACGGTAAATAACTGTATTTACCGTTGCATTATGGGAATTTAGTGTGACGTCGAACAACATATACAGCGATGTACTGTATTTGTAAAAATTCGTGTATTATACTGTATTTTCCACAACTGCTTCAACGCCACCTTGCGGCGATTCGACTACTCTGCACCACATTTTGCCTGAGGACCCTGGAGCAATTCTGGAGGACAATTTATTAGTGTGCCTGAAGAACATACTGGATTTAACAAACTTTACTCTGGTAAGCTGAGGCAGTGTTTCATTTTACAGAATGTTTTGTGGACGAGAATAGAACAAAGTAAAGTATAAAGTTGGCTATTATTATTTTCTCTGGCTTGGCGTTATTTCGCCCATTTGAGAAATATATCATCTATTAAGATGTTACCTTTATTTAATTTATTACATTAACACAACTATTACTTTAAATAAGACTGTTTATGACTATTAGCCATTGTTCTCGTCATATCTTTTTATTTATTTACATAGGAACCGGTGTTGCAGCGGGTTTTGGTTTAGGAGGGAACCAGAGGTATGCAGACAGTTTTGGAGGACACTTAGCACGAGACAACGGTCCGGCAGAGAGTGTTTTCCCCCAGAAGAATATGAATGAAAGACCATCAAATAATCCAGGTAAAAGCGCGTCTGTCTGTGCTGACAACACTCGACATTGATTTGAGCACCTCTATTAGCATTTGTTTGCTCGGCAACATTGGCTGAAGCGATCTTAAAATGGTAATGTTAACTGTTAGCTAAACTGAGCTAAGTTTATACTGAATTGGACTCAAACTCATTTTAACGTGCAACGTTTAACTTATATTGATTCATACTATATATATTAGATGTTGTGAACTTATTTTTCTCTGGTTTAGAGTAACTTATAACGTTAGCTTGAGAAAATAACATCGCGACGTAACCTATAAGAACGTTAACGTAACGTTAAATCTATACAATATGCATAGAGGTAAAGTTGGTTTTATATTCGCACATTCGTTCATTTAGAAGACTCTATACTGTTTACCATGTTACTTTGAATATTCGATCAGAATTAGCATGCCAGTATCACTTGAAATCAACATTAACACTGTTTATTTGACCGTGAGCATGTTGTACTTTGATAGTCATTAGCTGCTAAAATGATTTCGCTATTTAGAGTTTGCAAATAATACTTTTATGAAATTAAATTATTAGGGGGGAAGTCTGAATCTGCTAATATAAAACCAATTTTACCTCTATGCATTATGCTAATAACCACCTTTTTGCTATTTATTGTTTGCTAATTATTTTTTATCACAACTCTTGACATTTGGTTTAACATAATTGTTACCATTATATTTTTTTCTGTTTAGATATGGCACTGGCACAGCAGCAGGTTTTGTCTGAAGAAACAAACAGCATTTCGGAGGAACATCTTGATCAGCACAGCCTTATGCTTAAAAAATAAGCAAGACCAGTAAGCAACCAAGGTAAACAAATAAAAAAAAAGTTGTGTGGAGGTTGTGGATTGTAGCATGGTATTCTTATCTGTATTTTTGGCTTTTTTATGTTCTCAATATAGAATACTGGGAGCCTGCCTGTGCAAAGTGGACCTCATACAACAGTAAGTACTGTACATCTATTTGTTTCTCAATATAGTAACGTTACTTTTAATACAAAATGTGTCACATGTTTAGTTGCTAGCTAAATAAAAAAATCTTTTTCCCTTTTTTATTAAACCATTTAGTAGGGTTTTTTTTTATCTTTGTTTATAATATTTTTGAGCAGATTGAGGTCTGTCATGGGTCAGACATTTCAAAATACAATAATTAGTATTGGGATACATGCATTTGTCTATGTATTAAATGTCTTTTTTCCCCATTTCATGTTACCTAAATATTTTGTAATAAATAAAATAATAAAAAATTTTGTATAAATAATTCCAGAGGATGAAACAAAATGCACAGCAACAACCAGAGTGAGCCAGAAGAAGGCAGGAGAAGTAGTAAAGAGAATGACAACCATGAACAACAGTAAGTTATCCTTCTTTCACCAGCTAACTGAGAACTTGGATTAGGTGAGACACTCTCAATAGTTGTATCAGTATTCAGTCAGTTTTAGTTTATTAGGAATACATAAAACAAATAGTCTAATCTGTCCTGCAGTGAATCAACCCATCACAAATGCTACAATGTTTTTGTAAAACCTTGTTAGGGAAAAAAATAAACAGGACATTCTGGTTAGTTCTCTTTTAAACATGGTAGTGAGCAGGTTATGAGCAGGAGCCAGTTGCTCAGTACCAGCTGAAAACTACCCCAACCTAGCTGCCATGCTTCAAAATAATTAACCAGTATACGATTCATTTTTTTAAACAAGCTTCTTCTATGCTTATGTTAGTCTGTTTGTCCTTATCCAGAGTTCTTCATAATCCTGGACTGGGCCAAATCCTGACCAGATGCTGTGGTGGTCATGGAGGAGTGAATCCTAAAAGACACACGTGATCAATGAGTTTCCGCATTGATCCAATGGGCCAGCCTGACCACCCGCTGGTGAACTTTCAAGCCTCCGGTGCCTAGACTGCGGCCTTGCACAAGTTTGGCTAGAGGAGAACTGGTCGTGCCCAACTGAGCCTGGTATCACTCAAGGGATTGTATTCTACACTTTCGTCAGTTGGTGAAGTTTGTTCCATGCCACTGTCGCCACTGGATCGCTTGGCTACGATTGGTGGATCGGTGGATTTGCTTTTCAGTGACATTTACTGCTTCAATTCTGAAAACTGGACTGAAGCAGCTTCAATTTACAAGAACTTCTATGTTAAGCTGCTTTGATATCATTGATCTACATTGTAAAAGTGCAATAGAAATAAAGATGAATTGCATTTGAACATGTGAATTCAGACCTTGTTGAGCATTTGACACCAGAATTTGTAATATTTTAAAGTTGGGTTGTTTCTGAGTCGGCTAATAGTTACAAATATTTATTTTTCCAACAATATGCAATTCAGAAGTTTAAATTTTTATTGTACATGTATGTTCTAGTGCTTTGTGTGATTTATTTATTTTTAATGTGTTGATTTTATTGCTTAATGTAATTTTCACACATTTTCCTTAAATGCTTTAAGCATTATTAATGTTTTAAAGAATGGAATATTTTGTAATTGTGTCTGGTTTAATGTCAGTAGTACTTAGTACAATTGGGGTTTTTTTTTTCTTAACAATATGCAGGTCAGACACTTAAATTAGTTTTGTACATGTATGTTAATGTGCTTTGTCATTTTCAATGTTTTTTTTCTTAAAATAAAATATTTTGAATGATTGAAATGTGATGTTTTTACACATTTTTAAGCTTGGGTTAAGCATCTCCAATGTTTTAAATAAAGAGTGTTTATTTTGTTAATATTTTGTAATTGTGTCTTTTTTAGGTCTATAGTATTAAAATAATATTAATAAAATTATATTATAAAATATTTAGGACAAAATTAAAAGGTTTACAGTAGCTAACTGTTAACTTAGGTTTTTACAGTAGTTAACCATTTTCAGACACTACGGTAACATGCTGTAAACGGATTTACAGTTGTATACTGTAAATCTAAAATACAGTAACTTACTGGCAACAGTGTTGCCAGTAAGTTACTGTAAAAACCCTTTGAAATGTCTAACAGTGCACAAAAAAATGATATGTTGGCTTTAATTAACTTTTTTATGTCAACAGGTTTTACGTAACTGAGTTAAGTTACTTTAAAGAAAGAATATTTATTTGAGTGAACTTAAGTTAGTTACATAAAGGTAAGGTAATGTTGTTTAATCAACACAACATTTATAATTTAGCTTTAATTTAATTACACTGTTAAAAAAAAATCTGTTAAATTTACTGAAAAATACCGACAGTGGTTGCCAGGAATTTTCTGTAAAAATACAGAAGTTTTATAGGACTGTTTAAATTTACAGAAATTATATCAACTGATACAATGCTTAATTCACAAAAACCTAGTTTAGCTCACAAAAACGTAAAGTCATTCAATACACTAATGTGTTTATGTGTGTACAATTAGCAAACAGATTTTCACTGCATTTGTAACTACACAGTTACTTTTAAACAAAAAAAAAATAAAAAAATGCAGCACAACATCAGCTATCCTTAGTTTATATTGGACTTGCACACAGATGCTACTATCCACCACAATGGTGCTAAGCCTTTAAATGTCACTTTAAGCTGTATAGAAGTGTCTTGAAAATTATCTAAATATTATTTACTGTCATCATGGCAAAGATAAAAGTAATCAGTTATTAGAAATGAGTTATTAAAACTATTATGCTAAGACGTGTGTTGAAAAAAATCTGCTCCGCAAGTTTGTATGTAAAATTTCGCAATTCACTGTGTTGCAAAGGTCAACGTGGTGAACTCTGACCTGTGAAATTGCATCACTTGACTGCGTGAGACCAATCGAGGATCAAAACGACCTCTTTGGACAGAATTTTAAATATGGACCAATTGCTCACTTTTTAATGTCTAATTATCTCATTAATCCTGCCCCTTTTCGCAGCAACGTACAAAAGAATTTCAACAGAATTAGGTTTGCATAATTGACTTTAACTATTAAACAAAAATATGATATACGAAATATCCCTAATTAAAACATGTTCCTTTACCCCCCTCAAAAAAAAAAAGTCTTGAGTATAAGATTATTGATTCAAAGTATGTCCTCATACAACATTTATTTTTTCATGTGCTTCTAATGAAGAAATTAATGTTAAAAATAAAATAAATGTAGATATTAAGCTTCCCTGAACTAATAACTTTTTTCTCATTATATTCTAAAATATGAGCAGGTTGTAGCCTGGCAATCTATGCTTTCAAAGTATCCGGCACCTCCGCAGACAAATAAGGAAAATGGCTTCCTCATCTACTGTTATTTTTATGGAGATTTGCACATAGTGATTCTAGTTACCCTCGTTTATCTGGAAGATTGGGAGTGATGTGGTGGGTGATGGAAATGGGGGTGTTTGTCATCACTCACCCACCAAGAGAATTGTCCCGGGGGCAAGAGATGGTATCGTTATCACGCTGAGAGGAAGTTAAGCTGATTTGGCCTGAGTGAGGTTCATTTAACGCTGCCTCTCGGGAAGACCGAGGCTTCGCAGAGGAAATGATGATGATCCTCAAAATGTCATTAGATAAGAACAAACTGATTGCTCAAAATCTCATCTCAATACAGATCTTTAAAACATTTGTCACGGAATTAGGTGTTGAGTAATTGCCACCTCCACAGTGCTGGGGTTAAAGCAAGGTCAATCACGGGTAATAAGTTAACTCCTGGCAGTCTGACAGAAGATGCCTGCTAGGGCAACTTGATAGTTAACTAGAGAACGTTTCAAACGTGAAATTCACTCAACCAAATCATACACAAAATTGCTTCCAGACACTGTTTATTTTTTTAAAGTTTTTACAATAACTTTGTCTGCCCAAAACCAGCATGTGTATGAGATATTGCTTAAGGGCATTGTCCAAAAAGTGAAAAATGCTGCCTTTGCAGGAAGTAGAGCTGGGAAAGCAACAATGGACTTCAGAATTCAATGATCATGCTGCATCCTCCTGTCTACTGAGATACCTGATCGATTTTTGAAAGCAGCATAAATGTGTCCTTCACTGTCTATGATACCTCTTCATCCTGTCTGTTCTATTTGGTGTCTGTTAAAAATAAAAAATAGAAATGCTGCCTAAAAATGTTTAAAGGATGGTCAGGGTATGTACATTTTTAGTCAACCTTTTATGATTTTGATGTAATTTTTATTAAGAAATTTATATTGTGATAATTAATTAAATATCATCAAAGTGTAACATGAACAGAAAAATCATAGACAGGCATCTTCTAATTGTTTTTCAAAACAGACTTTTCTTTAGCTACAAACAGACACGATTAACTGAACATCTCTCTCTAGACATAAAGTACATAATGACAATCTACTATAGAAAATACTATACAAACTGCTCTTTGTTTGCATCAGATGATACTGCCTTTGTCCCAAACGTTTGACTTTGGCTTCCATCAGTAAGCACTGATATGGCTTCAGTTATTAAATTGTTATATATTGCTGCTTTAACTGAAAAACTGAGCAAAATGTTTATTAATTACAATATTTTCTAAGGTTTCAGAGGTATATTGTCACACCCTCGGCTCGTTCCTGCAGCTCCAATCACCGCTCTCCCTCACTAACCACCTGTCACCAATCCCCCGAACATTAATGGGTAGTAACTAGTTACATTTACTTTGTTGCATTCACAGTAAAATTATTGGGTAATGTGTACTTTTTGAGTACGTTTAAATATGTGTACTTTTACTCGTACTCAAGTAAATTATTAGGGAAAAATCATTACTCTCACTTTGCTACATTTGGCAGTGTTCCTCCGTTACTGTCAAATGATATTGAATATGATCCATATGACTTGTTCACAAATCTCGCGATGCGCCACATTGGAGAGGTTGTAAGGTTACTATAGAGAGGTGTCTCCTGCTTTTGGTTAGAAAGCATGCGCATGTTGGAATAATAGCTGAAGTCTAAGAAGATGTGCGAGTTTATACTGCAGTCCCGCCATGTCGCCATCTGTGGTTTCTGAGAAGGACAATCACACTGTCTGTGCAGTGAGTTTTTTCGGACCAGATCACCCGGCTTCAAAATTAGTCTCTGTTTATACTAAGATGTCAACAAGAATAGTTTTATAATGCGATGCACACACCGAACTGTTCCGAAAAAGTATACTTAATTAAAAGTACCATTACTTGCTTAAAATGTAGTGTGAGTAGAGTTAAAGTATCTGTTGTAAATATTACTCAAAGTAGGAGTAAAAAGTAGCCCTTTTAAAAGTACTCAAGAGTAGTGAGTATTACGCTGTGAAAAGCTGATGCGTTTACATGTAATGAGTTGATGTTTTCATTAACTATGCTAAATGTGTGGGATTGCTTCTGAGACTGTGGCAGGTTGCTTTGTGTGTTTTTGTGAAGGCAGAAAGAATTCAAGAATAATTTTCTCCTCTTTTTATCAAACACACTAAACAAGTCAGGAATGAGCATATGCGCATATTTGTTTACTTTTGTTTTATTTAAATGTTGTCATTTAATATTATAATAATAATAATATTATATTGGATCCCAATCCAATAATATAATAATAGCGCAGGGCGCAAACGCATTCAGGGCGTGTAAGAATCCATATGTGCTAATATGAGGAAGGGAAAATCCGCTTTGCGCCATGGCGCATGGTTTAAAAGGGTTGAGTTTATTTTCTTAATGAGTTATAGGTGTGTTTTGAGAATAAACCAATCAGAGTCTCATCAACCATTCTCTTTAAGAGCCAGCTGCGTCGCACCATAAGCACATTTGCTATTTACATGACGTAAAGTAAGTTCACTTTTGCTCTCGTGGATAGGAAAACCTTTACGCACAGACATCAATTAGCCTTTAAATAATTAATTTCATTTGTTAAGTGCAAAAATTTGTTTCATAACTATTTCTAAATTCAGTTCTAATTTCCAGCAAACGAATAAATGAACAATAATAACGAAGTGTGGTCAAAATACTGAGTTATTTCCAAATACACCTGCTATGCATCATATGGTCTAAAACCTGACAGGTGGACAAATCTAATCTTATTTTTAATAAAACAAATATAAGTATGGATATAATAAATAATACTGCTAATAATAATAATAACATTATACAACAGCAAATTGAATGAACTAAAAAAGCCTCCTGAGATAAAATATGGTTTGATGATACAGTTTTGTAATATTTTAATTCTTTATATTTATATCCTATATATATATCCTTATAATATATATATATATATATATATATATATATATATATATATATATATATATATATATATATATATATATATATATATATATATATATATATATATATAAATCAGCCATACCCACTCCTCCCTTTTGCTCACAGTGCTCTATGCCAAAATACTGAAGTATATTTGAAATGAAAGAGGGGGGTTTTATGGCCCTTTAAGCGATTTGGTTTAGAAGCTCTATTTAGTGTGCAGGCTGATATAGGTCTTTTTAAAATCTGCTTCAGTCCACATCTGCTTCTTTTAGAGCTGCTAGGGGCTTACATGTATGTCATGTATGCACACAGCAGCAGTGTGTTATATTTTCAGACAGCATGATTGGGAATATATATTCACACTAGCAAGTCTTGGTATTTGCTCTGCATCAATAATCAAAGCAGCAGCATAGTAGATTTATGCCAAAACCCAAACACATCAATAAATCTATATACTATTTTGTTACCACACTAAATATCTCAGAGAATTGCCATGACAAAAAGGAATATTTGTGCAAAACACATCTTTCTGTATTGGTAGTCATGTAACATAGTTACATTTTGATCAAACATTAAAGTGAATAAAATGTAAATAGCACAATTTTCATTACATTTAGTGATCTTTTTTACTCATATTTTCTCCCTTTGTTGCAACTCATGTCACAGCTCAAAGGCCTTGAGTGCACAATATTGTAATGCCATCAGTCAATCAGAGTGAGGCCTGTCAGGATGTCATTTACCAGTGACTTCAAATTAGCCATGGCATTTTTGATCTGAATTTGCAGTGCCTATTTAAATAAATATTTAAATCTATTTACAATCTGAATCTCATGGGGTGCATATATCTGCATTCTGAAACACAACTTGCTTTTTTTCATTGCTCATCAACAGTTTATGACTCGAACTGCCCTTTACTTGTTTACTGTGGTG
This sequence comes from Danio rerio, assembly GCF_052040795.2. Taxonomy (NCBI): domain Eukaryota; kingdom Metazoa; phylum Chordata; class Actinopteri; order Cypriniformes; family Danionidae; genus Danio; species Danio rerio. The sequence goes on from NC_141031.1 coordinate 15,067,286, forward strand.
CCTAGGGTCTTCATTAAGAGAACTGCAGTTTGCAGCTACATAATTTTTAAGGCAAAGTCCGATTCCCTGTTGCATAAAAAATGGCTATATAATAGCAGAAGATCAACATTTGCTAATGGCTGCCAATTTACAAAAATAGTCGCAAGAATAATACTTGTAATTATTTTAATATATACAATAACATATATAATATATTATTTAATAATATACAAGAATAATTCAATCAAACAAAAAAGTTAACTCTGGACCATTTTAGACTGACTTTGTAAGGGTTTAAAGGTCAGACTGACTGCATCAAAGCAGAAATCACTAAGCGAGCAAATAGTTTATATGATAATTCCCTCTATCCCCAAAATGCGCATGAAAAAAATGGCCAAATGTTGTGGAGATGCTTTCCCCCCACCGCGCAAACTACTTATGGCACATCTCCTGCCATATCCTAGAAGCGGTAAGTGCTGCCCAAATCTTGCCACACCATCGAATGATCACACTTGTGAGCGGAATGTCAGACTGATCAATACAAATTGCCATGTGCACTGTTGAGATAATGGAACAGGAAAGGTTTTGATGTGTTGTCTGGTGAGGAAAAGATGAGCAAGCATGCATGATTTGACATGTGAAGGCAAAACTCCGTACCTGGCTTTCCTAATGGCTCTATTGGTTAGTTAGGCATGTCCGCAGTTCAGATACCCCTGACAGTTTGCCACTTTTGCCAAAAGGGGTATTATGCAAAGTTCTGGTTCAATGCCTCCCATCACAAGAACCTTTTTCTCCTAGTGGTCCAGTACTGCCCTCCACCGCCCACCCGCCACCCTTTGCTTTTTGCCCATTTCATTGTTTATTTACAGGAATCCCTGTTGAGAGTGAATGGGTAGATAATGGCGTTGGCATGTGAGACGTAAATAATTGCCAATTTTCTTCCTGCTTTCGACCTGCATCAAACCACTCTGCACCATTTCTGCTTCCTCTGAACAAACTATTAATTGGACATGTCTCCTGTTTTCAATTACTCTAATTGGCTGCACTTGTGAGGTGTACAGTGGGTAAAAAGGACAGCATTTTTCCGCTCATCATCCTGTTTCCTACTTATACCTCTGGAGAGCCACTGCCATTCCCATCACACTCAAATCCTGAAGGACCTTTTCAACACTTTGATTGGACAGAACTATCTTTTTGTGCAAAAACACAATAAACTACGGCCCTATTACTGGCTGATGGCTCCTCAAGTGACCTCTAACTAGCTTTTGTGTTTCTCTGCGATGGATGGCTTTCTTTGAGCATCCGTGTTCTCGTCTGTCTTCATCATTAATGCTGTGTTCGAGTCATGTTGGAATAATTGTGTTGAATGCACATGAAAGATGCAATCAGGTTGTAACTTCTAAACTCTGCATTTTCTTTAAGCCTTGAGTTGAAATTTTAGAACAAACTGTAAATATTATTAGTACAATTTATTTTGTATGCAATGTCTGTGTTGGTGATGAACAAAAGTAGGTCACTTTTTTATTTTGATGGTCCACTTGTTGAATTTAAGTTACATTGCATCTACATGCCAACTAATTCTCATTAGATTATAAGTAGACTGTGAGGTTGGGATTAGGGTTAGTGTAAGTTTACCTGTACTTAAAGTTTCTTGCTGAGAGGCAATTATGCTACCACTGTGCCACCGTGATGCCCTCCAAACTAAACAGTTATTCTAATAATAATAATACAGATAAACTCAGATACAACATTAGTACAGTTAATAGTTTGGGAATTTATATATAACATGCCGGTCCTACACCACCCAACCCACTCCGAACTGGGACCACACCGTTGACTCTTTGCATGGGAGTCAGTTGCTCCAATAAGGTGGCTAAAGACCATAGCTTCTAGCGTCTTTACTAGCTGGCCTCTGTTATACCTATACTAGTGCATTAGCTTCAATATGACTAGCTTATGCCAACAATTGACTGCTTTGCAAAATCATTCACTACTGTCAACGTTCATGCAGATGCATCATAAATTCTGTACTTAACATATGGAAATGGTGAATATTTTTTTAAAAATTACTTGACTATTTTTGCTATTAAATTCACTTGAAGGTCACAAGAATAATATTGTTTAAAAAAAAAAACTTGTAATTGTAAACCCTTGTTATTTTATTATAAAATCTATTTACATGCACATAATTATTACTGCCCTGGAGCGCTTGAATGCAGTATGAGCCTTTTGTTGAAGATGTATTTCTCTAGAAGTTGAAACATGTTATGTTTTATTATAAAAGTATTGTGTTGATGGCGGGAATAGAGAGCTGGGGGAAAGAGAGAGAGATGGTAAAGCTCTCACACAAAGTTTGGCAGGAGTCGGCATCTGAGACAATGAACGTTGACAACCAGACCTAGTGAAGAGCAGATTACGGACTGTCAAGAAATCCACTGGGGCTCATGCGCTCCTAGTCTCTTCTCCCCTCATCCTTCAAAGCCTTTCACCTATTCATCTTCCAGAAGGTGACAACAGTTTCAACAGCAGCTACAGCTGTGACCGGCATCAGGTCGTCCCTCCCTGTGGTTTTCATTGGCTACTGGGCTTCTGTCTTCTTTGGTTTGATAAATTATAAGTTATTCTCAAAGCCAGTAATCTGTCACATGGAGTGTTTTACAAAGCTCCCCAAAAGACACTGTGCTGTAACCAATTAGGATTGCAAGAGAATTTCCACTTACTCATTCACTGAAACAGAGCTTGCTCATTTATTTATTTATTTATTTATTTATTTAGTTAATTAGTTAGTAATATGCTATCTTAACTACATTATATTTTTATAAAAGTCTGCTAAAATTCAACTAATTATGTCCAGTCATTTTGACATTTTAACTAAAAAGTTTTCATTCAAGAGATATAAAACCATTAAAGTAAACCAATAAACAATCAGATATGTGTATCATATTTAATAATTACTACATATTATGCAACCCAGGCTCATTACGTACCCAGGTCTAGATTTCTGGGACAGCAAAATACATAACTGGAGGTACGTCTCCTCGCAGTTTTGATTTTTGCAAATTTACCAGAGGCCACTGTGTATGCTCTTTGGTGATCAAAAAATGTATTTTGTGTAAATATACCAGAGGGCACATAATATATACTTCAGTCAACCAGGGGTGCGTTTTCCAAACAATGACATAACTTGCGGCTGAACTATCATAGTACGTTGCATTGTTTGGGAAAAGAACGATGTAGTGACGAGTGTTTCCCAAAACTGTAGTTTCTCTGTCGCAGATCCATCATTTGAACCACATTAGTTATTACCTAAACCATCCATAATGATGCTCTAAACAAGGTGAAGTAACTACTTCTTTTGAGAAAAAACCCATAATTTTTTGTGCAAATTATATTGTTTTACATGCACACGCATTTTAAAAAATCCAATATTAATTTTGGTAAAAACATGCAGTCATTTTCCATATTAATTGAAATAAATGTAAATGACACATGTAGGACCTATATATGTTTCCTTTACAAATATTATTGAGAACAGTCCATATAAAATCACTTAAACACGTAATATAATCTCATATATGAATCATATAAATCGGTAATGGTTGTAGGCCTAATTTACAGTAGACTATTTATTAAGAAATTAAAAACATCCTACTTAATAATAATAATAATATTAATAATAATAATAATATTCTTTTGCCTTTGTTTTACCTGGTTTCTGGAACCGTTCTTCACCAGACTTAAACCCCATCATCACAGTCAATTAGCGATGTACTGAGCAAACTGGTAACACAGGAAAAGCTGTTCGTAAGCAATAAGCTGGTTGCGATAAAAGGAACAGAAACCCTCGACAGCGACTTACTGCCCCGTAGTGTTTTAAAGATTTAAACAAGATGTCTGCCTACATAATTTGTGCTCTCTAAAAATGTTGACAGTATAGGTATCTGCGATGAGTCTGTGTTGATATTATAATATATTTTATTTTTAATAAATAATTAAAATATTGTTTAGCATTTTTATAAGGTTTAATAAAATTATTAATTTAAATAAAAAAAAAATATTTAATGGTATTTTGACTGAAAGTAAGTTTGTAGAAGTATGAGTATTTCTGTTGGCTTCTTTTGAAGTGCACATACGGTATACACTCTTAATCACAATCTTAAGAACAGGGGAATAATTACAATTATTTACATTTTGTTCTGGTGGATCATAACCAGGTTGTAAATACTGCTTTAAATTGTCTAAATAACTTTGTGACCGTGGGTCCTCATCTGTGCAGTAATGATTGAGTCTTTCAACCACAATGCTGCAGTTTAAAATGCCTGTCAAAAGACTTCCTCCAGTAGAATAACGATGCATTTTTGAACTATACTACAAGTTCCCCTGTTCTAAATCACATTGAAAACATTTGGGGTTGGATGTCGAAGAAAGTTTACAAAACATGTATAAAATTTCTAGATCATGGATCTGGCCCTGAAACCATCTTCACCACATGGAACAATTCTCCCACCATTCTCCCATTAAGCATGGTGAAAAGAATGTTTGAAGTGATCAACAAGGACAGCAGGGCTAGTTTTAGTACACTAAATGCTATTATGCATGCCAACAGGATGCTGTTTCTGATCAGGTGGTCTGTGCTCAGTTCTGCATCTGAAAGTAATCAAGTTCTGATTTAAACCCTCCCCCAATGTCTGGACCGCCAAACTGGTGATGTCATCACCCTTGAAGCTTTTCCTTCTCTTTGTTTCAGTTAGGTAAAAACAGCCCAGGACTTCATTGATTTTGTAGTTACAGTAGAAAGTGGGTAGAAGTGAATGTAAACTTTAAATATGTTATATTATCATTACTGAACATAAGAATGCATTACAATAGTGAACAGTTGTTATCATCAGTTGCCTTAGTAATTATCAACACCATTGTGGAAAATTCAGTTTGGTTCGTTTCAAGTTTACTGTTTTACATTACAGCCAAAGTCAAAAGCAGAAAAAATTAAAGGGTTAATCCAACCAAAATATAAAACTTAATTAATAATAACTCCCTCTCATCCCATTCCAAACCCACAAATGTACAAAGAAAATTCATCCAAACAAACCAGATACCTTCAGTGGTTCAGGAATTTTATCAAACTACAGGCTATATGGTTATTTTTAGATAATTTTTTTTTGACAAACGATGCTAGGTTTTACCTTATATTAGTGTTTTTTTTTTATCTGAAAGGTATCTCTATTTTTCTCAAAAATAAAAGAGTTGCATGAGGACCATGCATGTTGTTTGCATATTATTATAGTTTGTCCTAAATACAGTGTCATCAGACTTAACTTTTATTAAAAAAAAAAATGTCAAGGGCAAATGTCAAGGCATGCCAACACTTTTTCAATGCCCCCAAACCCCTTCAAACCCCAAAGGTTTAATGAAGTGTTAATATGGCTGAGCTCTTTGTGTGAAGTAGACTCTGCACTGAGTTAATGGATTGGAGTGGGCACTGGTCTTGGCTCAGAGGCTAGATCAGAGGCAGGATCCCAGTTTTTACACACTGTTAATAAAAATCACCAACATTGCCAAATGACATTTGGATTTCTCCAGGCACACGATTCAAGCATTCCTCAAGACTTGATGTGGTTATTTGTTATAAAGGGATAGTTCACCTAAAGAAAAAAAATAAATCTGCGATTATTACTCACCCTTTAAATGATAAAAAGCAATCTGAGTTTCTTTCTTCTGTTGAACACAAAAGAAGATATTTTGGGGAATAAATAGTATTAATTATTATTCATACTGTGGAAGTTGATGGATTCCAGCAATCAGCACAAATCAAAATCTTTTATGTTGTGTTCAACTAATAAAAAACGGGGAAAAAAAACACTCATGAAGCTTTAAAACCACACAAGTAAATGATGAGGTAGTTGAGATTTTTAGGTGAACTATCTGTCTTTCTCTATCTAAGGTTCAGAAGCAGATCTGTAGTTGTTTGTCCGCCTTATCAGCTGCCCAGCTCAAACACACTGATGTGTATAATTGGTTGGATCTTCTATTATGCCATTATTTTCTGATACTAAATATTTATCTGTTCATTATTCCCGCTGAGACTTTATAGGCTATTAGCATAATTAACAAAAGCACTTATTAAGCCAGCTAATAGTCTTACACTATGACAGAATGCAGTCTTATTGTTTTTAAATGTAATTGGAGGTTCAGAATGACTAGACCATTGGGTAGACGGATCTGGCCTCTGTCAGAGATGTTAAAAGGATAATTATAATGCTATTATTATAAGGAACTTTGCATGGAGCTAATTTATTTACTTCTTTGTTATTCTGAGCCATGATTGTAGTTTTATTGAAACACAGTACAACACTATGATGAAAATGAAAAATGTTACAAAGTTGCTTTATTTTAATGATGTTCAACTTCCCTCATAAATGTATTTTTTGCCATCAAAACTGGTCTGGAACAAGTGAAGGGTCTTAAACCAGTTTGAGTTTTGTTTTTGTTTTGTTTTTCACTTTTTTCCTATTAAAAACAAAATAAGAAATTTTGAAGAATGCTGAAAACCTGAAACCATTGTATTTGACTGATTGTATTTCTGATTTCTGGATTTTTCATTGTTATGCAATTTTTAAAAAGTAGATACTGATTATTGTAATGGTGTATATGTAATGGTGATGCAAATCATTTCGGCTAGAGTAAAAGCGGTTTAAAAAAAAAAAACATTTTGAATTATTAGCCCCTTTAAGCAATTTTTTTTTTGATAGTCTCCAAAACAAACCATCATTATACAATTACTTGCCTAATTACACTAACCTGCCTAGTTAACCTAATTAACCTAGTTAATAATTTAATAGTCACGTTAGGCTGTATAGAAGTGTCTTGAAATATATCTAGTTGTAACGACGGGGAGTGACACCAACAACATAAGTTTGGATCCACGTGCAGGTTTATTAGAATTGTCAGGCAAGCAATGGTCAATACAGGGGCAAACAGATGTATGAGGGCAATCCAGATTCGAAGTCAAAATAACAGGCAGATGGTCAGAGGCAGGCAGCAAACAGCATTAAATAAATAAACAAGGCAAATGATCAAAAGCACGGCAAAGGCAGACAAAGGAAAACACGTTGTAGTGTTACTTTTACAGTTAACAAGACTCGGCAAACTGAAGGAGTGAATGTGTGGCTTAAAAAGCGTGTGTTAATCAGTCTCTGAAAGTTCTCAGGTGTGCGAAAGTAATCAAGCTAAATGAGGAAGCAGGTGTGTGGGCGAAGAGCATGTATGAATATGTAGTTTATCAGCAGATTTGTAGTCCTACGTGTGTGTGTGTGAGTGTGTTTACCAGCGACATCTGGTGGTTGTTCGCTGGTGAACATGACACTAGTAAAATATTAGCCCCTTTCACACAGTGATAACGGTAAATATCCGGAAAATTTCCGGAAAGACTTTACCGGTATATTGAAAAAAGCACTGTTCACACAGGCGAGGACGTTACGGAACTTTTCCGGAAAAGAGCATTCACACATCCATTCCAAAATACCGGTAAATTCTGACATCATTCACCACAAATGAGCTTTAAATGGCTGTGCTTGTATTTGTAAACATTTGACTAAATTACAAACTCTGTGGATGATCAATATTGTGAACAACTTTCGCAGGATCACTTTCTCATGTCGAGATGTTCATAATATGTGCGTGAAGGTAAACAAACAACGGCTTATCATAAGCATCTCATCGATGATTATTTACACAGTTGGCATTAAGAAGAACATATAAACGTGATCTGACTAACTTCTAGCAGCTAAATGTGTCTGGAAAAATATTCAAAGGCTTTTATCCTCACAAACCGCGCGGACGTAAATGCGTCTGACTGTTGTGATTGGCTAAAGCAGACGTCTCACGTCAGCACGTTCTAGACGTGCACGCGCTTATTACGGGAATCTTCCTTCTGCATTCACACAGCGCAGCATTCCGGCAAATTGCCGGTAATGTTACAACTTCTCTTTCCGGAAAATAGCCAGAACGAATTTACCGGTATTTTCAAAAAGGACCTGTTCACACATACAACCTTTCCGGAAAATTGCCGGCAATTTTCCGGAAAGGTCTGTATGTGTGAAAGGGGCTATTATGTACTGTCATTATTTCTGCATTTTCTTTTTTTAGCTTAGTCTCTTTATTAATCTGGGGTCACCACAGCGGAATGAACCACCAACTTATCCAGCACATGTTTTACACAGCGTATGCCCTTCCAGCTGCAACCCAACACTGGGAAAATACAATGTTGAATGTGTGAAAGCAGCTTAACATAGAAGTTCTAGTAAACTGAATTTGAATTTGTGTCAGTCCAGTTTTCAGAGTTACAATTCAGTTTAGTTCAACTGAGTGTGATTTAATAAAATTTTCACCAAACCAAGCAAGGCAGTTGTGTCAGTGGCAATAGGCTACAATACATCTTTGTTTTTAATAAAAATAAATTACATTTCATAAATGTATAAAATTATGTTATTATTTTACTCCAACGATTGAATAGTATTTATTTGCTTAATCAAATAATTGGTCATTGGAGTTTTAACTAATAATTTTTATTTACATAATTTTAGTACCAAAACTGCACAGATGTTAAAATGATCATTATGACAAAATAAGGAAATAATGACTGAAATGGAAAACCCTGAACAATTCACAGTCTAATGAATGGCAATTGCAGCAATCGCCATAATTGTAAATAACTATAGGTGTCAATAATCCTCCTAAAGAGCTTGCCATTGTAAAAATAAAAAAAGACTACTCCGTCATTAACCATATATGGTTCGCCCCTGCCTAGATCATGTGTCCTGGATTTTGTGTCATGAAACGTGTGTGGGTCTGCAGCTGGATATACCAAAGGGTTTCCATCATTCATCAAAATATTTTCTTTCATTTTTAAAAGAACTGATCTGGGAAAAGTCAAGGGTGAGTACATGATGGCAGAGTTTTCACTTTTGGTTGAACTGTCCTTTTAAACCTTTGTTTTAAATGAATAAATAAAGTGTGAAATGTTGATAAATGATATGGTCTTCTTTATAGGGTAGTTTAAACTAAGAGGGCTGACCACATGGCAGATAGCTGCCAAAAAACATTCAAGTGCAAGTTTACAACTTCCAAGTATAAAACTATTTATTGCAGGCATTGAAAGGTGAATCTTGAAATTGCGTAGAAAAAAAGAAAAAAAACATGTGTAAGTCCTGATGAACTGAACTGTTCAAGCTGAACAAATGGAAACACTCAGAGCTCAGGGAAGTGAGGTGTCTGGAGATGACTAAAATAGGTGCACCTGGAGTCCAAATTTCACTTGGCGCTACAATGAATAAAACATGGTCATCTCTGTAGCTCACTCTTTTTCTTCTCTCTCTTTCTCTTTGTTCCTCTCGGTTTCAGTTTCAATTCACTGGGAATTATTGGCATGACAAATAACATTACATTTGGATTGCCACAGCAGTAGCAGACAAGCGTTTTAATGAATAGAAGGGCTAAATAATTGAATTATGTTTAATGAAATATGCAATGGCAAGAGGTAATAACTATGACAATGGATGATTTATTTTTCAACAGTATGAAAAGGATACATGCTTGGATATATAAGATAATGGCAGTCAGATCAAAGACATGATCAAGCAGCTATTTTTACATTTTGCATTAATCTGTAATTTGAGGCATGGGATTTAAGAAAGAAGGAGTCTGGATTGGCCTCCATAGCCAATATGAAGAAAATGGGAATGACCCCTATGGCCAAGATTGAACTGATGTTCAACTCTTAGGAGACATTTTATTGAGATCTACTGGAAGTCAAAAATATCATAAACTGCTTTGGGGTAAGTAATAATCATATTAATTTTGAAATACCTGTTTTTGTTGACCCAGGTTGGATTTATTTTCATTTAAACAGCCCCCATTATGCATAAAAAAGATCATATTTTAATTTTGGGGGTCTCCAACAACAGTCTAATATACAACATCAAAAACACTTTCATTGTCTTATAAAATGCATTTATTTTTACCTTATAATCTAACGACTCCCAAATAATTGATTCACCGATTCATTTGTTCCCAAACATCTTCTTAACACCATGCTAATCTGCGCTGATTGGTCCGATGACCCAGTCTGTTACAATTGGTTGACTGTGTTAAGCACGAGACAGAGAGAAATGCCCACCATAGCTTTTCAACAATTTTAAAGTAGTCAGAGTGCAGAGTGTATGTGTGAGCATACCTGCCAACATCACGTTTTTCCCAGGAGTCTCCGGTATTTCAGACCCATCAATAGTTTTTATATTTATGTAGGCTAGAAATTAATAAATTTTATAATATTTTAATCCTTTAAATTTATATTCTATGTATAACCTTATTATATCCTATATATGTCCTTAATATTTTAATTATTTTTCATTTGTAAAGTTATTTGCATATTGCTGTACATCCTTTCTGTATTAAGCAATGTGTAAGCGCACAACTAACGCGCTCTGTGCTGAACTTTAGAATCGGCTTTGTTCTGGTCTATTGAAGTGTCTATTGTAGTTTCTCAAAATAGCAACGCGCCAGCAATGCGCCTCAACACGCCTCCTTTTTTAGACCAGAACGCCTATGGGCGCACATATGAGCGCAAATGCATTTGCTGTTTAAGCAGTGTGGTGCAAGCTGAAACTAGCAAACAACAATTGCGTCATGCCTTGCACCGTATTGCACTGGGTGTATGATAGGGTTTGTTTAACAAACAGCCAATGAATCCTGTTGTAAGTTTGCTTATTGCTGAAGCACTCGTCAGAAAAATGACAGGAACACAGCACAAAGCTTGGGCTATAATGCTGATTTTTTTTTTTTTTTTTTGCAAAAATAAACTTTAACCACTGACTCTTCACAACGTTATCTTGGGGTAAAAAAAGCAACACTAGTTTCAAGTTTCCCTCACACTTCAGAGCACAGTGTCTTCAAAACATGATTTAACTAAGATCTGCTACAGAGTTTGTGGGCAGGACCAGGGGTCAACTCTTTTGTAGTGAATCAATAGTTCTAAACACGGTGCACTTTCAGATTTAAGCCTTAGCGCAATATTTCACTTCACTTAAATTCACTTAAATTTTGCTCTTTAAATAACGCTTTTTTATCTCATTAATTATATGATGTGGTGATTTATTTAAATCAATAAACCATAATTTACTTGCACATATTCAATTCAATTCAGCTTTATTTGTATAGCGCTTTTACAATGTAGATTGTGTCAAAGCAGCTTCACATAAATGGTCATAGTAACTGGAACAGTGTGGTTCAGTGGCATATTCTGAGGACCTCGGGATGAGTATCCCCAGGTGAAAATAGAGAATAAAGAAAATAATTAGCGTAGCTGCTGTTCATAGTGTATATAAACAAGATGCAGAAGCCTGTGTGGAACCCGCTAGGTGATGCATTGAGTGTATGCTTTACTAAACAGATAGGTCTTTAATCTAGTTTTGAACTGGGAGAGTGTGTCTGAGCCTCGGACGTTATCAGGAAGGCTATTCCAGAGTGTAGGAGCCATGAAAGAGAAGGCTCGACCTCCTTTACTTGATTTTGCTATTCTAGGTACTACCAGAAGCCCTAAGTTTTGAGATCTTAAAGAGCGAGTTGGTTTGTAGCGAGACAGAAGGTTGGTTAGATAAACAGGAGCTAGATTATTTAGAGCTTTATAGGTGAGAAGTAATATTTTAAATTCAATACGAAACTTAACAGGCAGCCAGTGTAAGGAAGATAAAATTGGGGTGATATGATCATATTTTCTAGACCTGGTCAGAACTCTGGCTGCTGCATTTTGTACTAATTGAAGTTTGTTAATAGAGGATGCTGGGCAGCCAGCAAATAGAGCATTACAGTAATCCAGTCTCGAAGTCATAAAAGCATGGACTAGCTTTTCTGCATCTGAGATGGATAGCATATTTCGTAATTTAGCAATATTTCTCAGATGAAAGAAGGCAGTTTTTGTGACATGGGATATATGGTTTTCAAAAGTTAGATTGCTGTCTAATATGACACCCAGATCTTTTATAGTAGAGCTAAAGATAACTTTGTATCCCTCTAATTGTAAATTGAGTTGCGAGATCTGCTGTGTGCAAGATTTAGGCCCAATAAGTAATAATTCTGTTTTGTCGGAGTTTAAGAGAAGAAAATTGTAGGTCATCCAGTCTTTAATGTCTTTGATACACTCAGTTAGTTTAGAAAGTTCAGACGTCTCGTCAGGTTTAGTTGAAATATATAATTGAGTATCATCTGCATAGCAGTGAAAGCTGATCCCATGTCTTCTAATAATGTCTCCCAGAGGTAGCATGTAAATTGTAAACAGTAAAGGGCCTAAAACTGATCCTTGAGGCACCCCATACTTTACTGGGCTGACTTGTGAAGGCTGTCCATTAATATTCACAAACTGGTAATGGTCAGTTAAGTATTACTTAAACCATTGTAGAGCCATATAACCATATAACGTTGCTTGGTAATTCCCCACAAAAGCAAACATTTCAAGCAATTATTGTGCAAAATGTGAAAAGCATCAAACAGACATTACTGTACATGCATGAGCTATATTGCCCTATAATGTTTGTCACCATCTGTCTGGTGTGCATTGAATTAATTTAAATGTATTGCAGTTAAATCAATGAAGTTATCATAAAGTTAATTTGATCAATGTTTTGCTGTATTTAAAACTTCAGTTCAAGACTGACTGGCAACGATCCAGTATTCAGTGCCACATGATCATAGTATTCACTCTTGAAAGAAAGTCCTATTTTTTATAATTAAAAGTAAACCAGTTTTACTTATATTCGTTCGTTCTTTTGTTCATTCGTTCGTTCGTTCATTCATTCATTCAAAAAATTATGTTGCCCATTTCTTTCCTATGGTCAGTTTGCATTTTCACCTTGCAATCTCGTAGCTGGCTTAAATGCACCTTTCTTCTTGTGTTGCTATTGGCAAACTAACAAAAATACTGTTTCTACCTCATCTACCCCATCCCAAATGGCACACTTCATATGCACTTACAGTTCACAAAAATGCAGCCAGTCCTGTTTATTATTTTAGGATTCAGAACAATCAAAGCATTGTTAGATCAAGAAAGAGTGAACTAACTAGAGGCAAGTGTTTAGGGTGGCATTTAGGATAGACAGAGAGTTAGATGGAGACCTTTTTTCAATGAATTATTATATCAATTTGGTTCATAATTTTATTCATTCTAAGAATTCCTGCTGCCTTTTTTGTTGTTGTTGTTGAATCAAATTCACTTCTAGTGAATTCTAGTCATCTTAACTTTTATCAATCATCCCAAATAAAGATACTTAGTTAAACTAAACTTTAACTTAAAATAATTATTTGAAATGCTACGGTTACTAAAGTAACCCTCGTTCCCCGAGGCGGGGAAAGGAAATGCTATGTGGAAAACCTTCCACTATGGGGTTTTCGTCAGAAACCAATCATCTGAAAGAGTATAAAATCGGGCCAATGAAATGTCAAATAAATTGGCAGCATCAGCAAGCACAGCTGGCATCAATGACAGTCAGTTAATTATATAAGACGCAGCTAGTGCAATGCTCGACATCCTTTTGAGCTGAGGAGACTTTCACGCTCAACAGCTAAGGGACAATCGCTGTGGCGAAGATACATAGCATTTCCGTTCTCTCCCTCGGAAAACGAGGGTTACTTTAGTAACCCTAGCGTTCCCCTTCAGACGGGGAAATCCAATGCTATGTGGAAAACCTTCTATGGAATCTATGGAAAACGGCACAACAAAAGCACCTTACCGCGTCCCTGGCGAAGGGTGCGCCATGCAGTCGAGCGAGCGCACCTGCAACGCTGCGAGATGCAGTCTTCCAAAGTGTCCCCTGGCCTTTACTCACCTTACTTACCTGTCCAGGTTTAGCTATATTTTTCGGGGAGTCGAAAATAATCTAGTTAAAAGGGGTTTTAAATACGACAGTACGTTGGGGGGGCGAGGGGTACATAAAGAGGATGGTTAGTAAGGAGGGAAGACACAAGCCCACCCTAACACAGGGGGGACTAAACTGTGGTTGAGTGAGCTTAAGGGATCGCTCGCAGGGGATCACGCAAGCAGGCACCTATACCCAGAATGCGGGCTGACCAATGGGCATGCCAATAACATAACGGGCCAACGTCTGACTCCTCTGCTGAGTCAGATGCTTGGGGCCTCGGAATTTATTGACTAGTCAGACAGATAACGAATTTATTGACTAGTCAGACAGATAACGAACAAACGCACAAACATACATTAAACATAGAACAAAGGTAAACCACTTGGAGATATCGGGTCTATAGAACGTGTAACAACAAAGAGAAATTCTAAAGCGAGGAAATAGAGATTTCAGATAAAATAGTGACAAAACTTTGAGGGTTTAAAAAGTACATCAACATCATTTTTCACATCCTCACATTATTTATGCTTTAAAAAGGCCTAAAGAGACCACACGTACAGGTTATATGAGGGGTTATACAGGTAAGAAAAGTCAGAAATGAGATACAAAGTTTCCAAACATAACATTTTAGTTCTGTGCTGGTCCCTGGTTTCTCAGTCGATTTCTCTTTGGACTAGTGTCCTTGTGGGTGTGGGGAGTTGAGCGTGTGTGTAAGAAAGGAATTTCTTTGAAGCATTCTGGGTTATCTCTCCAGGTGGCTCTGGAATACGTAAGGGGTCGGGGGTACCCAGACTTTTTGGAGCCAGGAGTCGTAAAACTCTCACCCCTGGGGACATGGCTCACCCTGGCTCTGATAAGCGAGGGAGATGGCGTCCACTATCCAGTGGGCCAACCTCTGTTTAGATACGGCACTTCCCTTCTGCCGACCACCGTAACAGACAAAGAGCTGGTCAGAGGATCTAAAGCTCTGAGTGCGGTCCACATAGGTTCGCAAAGCACGAACAGGACACAGTAAAGAAAGGGCTGAGTCTGCCTCCTCCATGGGCAGCACTTGCAGGCTCACAACCTGATCCTTAAACGGCGTGGTAGGAACCTTGGACACATAGCCGGGCCGGCTCGAATTCCAGGCACTGACCAAAAATGTCTCCAGGTCCACCTCTGAGGAACTGGATAATGAGGTTATGCCCCACGGTGCCGTCCTCCACCGATCCGATCGTATATCCAATGCCATAGTGGTCTTATATGGAGCAATCCGAGCAGTGAGGTCGCGATTATGGATGCCATATGAGCCAGGAGCCTATGAAAACATTTCAGAGGGACCACCTTTTTTCTGTCGAACTCTCTCAGACAGTTCAGCGCTAGCTCTACATGGTGATCGAGTCCGGCTACAACCTGATAAAGGAGGGGCTCTGCATGAGGGCGAGCCAGCTCTTTCCTCAGTTGAACTGAAACCCCAACAGATGGAGGTTCCGGAGCACCTTGTCTCTGTGCAGAGTCAATTACCCCCCAGAGTAGGCTAAAATCAGCCAGATGTCGAGAAAATGTCAAAGGGGCACGCGGACATCCTCCGCAAGCTTGGTGAAAACCCGCGGAGACAGAGAGAGCCTGAAGGGGACTACCTTGTACTGTCATGCTTGAACTTCGAGCGCAGACCGCAGAAACTGCCGTTGGCCTGGAAGGATGGAGACATGCAAATATGTGTCCTTCAGATCTATTGCTGCAAATCTATGCCGAAGACAAACTCATCGGGTGATGCGCTTCTGCGTAAGCATTTGGAAGCGCAGCCTGTGAAGGCAGTGATTTAAAATGCGCAGATCTAGGATTGGCCGTAACCCACCGCTCTTTTTGGGCATGATGCAGTACGGGCTGTAAAACCCGCTCTCCATCTCGGCTGGAGGGACCGGCTCGATTGCATCCTTCGCCAGGAGGACAGCAATCTCCTCTCGCAAGACAGGGGCGGACGCAGGACTGAGCCTGGTAAAATGCACGCTCGTGAACTTGGAAAGCCGTTTCGTGAACTGTATCGCATAGTCGAGTCTGATCGTACAGATGAGCCATTGCAACGGGCCGGCCTGCAATAACCAGGCAGGCAAAGCCCCCACAAGTAAACCCGCCCGCACGATCGCTGACATGCCATCGGTGAGGCAGCGTGGAATGGGTGGGCTTACCCTGGGAGCGCTGGGGTCCCACAGGAGAGCTAGAGGCAAGAGACTCGCTATTGTCATTCACCCAAACTCCGGCGGAGGGGCTGTGAGAGGATGAGAAAGGATACCGTTCTCTCATGCTCTGTGAGCCATTGGCAAATGCACCGATCCTGCGAGGTGGAAAGCATAGCGTCCCAAACTGGCAGTGTTCAGGCTCTTTAAAAAGCTCTTTAAAGATTTGATGGCGTTTTTTTTTTTTAACGCCGTTAAATGACGAGCCCCACCCTCCAGCGGGGAAAGAGAAATTTCCCTCCTCTCTGGATGGCTCGTCTCAGGGATGCTTCACAGTCCGTTTACCCAACTTAGTGGCACCCTGGGGCGGGGGGCACTGATAGCTTGCGAGATGCTCTGCGCAGCCGCTTGGCTGTAGGGACAGGCGGGGCAACAGAGTAAAAAGCTACAGGCGAGCGCCCTCTGCGAAAAGCAGTGGATGTGGATGGCTCGGTGGGAGGGAGCGTTCTTACAATCCCTCTGTTAGATTATATCCCATCGCCTTCGACTGCTCCATCACCAACGTGAACTCCTGGGAGAGTTCAATGACGGTGTCACCAAACAGGCCAGCCCGGGATATGGGTGAGTTAAAAAAGCGAACTTTGAAAACATCATGCACATCATCGAATTTAGCCAACTCTAATGTGGCCATGATCCTTCCCAGGGTGCGGAGCTCATGCCCAGTCCTGGGTCAGAACAATCCTCGCGCAGCTGGGCCAGCGCATGGCATGTAAGGTGAGGGTGAAGGCGCACGCAGCACACTGCGTAAGCCTACTGTGCGCATCCAGGAAGAAGGGTTTTCACACCCCTCTAGTCGGCAGAAGCAGCCTGGGAAACCACTGTCACAATGTCTGCTTCTAGATTCATCACCGCGCTCATCAACCCGGAAGGAGTAGCGGGCTCGAATTCCCATCAGACATTGACAATCAACCCTCCAAGGATGGTGAGGATGGAAGGGCATGTAGATCGGGCAGAAAAAAAAGGGCCCTCAAAACTGTGTCAGCTTACTGTGTACTTCCGGGAAAAATGGGACGGAGAGCTTTGAACTCTCTACATAACAACCATCTAGTCGGTCCGTTCGTGGGGGATAAACTATCACCAGGCCCGCAGGCAAAGCAGCCTGGGAAAGCACGGCCATCATGTCTGCTTTTTAGATGCCAACGCCATGCTCTCCACCCCGGAGGGAGGGAGCGAGTGGGTTTCATCAAGTGAGTTTCATCAGGTTTCATCAGGTGTCATCAAGTGAGAGCTTGACCATCAGAAGACGGAGCGCATCTCTTCACCTAAAGCTTGGATGGAGTGTGTGGAGAAGCGAGGTCTGCAGCCCGAAGGCTTTTCCCTATATACAAACCACTCTTGGAGGACCGGGCCCAAAGAACACCAGGCAAGGGAGAAAAACCTAGCTCAACTGTCTGCCACTGCGTATATGCGCTCTGGACTGGGAGAAGCTGCTTCTCGATCTCACTCTGTAGACACAGGTTGGAGAACCCTCAAAGACTCTCTCAGAAGCTTGTGAAAGGCTCTGAAAATAAAAGGATGTTGAGCATTGCACTTGCCGCGTCTTTATATACTTTACTGATTGTCATTGACGCCAGCTGTGCATGCTGATGCCAGCAATTCATTTGGCATTTCATTGGCCCGATTTTATACTCTTTCAGATGATTGGGTTCTGACGAAAACCCCATAGTGGAAGGTTTTCCACATAGCATTGGAGTTCCCCTGCCGAAGGGGAACCTGGTTAACTTCTTAAAATACTGTGTATGACTCCCCTGAGCTTGGACAACTGCATCCATACATCTCTGCAATGACTCAAATAACAAGTCATCTGGAATGGCAAAGAAAGCATTCTTGTTCATCAAGATTCTTTGGACTCATCTTCAATGCCTCCTCCTTCATCTTACCCTAGACATGCTCAATAATATTCATGTCTGGTGACTGGGTTGGCCAATCCTGGAGCACCTTGACCTTCATTGCTTTCGGGAACTTTGATGTTGAGGCTAAAGTATGAAAAGGAGTGCTATCCTGCTGAAGAATTTGCCCTCTTCTGTGGTTTGTAATGTAATGCAGCACAAATGTATTGATACCTCAGGCTGTTGATGTTGCCATCCGCTCTGCAGATCTCTTGCACAGCCCCATACTAAATGCGACCCCAAAGCATGACTTTTTTTCTTCACCAAACTTGACTGATATCTGTGTGAATTTTGGTCCAATAGGTTTTCTGCAGTATTTGTGATGATTGGAATGCAGTTCAAAAGATAATTAATCAGAAAAATCTACCTTCTACCACTTTTTCAAATTATCAACTAGAAGTCTCTAAGAATCATCATCCAGTCACATGGTTTCTCTTATTGTTATGCCAACAAAACACAGCTATATCATTTTATTTAAGACAGATAATCCCACAGTAGCTGCACAAATATTCTTCCCTACGACTAGCTGTGCTGTGAAACTGACACTTTTAAATAAATTTTAAATTACCACAATGGCTTGGAAAACATATGCTTAGTCACATCCCTTCAACCTTTAGTTTGCTGCAAGTAAAAGATGAGAGGAGGAGCATAACAGTTAAACCTTAATATATTAAAAAGTTATGACTTCTGAGCATCAATAATTGCGTATACCCTACTCACTTGTTTTGCTGATTAGACTTAAGACTTTGGATTAGAATTTGTTGCTGTTGGTGCATTTTTGTTTAAATTGCGCCATTTCCTGCCCCCTGATGACCGCAGCAGCAGTGAGAAAATTTAGTGAGAGTTTTTCTAAGACGACGACAAGTCAACTAAACAATGTCTCATGGAATCGCTCAGATAAAACTATAACAGCATGGGTGTCATTTTAGCCCCCTTATATTTCTATTAAGGCCCCCCAAAAGTTTAGCGATTTGCTAATGGACCAATAGTTACAGGTAACTGATATGAAATAAATACATATGTATTTAATGAATCAAAGAAGCATTAACCTAATTATTTTAAACTTTATTAAAATTTGGGTTGGGTGGGTAATAGTAAACCACCTTTTTTAGGACTACACCACTGGTCTGCAGTAATTGACACAAACTTTATTTTTTGACACAGACACAGGCTTTATTATGCTTAATGTAAATGACCCCTAAAGTAAATGGTGAATATTTTAAAGTGAAAAGGGTAAACATGACATTTGTTAAAGTGTTATTGATTTAGAAAATTCATTTATAAAGACTGCTGGAGTAACAAACCTATAAATAAATTTATACAAAAACATACTAATAGAGGTTGCAAACGGTAACCTGAACAGTAGCAAAGGTAGCTTAATAAGTTGGTTTTGTAAGCTTATATATATAAAAATGCGTTTTTAATGCTTAAATTCTTTTGTTTCCCCATTTAAAAACATGGCAAGCTTTGTTTCCATGTGCAAGTACGTGCCCAAGGCATAGATTAAAACTCAAACCACTGGACTAATAACCGAGTCAGTGGTCTTCGGTCCACGAATAGACTTAATCTGTGTCCGTACATGTGCATTACCAAGTGCTCTATTGATGGTATGATTATGCCAGTCAGAACTCAGCAGTGCATCTCTTATAGACCGTCCCAAATGGATCTCTCTGCAGCAGAGCAGCTATTTCCATTATGCTACATTTGTATCTCACGCAATTATTGCTCAGCACAGAAAGATGCAGTTCTGTTCTGGGTTTCTGTTACAGACACTGATGGGTCTCCAATTACATTAATGGTCCCATTTTGCTGGATAAAAGCCTGTTCAGTTTGGCCTGCAGCTTAGAACGGCAGATCCTGGATTACTTGCTGTGTTTGTGAGGGTTTTAGAAAACACGTTTGCTTAATGTTTAGTTGTGTTATTTTTGTGTTTATGCAAATAAACTTTAGGGGGGAAAAGTATCTAGCACACAAGGGTTTTTGAGTCACATATAAGAAATTGGATAATGCACAACAATTTACAATATTCTCCCCAAGTGTTGTCTCAACTACTGTAGATTATGATTTATCTCATTATAGTTGTAAATATGTTTACTATAAATTTGTTTCACTATTGACTATTTATTCAGCTTTAGCTTAAACATTTTTTTTAGCAAATACATTTAATCAAATGTTAATTATTGATCTTATATACGTACATAAATAAATTAGCTCTGTTAAAAAGCACATTGTTTTTGTAAATATTCATGCTTTTAAAATATCTATTATATTTATGTTTGTTGTGTGGCAAGGGTAAGAGCTCGTTTTTTTTATATGATATCAGTTTTTTGCAGTTTGTGTTTTTAAGTTTTTTTTTTGTTTTATATAAAAATATTTTATATAATTTCATATATATATTACCAGATATTTTCTTGAGGTTAGAATGCTGGTATTCTATAGATAAATATTTGTATAATATTTGTAAAAAAAAATGTATTTCTATATGGGGTGGGCCATAAGCCACACAAAGAAAATATGAGACATGAATTTTTTGTGTCACTGCAATATCAGTAGAATATATATATTATTAGCAGAAAATATGATTTTATAGATACATTTGTACCTAAATTCTAAGTACAGTTTATGGTTAAAAGTATGTGACAACTTGATTTTTCGATTTATCTTCCAAGCCCATGAATTTATGATCATTAAAGTTTTTGAACAAATAAATGTTTAAAGTACATCCCCAAACCAGAAAAAGTTGGGACAGTATGGAAAATGCAAATAAAAAATAAAGTAGTGATTTCTAATTTTACTTTGATTTCTATTTCAATGCAGACAATACAACAAACATCATTAAGTGTGTTCGTCATGATTTTAATTTAAATTTTTTTTTTTTATTAAAAATAAACACATATTCCAGTTTTGGTTATTAAAACATATTAAGTTGGGACAGGACCAATTTAGGGCTAGTAATCAGATAAATTAGTTAAATGATTTGAAATTTTTGGAAAAAGGTGATATGCTTTTGGTAAAGCAGCATCCAAGAAAGGTCTAGTCCAGGGGTGGCCAACCCTGTTCCTGGAGAGCCACTGTCTTGCAGATTTCAGTTGCAACCCAGTCTTGCAGATTTTCAGTTGCAAGGACATTTGGATATTTCACCTTCAACAGTGCATAACTAAATATAATTAAAAGGTTCAAGAAAACTGGAGGAATTTTAGTGTGTAAAGGACTGGGGCGCAAACCTAAGCTGAACAATCATGATCTTTAATCCCTCAGGCGACATGGCATCAAGAATCGTCATTTGCCTATAAACTATATCACCACATGGGCTCTGGGCTACTTTGGCAAACTTTTGTCAAGTACCACAAAACATAATTACATCCACAAATGCCAGTTGAAACAGTACTGTGCCAAAAGAAAGCCATATGTTAACAGTGTCCAGAAGTGCCGTCACCTTTTCTGGGCTTGAAGGCATCTGGGATGAAACATATCACAGTAGAAACGTGTACTGCAGTCAGATAAATCAGTATTTCAGGTATTTTTGGTGAAAACAGACACTGTGTGCACTGGTCCAAAGAAGAAAAGGATCTAGACTGTTTTCAGCAACATGTCCAAAAGCCAGGGTGTGTCATAGTATACGGTTGTGTCAGTGGCCTTGGCAAAGGTAACTTGCACTCATGATGGCACCATTAAAGGTTTACGAGCACAATATGCTGCTTCTTTTCGAGGGAAGCCCATGCATATTTTAACAAGACAATGCAAAACCACATTCTGCACACATTACAATTTTCTGGCTGTGGGGGAAGAGGATAAAAGTACTTGACTGGCCTGTATGTAGTCCTGATCAGTCTCCAGTGGAGAAAGTGTGGCACATTTTGAATCGCAAAATGGGACAACGAAGACCCGTACTGTTGGCTATCTTAAGACTTGTTTGCAGGAAGACTGGGACTATATTACAGCTGAAACATTTCTTCACTCGGTGTCTTCAAGCTCTAAATTTTTTTGTGTTGTTAAAAGGAATGGCAAAAATAAAAAGTGTAAATGCTTTATTGTTCCGACTTTTTTTTTTTGTACATTTATTGCAAGATCCATATATATATATATATATATATATATATATATATATATATATATATATATATATATATATATATATATATATATATGAATTAATAAATAATAACACATTAAATAATGTTAGTTGTATTGTCTGCAATAAAATAAAAGTCAAAGAAAAAATTAGAGCTCTTTCTTAGAAAACTTTCTTTTTTATTTGTGTTTTCCACACAGTAAAATCATTTTTGATTTGGGGTTGTTCAGTCATTTTTAAACATCTAAGATTCCAACAGAAAGCTCTTAGGAGAACATCAGCTTCAAGAAAAGCAAAAAAGATTACCAGATTTAAAAAAAAAAAAAAAAAAAAAAAACATGAATAAAAATAAATGCATGCAGTAATAATTCAGTGTTTCAGGTTTTCCCCAACCATCAACTCACCTTTTGGTTCTTTTGGTTTTTGACTATTAACAATTTTTTTGATTCCATTTCACTGATCGTCTTTAGCCTTTGTGAAACATTTTTAAGTGAAACGTCTACAACCATAACCGTTTTTGGTAACACTTTATAATAACTACACACTATAAATCATTTATTAAGCATTAGCAAATAGTGAACTCATTATCCGTTATCAATAACTATTATCATTATCATTATTATTATCACAATTTTTATTATTAAGCATTAACTCTACATTAATAAACGTTAGTAAGCAGTTTAAATCTGCAGATACAAATGCTCTATTCTTGACTTATAACCATATTTATAATGTGCTTAATAATTGTATTTTCATACTTAGTAAATGATTAATTTTTCATCACTAAATTAAGTATCGCATTATTTACAAACCAGTTGTATTTAAGAGTAGTTGAGGGGTTTTAGGATCATTCAGAATGAGTTAGTAAATGATTAATAAACTATTGAAATTAAAGCTAATATATCTTATTATTCAGGCACATATTAATGGTAATGTATGTTAATAAATGCTTTATTAACTCAACTTCACCTAGTTTTGTGACCTAATCTAAAGTGAGGACTATTCATGCTTTATAAATCCTTTATAAATGACAAATAAAGGCTCAGTTAAATTCTAAACAGGAAAAATGACATTATTCATTCCTATTCAATTCAAGATACACAAATGAAACTGTACTTCAAATAAAAATAAATCTTTGCAACCTGATCTAAAATAAAATCACTGTAGAGTTTAAAGATTACATTTTATTACATTGTTTAATTATTATATTGTTGTTTTATCCAGTTTTGTCATATTTTGACACTCCTGTTATTCAGCAATGTTTAAACTTTACAGTAATTTTACATTTTAGAAAAGAGTGCAAAGATTAAAGTTCATTTGATTCTAAGCCTTTATTTGTCATTTATTAGGGATTTATAAAGCATGAATAGTCCTCACTTTAGATTAGGTCACAAAACTGCATGAAGTTGAGTTAATAAAGCATTTATTAACATATTAGTTAACTATAAGTATATGCCTGAATAATAAGACATATAAACGTTGATTTCAATAGTTTATTAATCATTTACTAACTCATTCTGAATGATCCTAAAAACCCTCAACTACTCTTAAATACAACTGGTTTGTAAATGATGCGATACTTAATTTGGTAATGAAAAATTAATCATTTACTAAGTATGAAAATACAATTATTAAGCACATTTTAAATATGGTTAAAAGTCAAGAATAGAGTATTTGTAGCTGCAGTTATAAACTGTTTACTAACGTTTATTAATGTAGAGTTAATGCTTAATAGATAATGAATTTACTATTTGCTAATGCTTAATAAATGATTTATAGTGTGTAGTTATTATAAAGTGTTACCCAGTTTTTTTCTAATCTACCAGTCAAAAACAGAAAGTGCTCAACTTAGCAAAATAGCCTTTCTGACCCTTTGTGACCCCAGCTATGATGACTTAAGTCTTTCTAATGACCTTCAAATGATTTTCCAGTAGCTCTTCTGGCTGATAGAGATGGAGAGAGGGCTGTACCATCACATAGTGCTGCTTAATCTAACAGCAGGGCCTGTGCTGGCCGGCCCACGCTTACCCTCTTCTCAAGCTCATATGAGGAGGGCTAATGTAATCTGTTCAAGCCGCTAGAATCAGCCAGTAATTAGATTTGTCTGTTCATGATGTGTATGCGGAGGACTGACTCATCTTTTCCTTGAATTTCTGCTGCACAGGAATGTGTCAAATTAACTTTCATTTTGCCTTTGAACTTTTCAACTCAACCTGTAGAAAAATACTAAGAGATTTTTTAAAGTTTATATATCCCTTTTTAAACCTTTTTTTTTTAAAACTCTGAAATCTTGTAGTTTTAGTTCAGCCAATAGGATGAGGTTTGGGTGGAGGTTAGCCAATTGTCCAAGCAGTGAAATACTAGGTGCGTTCGACTTCATGCAGTGCTGTGCAGATCGATCGAAATCTGTCTTAAAGCAGTGCATGTTGGTTAGATATTTTGTCCGGATTGATGCTGCATAGACGCCACGCGACTGTCACATGTGGCATCAAAGTAAAGCGACAGTTCACCGAGATCAGACGATTGGCTTTTTCTCAATATGCATTCTTCAGCAAACTTGCTTCCTCCAGGATTTCATGTAACGTCATCATCAGCAGCAAAAGTTCAGTATCAATACTCAAGACTGCAATAACGGAGGACGCGTGAAACTTCCCGGATGTGTTCTTGATATCGAGGACGCATGGATGCAGACTTAAGTACCGAACTTGCTCTAGAAGTCCAAGAAGTCATTGCGACTGAAGATGGGAAAGCACAAAAAATAAATCACTTAATAAATAAATAAATAATTGATAAACTTTAATTATTAAAGTTTGGAGATATAACTTACATGTATTTACCTCCGGAGTTCACCTAAATGAAACGGTAAATATATGCATTAACATGAAAATGTTACTAAAGGAATAAACACATTAAGGGTGTTTATTTTGCTGAAATTCGTATTAAAATCTGTTTTATTTATATTGAGCAACATATATTTGAAAAGTCTTTATGCATAGTATACATTTTGAAAAGGGGAAAAACAATAAATTGTTTAATGAACGCTGTAATGCTTAAATAATTTTCGGTTAAAGTAGCATGGAGGTCACTTGACCATCAGGATGAACAAAGCATCTCATTTCTCCCAGGATGCGTTCTCTGTTCTCGTGGTCTTCAGAGATCATTCTTCCAAGGTGACCTGGTAAAAGAACGCAAGTCTGTTCTCTGCGTTCTTGGAATTAAGAAACAGCCATTGATTCATCTGGTGCAACATCTGAAGTCGAGCTGCACTGACGACACCGATATTATCTGATTAGATGAGTTCACTGCATGACAACAACCACATGGGTTTATTATTGGACAACTTTCGTCTCACAAATTTCAAAACAAAAAATTAACTTTTTATATCATTTCTATCTTGTACATATCATGCTTATTAAAAGACTACAAATATTTTACTGATTTACTATATTCCTGTCTATCCTTTTATGCACAAGTTTTAAAAGTGACATTGATGTACCTGCTCTTACTGGGAAACTTCTACTTAAAGTGTAGCTCAATTATTTTAGGAATGTCCCTTTGTTTAATCTTTTTGGATGAAACCCTTAATCAAAACACATTGTTTTGGGATTTACACTATTGGAAAGTTTTATATCTATAAATGTAAGTAACTGTAAACCCATTTTTACAGCATAGCATATTCAAACAAGAAGTATTAGCCTAAAGACTGATGTTTAAACTACTAGAATTTGTGCTTATTGCTTTGTATTTATTAGGCCTATTCAATTTTATATTACATTACCCTCTCGTTTCTCCTTATTTCTGTCATATGTTTGTTATATATTTAATTCATAATTCTCTTATTGTTTAAAACTGAACTAGTTTGTAGAGACTGTATTCTGTTTTATTTGTTCTGTAAATCTTTTGTTGTTATGAATAAAAAAAATTTAAATAAAAAAATTATGATGTAACACAATCTCATGGCAATTCCTAAGTTTTTGATTTAGTGGCTTATTCATATGAATTTGTTTGATCTAATTCTTACAGTTTAGTGTGATTTGCTCATCACCCGATGATGGTTAGGGTTAGGGGTGGGGTTGGGTGCCACGCCTCCATTTTAAAAACGTACATTTTCATACGACTGAACTCGTACGAATTTATATCCACTACATATTCGTAGCCACTAAACTGTCAAAACCTAAAATACTTACGTTTCCTCGTGAGATCAGGCTGTATGATGCCATGTGATTGGTCATCATGATTGCCGCAAATTTGAGCCTCTCTCTCTCGTTGATCATCGGCTGCAGCCATGGTTCAAGTCGAACGCACCTATTAACATTGATTAAAATGACTGTCCCTACCCCTGCATTATTTTATTTTTTTATACATATATATTTATAAATACATGACATGGCATGTCATCACAAGGTATGGAATGTAAGACATTTTTTAGACAGCCAGTTTGAAAAGAGAAAATGGGGTATATGCCCACAGATTTTTCACACGGCTTCCTGTGATTTGTCATCCCATACAAAATTGCTGAATTTAGGATCTGGTTTCTTTATAAAACAGTGATCTTCACTGTCTGGCTGAGATTCGATACACAGTAGAGTGGGTTTCAGAACAAGAAGCACTGCATTAAATTCTATTTTTCTGTGCCATGTCTTTAAAATACAGAAATTAATTTTACCCTAGGATTTTCAAGGGAGTTTCAGCGCTAGCCTGTGGCTAATGGCGCCTGCGTTTAAACAGCCTTTCATCTCTTTTTACGTTTTAACAACTGAATAGATGATAAAGTCTATTTTACCTGATTATATTTAAATTACATTACAACATCAATGCTGTAAAAGTAACCTTATAAAATTGAAAATAGTCACATAAACCTTTCACATGAAGTTCATCATTGCCTGAAAAACACTAGCTGTGCATATACATGTAGCCCATTCAAATAATTCCTGCGGGTGTCATCTAAATAAACGACATAATGATTTCCTTCACATTTTAGTTGATATTCCGCATTGCAGCACCACAAAAACTCAGCAGGGGGCAATTAGCAGCACTCAACAGGTGCTGGTCATTTAATAAGAATATATTTAAAACGTTGATTTATTTCACTAATTCCATTTAAGAAGTAAAACCTAATGTATACATTTATTCACACAGACTGATATATTTCGTGTAGAGATCTGCGTGGGACTAAATTTTTAATCCCACTTCCGCCTGCTCTCTCCAGGTTTTAGTCCGAACCCGACCGCTCTCGCTTATTCAGCATTGTTGTCCTGTTGCCCGACCCACCTCGTTTTCTAACAAAACAAAACCAAAAACCACCCAGCTACATGATACAGAGTCTAGACAGCCTATAACAAGCTGTCTGTATAAACACACACATAAAGCATCACGCTCTTTCTCATTCACATACATACACACACACATAGACAGCACCAAACTCTCTCTCTCATTCACACAAATACACACACACACATAGACAGCAACAAAAAAGCTACACACAGCATCACGCTCCGTCATTCACACTCACACACATACATACGCGTGTTTGTTCGCAATATTGTTATAGTCGTGAGCAATATTGTTAGACCGCCCGCTCCTGTTCAAATTACACCAGTTACCGACTGCTTTATTCGTAAAAGTATTCCCGACCTACATGAAAAATTTTTACTTTAACTTAAAACTAATACAAAGAAAGGATTTTTAGACATCTTGGTCAACTGAAAAGCATGAGCATGAAAAGTATGAGCATGCAGAGCACTCACTACCTAGTTGGGGCTCTTTTTGCATTAATTACTGCAGAAATGTGTCATGGAATGGAATCAATCAGTTTGTGGCACTGCTCCGGTTTTATGAGAGCCCAGGTTGCTCTGAAAGTGGCCTTCAGCTTTTCTGCATTGTTGTGTCTGGTATATTGCATCTTCTTCTTCACAGTACCCCATAGATTTTCTTTGGGGTTAAGGTCAGGTGAGTTTGCTGGCCAATTAAGAACAGGGATACCATGGTGCCTAAACCACATATTGGTTTGGCACTGTATGCGGGTGCCAAGCTCTGTTGGAAAATCAAATCTGCATCTCCATAATGTTGGTTAGCAGCAGGAAGCATAACATGCTCAAAAATGTAATGGTGTAGAGCTGCATTGACCGTGGACCTCAGAAAACACAGAGGAGCAACACCAGCAGATGACATGGCACCACAAACCATCACTGATTGTTGAAAGTTTACACTTCAATCAATGTGAACTTTGTGCCTCACCTTTCTTTCTCCAGACTCATATTTCAAAAGAAAATGCAAAATTTACTTTCATCAGAGAACATACGTTTCGAGCACTCAGCAGCAGTCCAGTCTTTAGCCCAGGTGAGATGCTTCTAATGCTGTCTGTTGTTCAAGAGTGGCTTGACACAAGCAATGCAATAGCTGAAACCCAAGTCTTGCATATGTCTGTGCTTAGTAGTTCTTAAAGCACTGACTCCAGCTGCGGTCCACTCACTGTAAATCTCCCCCACATTTTTTGTGGATTTTGTTTTACAAATATTTCCAGGGTGTGTCCCTATTGCTTGTAAACTTTTTTCTACCTGTTTTTTTTTCTTGCCTTTACCTCTCTATTAATGTGCTTGGACACAGAGCTATGTGAACAGCCAGCCTTTTTTATGCAATTACCTTTTCTGTCTAGCCATCCTTGTGCATGCGTGGTATCAATAGCCATTTTTTAGACAACTGTTAAATCAACTATCTACCCCATGATTGTGCAGCCTGCAGAACTAAACTGACAGAGTACTACATTGAGGCTGCAAAACCACCTACTTCTCAGTAGATCCTGCATTTGAATTTAAATGTACTACTTGACCTATCTATTTGGTATGAATGTGAGTAGTATGAATAGAACTCAGACGTACTACATACACCATTTTGTCATCATCATGTCACCTACCCGCGTCAGTTGCATTGCTTTACCCCCATTGATAAATTCTCTCGCGGTGTATCATGGGATAGTGTAGTGTCCATCGAACGTGCTTTTCAGAATCTCACCGGAAGTAGTAGGTCATTCAGGTACTTCTTGCATACTGTTTATGCAAATAAACATCAAATTTAAAAGACATAAGCACTTTAAATATATATTAGTCTGTGTGGAATAAATGTATACTTTATACAAGTTTCACATCTTGAATGGAATTAGTGAAATAAAACATTTGATATAAACTGAGTCTGTGAAGTTAAATTCACAGATTCAAGCTCACATTACACCCTTGATCCAATAACTAATGAAACCTAATAAAAGCCAGTGAGTAATTTTATTATGCTAAACAGAAGCTGGGGACTCTCTGTTTAATCTACTAAATATGTGTTTCAGAGAGGAACTAAGCTGACCAGTGCCATAAGGCTCATCACCCACTGGATAGGATCCAAATATTATAATATTTGTCTGCAGTCTTTGTGTGTTTGTTAAGTAGGTGGATTAGTAACCATACGTTCACACAGAAAGCGGAGAGAGCGTAAAAGTAGCCGGAAGTAATTAATTTTTAATGAGATCCAGCGGCAAAAAGTGGCGAGGAGCAGTGCGGCGCATCTTCGCCAGTGTGGGCGTCGAGGAAAGTTGAAATCAAGTCAACTTTGTGGTAATGAGCTATGACGCGGTTTGGCATCAAGCAATCAAAAGGAAGAAGTCCACAGCTTGAGAGGAGTTCAGGGAACACAGACCTATGAACTTTAGTTCCGACCACAGTTGTTCTCAAGGGTTTGATTATTGCGGTCGCCGGATTTTCAATGATTTACAATGTTTTCTTACAGGAACATACATTAAAAAAAGTTACTGGTGAGTTACTGATGTGCATTAATGTTATATATATATATATATATATATATATATATATATATATATATATATATATATGTATACAAAGCGGGAATCTCACGCGACAGTGCAAAACAGTATTGCTGCTTCAGGATATTTCAGACATATGGACACATTTGATAATTAAGTGGTGCAAAGCCACACCACACGCAACTCGATCTTCTATTGTTTTTTATAAAGAATTTTATAAAAGAATTTTATAAAAAGTGTGCAACCTTTTCACGCTAGAAAGCATGTTTTATGCAGGAATGTAACTGATATGCTACAACGGCCCCTTTAAATACAAGATCAATGTAGTAAATTTTGACACTCTCGCCGCCGGAGCTGAAGGCAGACAGCATTGTCGCCGGGGTGGCCAGAGCCACCTCGGAAGCTCTCACCGCTTTCGGTGTGAAAGCACAGTAATCATTTAGTCTCAACAACTTTGGATAATTTAAACACTAGGATATTAATTTTAGCATATTGGTTGGTCATGGATTTAGTTTATGCTTGCTTTCTAGAACTTTTTTTCAGCAGGCATTTGAAGTTTACAGCAGGGCTTCATATGGGATTTGATGGCCTTCAAAAACTACAACAGAGGAGGTCTGCACTGTAAAAAATTGCTGTTAAAAAAGGTCAGATTCTACAGTAAAATAATGTTTTTTCACTAAAACAGTAATATTCTGTTAAAAACAGTGCTTTCTGGGTAACATTTTTGTTTTCGAGAAAGTAACCAACTGCAGAAAACTGTGAGCTAACAGAGTTCAGATTCGATGTTTTGAAGTCTGTGTTTGAAATCACACTTTGTGTCCTTGTTCACTATTTCATACACTAGTTAGTTCACCTGACAGTTTTAATGAACACTAATGAGTGAATTCAGACACTGATGAACACCTGCTGTTAATAATTACAATTACTGAAGAAAATAAACAAGAAATACAAACAGTGACTTGAGTTACAACATTAAATAAAATCAAATAAAATAAAACAGCTTCAGTCTCAGCAGAGGATCATTAAACAACTCCACAAACAACAGCAGACACACACTTATTACTGACTGATTTGACTTCCATACTATTCTCATTGAGATCCAACAGAAATTAAGGTGTTTTTTGTGTCACCGTAATGAAGTGAGGGGCTGATTTAGTTGGGCTCTTCACCCTTAAACTCATTTACGAAGACTTTCCTACTGCTATAATACAGAGTTTACAAAACGTTTGTACTATAGCAATAAAGTTGGGAAGTCAATAAGTAGAGAAATCTAATTGTCTAAAATTAGTTCTGATAAATGTTTTATTATAAATCTGGATGGAGGGCCTCATGCAATAGATTTTATGCTTAGTTGCAGGTATTAATTTAATTAATGAGAAGTGGAAACAGAAAAGATACCTCCGTAATTACTTAACAGTTAAGAAGTAACATACAAAAACAGTCCAGTAATGACAACTACACACTCAGACCTCATGAATCTGACCTTGTATCTCAACAATGGTAACATCTCAAATGTTTCATGCTGCAATGCATGCTGGGAGTGGCACTGTACAAATATCCCAGCATGCATTGCGGTATAAATAAATGGTGTATAATGGTCTAACAGTTTTCTTTATTTGTGTTTGATTCTGCTGTTGTTTATGTTTAGACTTTCAGTTGCCTGTTTGTGAGTTAAACTGTTAATTTTGTTAAATTTGTTGTCACCATTATTGAGGTTCATATGCTGATTATTGGTGTCTCTTTGAGTGCGATTGACAACATAGAGCAGTGTTATTGTCCAAGATATTCTTAAAAACTTCCAGAAATCATTGCCATATATATATACATATAATGTACAACAATAGATTTAACATTGAATATGAGCAGTAAGTTTTATTATACTAAATGAGAACAGACTCTGCCATTTAATAGCAACATGAACATCACCAGATCTTATTTAGGTTTTTGGCTGGCTTGCCTCAACAAAGGAGCTTTTTAAACAAAGTTCTTAACAATTGCAGCAGCCAAGATATATAAATGTTAAAAATGACTGGGCTGAGAGCCCAACTAAAGCAAACTCTGTTCTCCATGATGGTGACGTAAAACTTTAACTTTTTCTCAAGAAGAACTTTAGTAGATGTTATACAAAAATACATGTATTAAGTAATAAGTGTAGCTGGTGATGATGTTTGTAGAGTTGTTTAATCATCCGCTGATCATTTAAATGATTTAATCATTTGTTGTTCTTCAGGTTATTTCATTATAAAGCTGTGACTAAAGTTTTGTATGTTCTGTTCTTGTTTTTTCCCTTCACTATTTCTTCATTTGTTCATTGTTAATCCTCAATTATCATTTAATTAGTCAGTTAATTAATGAATTTACTTCAGCTTTGCTCCATGTTTCTTGAACACTCAGTAGTGTGGACACTTCAATTAAAACTGAAGTATATGCTCTGGGGTTTAAAGGGTTAAAGTTTTGAGAGGTAAAAACGTGTAAAAATGTATTTTAACAGTAATATACTGTTAATTTACACAACGGAAGTAGACTGTAAAAAAACAGTATATTGCTGGCAACCACAGCTGCCAGCAGATTACTGTTAAATCAAGGAAAAAACAGTATTTTACTGTAAAACCTGAAGCTAATTTCTTCTGTCTGTCACCGTTGTGGAGGAGAGTAGAGCCAGTGTATGAGTTAAAGATGAACAATGAACTGCTGATGTTATTCTGCATGTTTCTCTATTTAAAGATAGCGGCTGTTTAGTTGCTGATGCAGTCAGAATCTCTCTGGTGATTCCAGATTTACATGTATGTGTGCTGTTGTGAAAAATAAGACATTAGAGTTAAACCGAACTTTTCTAATTAACTAAAATAAGTTATCATTATAAGTATGCTTCTAAGCATATATAGAACATTACTTCATAAACTCATTCAGCAGTTGACCAAGTTGAGGCAGTTGCTTTCAGTGAGCAAAATGAGTTCACTTGAGTATTGTGTAAATCAATGTAGTCCATGTATTTTTACAGCAACATACTGTAAAATAACAGTACATTGCTGGCAACTGCAGCTGCCAGTATTTTACTGTTTTTTAACGGGACAATTTTTAACAGTGTGACTCTAACTGCATAGTCATTTCATATTCAGCCGTGTTCTGTGCCTGAGACATTTTACTAATGAAAAGACGTTTATTCAAATTTATTCAAGTGCTATTAGTATTGTTTCAAACTTAAAAATTCAGTCTACTTTTTACGTAGCCTACTTACCCTAAAATGTACTTCTCAAATAAATACTTAAAATTGCACTTAATTATACTTGACTTATATTGACAGAGAAGTCTTATTATATATGGCTTATTGTTCATTAACATGTATTACAAGTATAATGATTTATTTTTGGTACACTTGGCTTGTAAATGGTTTTAATTTAATTTGGCCTATTAAATTTTTTCCACATAGTATTACCCCCAGTTTCAGACACAAGGCTTAACATTAGTTAGAGACTAAATTGCAGTTTGGGCTGTCTGAACAGAAAACATCTTGCAGTGCATCTTAAAATATATAAATGACATTGTTTTGTCTCAAGATGAACACTAGTTATGTGTTCCTCTAATTTGAGGTAATTAAGATATTTAAGCAGTTTTTATTAAGGCCCTAATCTTATCTTAACTAATCTTATTTTGAAAAATAAACCATACAAAAATTTAATTTTGTTGTAATTTAATTGTAGTAACTAATAACTTTTAGTGTAACGGTGTATGTTATTTTAATGGTTTGTGTCCAAAAACCAACATAGGCTCATTCTTAAAATGTAACCTATTTCTGGAGATTGCAAATTAAGTATACAGAGGTACATATAGCTGCATTTTATCTTTAAAACAAACTCTATGGGGTGGTATGACGCTGTTCCTTTTCCTGCTAACCAGCTGAGCCCTTACCTCCATATGGATGGCTTTTCAACAGTTACCAGTTTGTCCAGTGACTCGTTGTGTACATTGGTGGATTTGAGATACAGAGAGCAGTTAACCATGACGACGAGGTTCAAGTCTGGCAAAGAATGGTTCCAGAAAGCAGGTAAATCTAAATTTAAAAACATGGTAAAATTCAGGCTGCCACAAGGGCTTTTCTTATTCTGAATTA
Organism: Danio rerio; assembly: GCF_052040795.2. NCBI lineage: Eukaryota > Metazoa > Chordata > Actinopteri > Cypriniformes > Danionidae > Danio > Danio rerio. The sequence goes on from NC_141031.1 coordinate 15,101,264, forward strand.
CTTTTGAAACACTGTCGGTGGGGTTTAAGAAAGTGGGTGGGTTCTGGTCAATCGGTACTTTCGGTTGGGTTTAGGGAAGGAAGAGGGTGGGTCAGTTGATCGGTCAGTTAATCAGTCAGTCAACAGCAGCTTCTGGTTGATTTACATGCGATGGGCAGGTGTGAATAGTACTAGCTAGAGAAATTTGAGATCTAAAAACGCAAAAAACTTCTATCCTAAGAGGATGGCTCTCCAGAAATGCATATGGGGTACATTTTCAGAATAAGCCTGGGTTGTCAAAAATACACTAGAAACCATTTAAATATACTGGTCTTATGGTCCGAATGTGATTGTTTGTGATGGTTTTAATAGCATGTATTTGAAACCATTAGAACATCTGTGATGGTTTGACAAGAGATATAAGACTTTAAGAGATAGTAGAAACCCCTCAATAAAAGTGATATGGTGTGTGTGAAAAAAAAATATTTTTACACAAATATTACATATTTTCTCTTTCTGAGATTACAAAATGCTCAAGTACAGCTTTTGCTGCTGTCCTGCAAAAATGCTCCGCTCGAGGGTTTATTAGAAAGGCATGCTTGCTCCCTCACACACAGCAGTTGCTGGCATGTGCAGCAGATCTTTCGGGAAAGAAAAAAACAGATGTGGACTCTTGTCTCTGTTAGCCACATCTCTCTTTAGGCATTCCAACTGTTTTTAAGAAAGTGACCTATACTACTGAAAGATATGATTTTGAGCATTGTCTAGACTTGTCAAAGTATTTCCACAAGGGAGAGTCATTAGTTTGTGAACGGTTCATCAGCAGCAGTGGTAATATTTCCTCTCAGAGCATATATTAGAACTTTCAGTATGAATATGACTGCTGATGGATCTTACACAGCAGTTAAGGATGCAGATAAAAGAATTTCAGAATGTCAGAATCGAACTATCAAAGCAAGCAAATCCAGCCATAGGGTCAGCTCTTGTGAGTCACACTGCCCTCTGCTGGTAAACACTTCATATTTTGCCAGGTAGGAACAAATACAACATATGGGTAAATACAAATGCTTACTACACTCAATACTACCATTACCACTATTTATTAGGCTTTGAGTCAGCATGTTTAATATAAAAACATTTTCAATTTTCCAAACCTTTCTAGGATGTATTCCACAAAGTAAGTTTAGCTCACTATCTGGCTAAACCATAAACTCTGGGTTGAGTAAACCTAAACCTGCTTACCCAAGGTATGCTGGTTCCAAAATTGAATTAAGAATGAAAAATAATTGAGAATTAAAAACACCAAAACAATGTTTGTTATTTGCTAATTGCACATTAAATGGAAGATAAACAAACAACAACAAAAAAACACTCTGCTTAATGTATAGGTATATATAGGCTATATTTTAAAAGAATGGTTGATTAGTTTTGGTTACATATTTGTTATCAATAGATGCATTTCTAAAATAAATGATAAACTCTGCAGTTATTTTGTTATTGAAAAAAAAAAGAAATGCAAATTAATTATGTGAGATAAAAAATAAACTGTAAATAAGAGTACAACATATATATTTAAAAAAATATTTAGAAACACAAACTAAATTATATTTAACATAACCTGCTCCATACTTACATACTCTGAATATGTGAAAGATAATGGGCCACTAACTGCTGCTGACCACTAAAATTTATTGGAATAAATATTATTTTATATAAATTCATACAACAATTGTTTGAATATGACTGACTGATTGCTGCTATATTTTACTAATATTAGCAGTGTTCCAGCCTCTTTTCCTATGTGTTTGTTTCTTTAGATACTGTCAGGCAGAATAATAATTCACTATAATTTGTAAAAAAAAAAAAATACTGACACTGTTGAATCACATAATGTATTTTTTTTTTTTTTTACTTTTTTTAGAAGAGCATGTAGTATTGTATTAGATTGCAAACATGCTGTTTATTAATAAGGAGAGTGCTAAAAATGTGTTTCAATGGTCTTAGAGATGGGACCTCCACCTCAGCCTCTTGTTCATTTCTGCCTGTATGGTTAAAAGCAACATTTGGTTGCAATCATCTGTTATTTGCTCTAGAGTAAATAGATTTTTCTGCAATATTACAGCAGAATGAACCACCCAATTTACCCAACCGATGCTCATTCTGAAAACGTAGCCCTATGTACATTTCTGGAAAGCACCAAATGTCCCTGGTTTTTGTTTTTGCGAATCCACCAGGGGCCGCTGTGTATGCTATTTGAGATCTCAAATTTCTCTCACAAGCGCCATTCAGGCATGCTCATCTCACATAAATACACCAGAGGCTGCTGTTGACTGACTGATTGACTGACTGATTGACCCATAACCCCACCTACTTCCCTCTTAAAACTCAACCGAGTTTTAGTGTTTCCAAAAGCACCCATTTACCAGCGCCCACACACTTCCCTAAACCCAACCGGCAGTGTTTTGAAAAGCAAGTCAGAGAAAAAGCCCCCTTTACAACATTTTCAGATTTTACCACATTCTTACCCTGTTATTTACTTGTTTATTTATATTTTTTGGCTTTTGTTTTTGCCTTACCTGCTTCTAAAACCATTCTTCATTTGACTCAAACACTGTCTTTGCGGGCAACTCCTATCTGTATCTCAAGTCTGCCGACAAATGCTACGAGCCACCAGACAAACTGGTAACAAGCCATCCAATACGGATTTAAGAGGTCAGGTGCTAGTATGAAAAGAAAGACGTTATACCAGCCTGTAGCATTCGTTTTAAAGATAAAATGCAGCCATACGTACTTCTGGCTAAATAATTTGTGATCTCCAGAAATGTATATAGGGCTATGCTTTCAGAATGAGCCTATCAGCTGCAACCTGGTACTGGGAAACTAATTCCAATTTAGTTCACCCAATTCACCACATGTCTTGGGACTGTGGGGGAAATCGGAACACTCGGAGGAAACCCACCCTCGTTAAAAAAGAAATGGCAACTGATCTAGCCTGTACTCAAACCAGTGACCTTCTTGCTGTGAGATGACAGTGCTACCCACTGAGTCACTATGCCGCCAGGTATTTTGAATGAAAACTTGGTCATTATTCTTTTGACTGACTTTCTCAGCACCGAAATGTTGTTTTATTAATGTTACTGTTCAATGCATGGCATTTGATATTGTAGTAAATATCACCATCATATGACAACAGAGGCCATAGAATTATCAGTTCTACAGTCTTTAAGGGAGAAACTCTTTACTCCGAGAAAATTTTTAAACTGCTAAACAAAACCAACAGAAAATGTTAATCTTTCTCATTGTATTTTGTTTTTCTATATTTATTCTAATAATCATCTAGTTTGCATTGGCTGAAGACATGAAGAAACAGACTAAATACAGAAGATCTTGTGGCATCATGTCAAAGACACTTCAATAAACCCATACCTGCAAAGCTTTAAAATTGTAAACGTTTGTTAAAAAAATGTTACAGTTGTATATTACAAAAACACTTTAGGCACTTGCGCAAAAAAGCACTTGCTGTTAAGTAAGGATGCTTTAAAAATAATACATTTCATACATTCATTCATTTTCTTTTCGGCACAGTGCTTTTATTAATCTGGGGTCGCCAAAGCAGAATAAACTGCCAACTTATCCAGCACATGTTTTACACAACGGATGCCCTTCCAGCTGCAAACCATCTCTGGAAAACATCCATACACACCATGGAGAATTTAGCCTACCCAATTCACCTGTACCACATGTCTTTGGGGGAATGTGGAGCACTCGGAGGAAACCCACGTGAACGCAGGGAGAACATGAAAACTCCACACAGAAACACCAACCGACACAGCCGAGGCTCGAACCAGCGGCCTTTTTGCTGCAAAGTGACAGCACTACCTATTGCGCCACTGCGTCGCCTTGAATACATTTAATTTCTATTATAGTTAAATCAGCATTTGGTGTCAAGTCAAGTCAAATTAATTTTGAAACTGCTTTGTACAATAAAGATTGTCAAAGTTGTTCTACGGGAATTAAATCTTGTTTATTGCTTTACATCAGGGGTCACCAATCCTGGTCCTGGAGGGCCGGTGTCCCTGCAGGGTTTAGCTCCATCTTGCCTCAACACACCTGCTTGGATGTTTCAAGTATACCTAAGACCTTGATTAGCTTGTTCAGGTGTGTTTGATTGGGGTTGGAGCTAAAATCTGCAGGGCACCGGCCCTCCAGGAACAAGTTTGGTGACCACTGCTTTACACGATGAAGGTGAAAAGTGTTTTTAACTTTACTCTTTTAATTCATAATATTACTGTTTCATTGGCTTTTTTAACAAATAAAATCACCCTCACAACCTCCAAAAATTATAAATACTAACTGTTTAACCCCTTAAATAGTAAAGAGATAGATATTTAAATTTATATATTGTAAAAAAAGTTTTTTTTTTATTTATTCATTCATTTTCTTGTCGGCTTAGTCCCTTTATCAATCCGGGGTCGCCACAACGGAACAAACCGACAACCCATCCAGCAAGTTTTTACACAGCGGATGCCCTTCTAGCTGCAATCCATCTCCACACACACATTAGACACATAGACAATTTAGCCTACCCAATTCACCTGTACCGCATGTCTTTGGACTGTGGGGGAAACCGGAGCACCCGGAGGAAACCCGCGCGAAGGCAGGAAGAACATGCAAACTCCACACAGAAACGCCAACTGAGCCGAGGTTCGAACCAGCGACCTTCTTGCTGTGAGGCGACAGCACTACCTACTGCGCCACTGCCTCGCCCTTTTCTTATTTATTTATTATTATTATTTTTCACAATTTAATGTTTCAGGTCATCAAACTAATTTAAATATTTGTCAAATATAACACAAGTTATTATGCAGTTTTTAAATGAATGTTTTTATTATTAAGAGAAAACAAATCTAAAACGACGACACAGTGGCGCAGTAGGTAGTGCTGTCGCCTCACAGCAAGAAGGTCACTGGTTCGAGCCTCGGCTGAGTCAGTTGGCGATTCTGTGTGGAGTTTGTATGTTCTCCTTGCGTTCGCGTGGGTGTGCTCCGGTTTCCCCTACAGTCCAAAGACAAGGGTTCAGGTTATTTGGGTGGGCTAAATTGTCCGTAGTGTAAGAGTGTGTGTGGATGTTTCCCAGAGATGGGTTGCAGCTGGAAGGGCATCCGCTGCGTAAAATGTGCTGGATAAGTTGGCGGTTCATTCCACTGTGACGACCCCGGATTAATAAAGGGACTGAGCCGAAAAGAAAATGAATAAATGAATGAAAATTCAAAACTACATAGCCTTGTGTGAAAAAAGTGTTTGCCCCCATGTTAAAACATAACACGACTCATGACTTACCACTGAGTTCAATTTCTCTAGCCACATCCAGGCCTCATTACTGCCACAACTGTTCACAATCAGGAAATGATGATCTATAACCAAGATAACAGGGAACATTCATTCATTTTCCTTCGGCTTAGTCCTTTCACTTTATTAGGGCACAGCAACATGAACTGCCAACTCCAGCATATGTTTTATGCACCGTATGCCCTTCCAGCACTGGGAAACACCCATGCACACTCTTATTCACACACATACACTAAGACCAATTTAGCTTATTCAATTGACCTGTACCGCATGTCTTTGGACTGTGAGAAAAAACTGGAGCATCCGGAGGAAACCAATGCCAACACGGGAAGAACATGCAAACTCCACACAGAAACGCCAACTGACCTAGCCGGGACTCAAACCAGCGACCTTCTTGCTGCGAGGCGACAGTGCTAACCACTGAACCACCATGCCTTATTTATTTACTTATTTTTACCTCCTTGTGTAATGTACCATCTTGCTATAGCATCTAAATCCTGTTTGGGTATAATCATTTCCCAATCCATTCCACACGTCATTAAGCACTCCATCCTCAGTACATATACGCACAAAACACCTTGAATCTTTTGTACATGAACACTATTAATCTCCGTACCATCTTTAAGAGCAAAATTAAACTTTCATTTGTATTTTCTTTTATATGTGTCTGTTGAACTCCCAGTCTACTCGACTGCTTAAATATTTATCTTTGCTGAATCACGCATAGTGGAGTAAGTCTCATTCCCTCCTGCTCCCTTGCTCTTTCTCTCTCCCTGTCCAAATCTGTCTGTAGCAGTTTTGCACCAAACACACCACACACGCACCATCCATCCCCAACCCCCTCCTCTCTTTTAATGACTTGAACAGAAGTCTGCATTTTAGCAACCAATGTATTTTTATTTATTTATTTATTTATTTATTTATTTATTCTTTAATTAATTCATTTGTTTTTCTTCAGCTTAGTCCCTTTATTCATCAGGGGTTGCCACAGCGGAAAAAACCACCAACTTATTCAGCATATGTTTTACACAGCAGATGACCTTCCAGCTGCAAACCAGTTCTGGGTTTGTTTATTTATTTTGTTTTTGGTTTGGTTTATTATTATTTAGGTTTTTATGTTTTAAGCAAAGAACTTGGGTTGGACTGTTTTATCCTACATTATGTGTTACATATTTGGACAAAGACAACAATAAGAGAATTGTACCCTTTAAGAAGTCGATTCAAATAAAAAAGTTATTAAATTCTAAAATATCATTACAGAATAAATTATTTGGGTCAATTCTGAATTTGATAACTAGGTATATTTAATTTTTAAAGCTATCATTTTGTTTTATTTAGCCTTAACCATTCTATGTTTCTTACAGCCTTCAGTTTGAAATACACCACATACCACGCTTTTAAAAGCAATAGCCCAAGCATGCTGAAGTCAAATCAGGATTACTGAACAACAAATTGAATAATGCACAGCCAATGGCATAGCGGACAGGCGCACATGGCACACACTGTGGTGCAATACGCCATTTGTTACTTGGGTTGGATTGAAATTAAATGCGTTGAAGTTAAAGCCTGCTACCTTCTGTGGCCAAAGCAAATGGACAAAAAACAAACTGTTTTGTTAAATAAAAGGTAAATATTCAGTTTCAAATAATGTCTTATTCTTATTTCAATTACCAAAAATTATACTGTTTTTAACTGTTTTCACTGTTACACAATTATTCACTGCTCGTATGTTTCAGTTTTACTTTGTGTAATCAAGTCATCTGACCACAGTGAGCCAGGTCAGGCTTTCCAAACTTGCTATTCTCAGCACTGAAAGCCATCATGCATTTCAGATGGGCATTTCAAACATTTTAGATGCAGAAAAATGCTTAAAGGACATTTTCAAAGCTGAACTGCTTATTTGTTTTTTTTCACAAGCTTTTTATGGGTACTATAAATGTAAAAAATAAAAAATAAAAAAGCATGAATTTATTGTATTTATATTTATAAAATATAAATGTCACATAAAATGTCAACATGTAATAAACTATAAGACCATATGACATCGAACTCGCTGTTTTGATTATGCAGTGAGAGGCCCGCCTTCACTCTTGCGGGGCCTATGCAGTTTGTGCTATGCCGTTGTGCAAAGCACCATACACACTGGACCTTACTCAAATCTTGTGATAGTGATCAAGTTCAAGAAATCAACTCAATTTCGATATACAAATTTAGAATAATAAAAAAACACACTTGCATGAATGATGTTAATGACATAAATTCCATGACATAGGCCTGCTATTTGGATGTAAGCATGTATGAATGTAGACTAATCAAATAAGTAAACCAAAAATCTAAATAAATCAATATCCTATAATGATGTAATTGCAAATATTTTTAGTATTGAACATAGGGCTACAGTCAATGACAATGACATTATTTGTCTGTACAAACTCTGAAATTGTTGGTTAATATTGCATATTCAAGAGATATTGCACAAAGAAAAGATTTTTTATCTATATAATCAGTGATGCTTTCTTGATTCAGAAGATGTATGAATTCTCCAGTGACTCAAACAGATGATGATTTATGAACCATTGCCTCAATCTCGTCAGCAGTGACGATGCTCACAACTGAGTGAGAACTTATGGTGATTATTTTCAGCATGTAGTGAATCAGTTCACATACAGTATGTCATTTTTATTTTCCACTACTTTTTATACAAACTGACACAAACATTTCTTTAGCTCAAATTCAATATACTTTCAAATAATATTTACAAAGAATTAGATTTCAATTTAGAAATCAAAATTAATTTAAAACATTCAATTAAAAGTTAATGTTAACATTTAATGACTGAACAACTGTAAAATATAGGCCCTATTTGGGATTATGGACCACAAAAACCCGTCAGTCACATTTTTGGGGATTGAATTTTATAGATAAGTATTATTGTATAGTTTGTTATAGGTCAATATTTAGCCAAGATGTAGCTATTTTAAAAAATCTAAGGGTTTAAAAAAAGAAACATTGCGAATCACACTTAAAGTTGTTCAGTCTAACTTCTTAGCAATGCATTTTACTAAACAAAAATGTTTGTGTATATATATATATATATATATATATATATATATATATATATATATATATATATATATATATATATATATACTTAAAATTAACAAAATGTCAGCATGGAAAATGATCACTACTTAATATTATAAATATTTTGGCATAAAATAAAAACCATTAAGTTTGAATCACATGGCGTTCCCAGAAGAATATCAGGTTTTGTGGTCCAGGCCAGGGTCACAAAAGTCACAACGTAATACTTGTAATAGCTAAAGTTTTGGTAAGTACAGCTGGCATATTTCATTTGCAAACAGTTTATTCAGTAGACCTTGTGCTCAATAGCCTATAGAAACAACGAAAGTTTAAAATGTCAAACACCTACACAGCGATGCAATTATCATTTGTTATCTAATGCGAGTTGTAATTAAGTTTAATTTCATTTAATGACCTTCCTAATGGCCAATATATCCAAAGTTTCAGTGTGTGGGTCTAGGCAGTCCCTCTTCCAAGCAGCTCCGCCCCGCAGTCGAGGACAGACAGGCGAAGAGGCTGAGACATCTGCTGAGAGAGAGAGAGAGAGAGAGAGAGAGAGAGAGAGAGAGAGAGAGAGAGAGAGAGTGCGTGAAAGAGAGAAAGAGATGCTTGTCTTTAGGTTGCAAAAGGAGAAAATGACATTTCACACTTATGAAAGCGACGGTCTGTGAGAAGCAGCAAGTTGTTTACGTGCAGAAGAGACGTTCAAAGCGCCACAGCGTCAACTTTGCGCGTGATGCACCGTGTGTTGGTTCAGCATCGCGTCGGAGAGCACGTAATGAACCCGCAACCAAGATAACTTTCATACGGCAGTTCTACACAGAAGTGTGGCAGACCTTTTTCCTCTTTTATTGACTGGTGATATAGAATACCGACTCTCTTCAAGTGGCTTCAGAAAAAAGGACCACGCGCAAGTGTGGAGAAGAAGGATTTTAGCGCGTACATCTTCACATGAATGGGTGGTAACTCTTTGGTCACTTTTTACGAGTCTAAGAAAAGTTTTTGAAAGCCACGGGAAGAAATAATGGACGCGAGAAGTAAGCGATGTTACAGTTTAACATGCAGCGCCTCTCTTTCGTCGATTGTCATGGAAACATCTCAAGCTATGGAAGTCGAGATGCTAGATGGATCCACCGTGAGAAGTTCTATCAGTGAATTTTGACTGCTTGTATATATATATATTTTTTTTGCAGAAGAATGTGATGCTTTTCAATAAACGCTCCCACACATGGTCGTTCTTAAAAAGCAAATTACCAACTGAACTTGTATATCATTCCCGTTTGCGCTGATATTATGGACAAGAACTTTACTATAGCTAAACAGATGGAGTTGACACTTCTCGTGGCCGTCCTCTTATTTTGGATCACCGTGTGTGCTGATGACAGTAAGATCATTTCAGACCGATATGCTGTTTACTGGAATAGCACCAATTCCAGGTAAGAACCACTACCTCAGCGTATAACTACTGTGTGAGAAGCTATCGCAAAGTTATGGCTGGCAGCTAGGTCTTAACCGAGTTTTTCCAAAACTACACTTAAGTCGAGTTTCACTGTCCCTTTTAGCATTTGCTTTTGACGGTTTAAATGTATTATAACATATCTTTATTTATTTATTTATTTATTTATTTATTTATTTATTTATTTATTTAGAAGACAGAAAACAACAATTCCTCAAATATTCTTTCAAGAGAAAATATTTTTATAAAGAAAAAAACGTTATTCCATTTTTTAATAGATTAAAATATATTATAATTGAATTGTTTTTTTTATTTAATTGACTTCATTTTAAATAGTACTTAAGTGTTTAAAATTTTGAATTACATTCACAGTATTTTAGAAAACACAAAAACAAGTAAAATAAAAAAAATATATACAAAATATATAGTAAATGGTAAACTAATGTCCAACTTTAATTGTTTTAAAATAAATAAATAACAAATTTCAAATAAAATAACATATTTTATTCTAAAATCAGCTTGAAGGTTGATCAGGTCAGGCCCATATCTTCATTCAAGGACACATTTTATAATATAGAACATGCATTTTTGTTTAAGTTACAAGAACACATTTAAATTAGTTCAAAACATTAAGAGACACTGAAAGTCTTCAATTTGACTGCTTCAAATGCAGATTTACTTTAAACCATGAAATACACACTCAAATGACTCAACTAGGCGCTATTTTAACATCTTGTGTGTTCCATGTGAAAGTACTTATTGGGCTTCTCACAAAGTCAGCCTCTCTATGAGCACATTGTAAGTTTATAGCCTCATTTATTGCATGCTTACTGTTTGACACAAAGTGTCTGCTACGAGTTACTGAGGGCTGTATTCTGTGCTTTATTTTGTGGTGTTTCATTGTTAGATTGATAACCAAAATTTTCTACAAAAGAGCATGGTCTGATATTCTGTCAGCTTTTGAAGATTTGTTTTGGTATCTCTATGGAGTTTCTGTAGGTGGGTACAGTACTGTAGACCTTTTGTTTCATATCACCATATGGTTTAAATAGTCTATGATGAAGCCCCCCTCTCTGAACACCCTTCATCAGACCGCTCTCAGAGGCCGTTTTTGGCAGAGGATGTAGCTTTGTGTAACCACGCAGTCAAACTTTTACAATACATGCCACAGTTTTATCCAATATGAGTAATTATGCAAAAGTATACACATATTTGTTCACATAAATAGTTTTATGCAGAATTTAAAAAGATTTTTTGAGCTTTGAGTTTGAAGTTTGTTGCTTTTTTCTATTTTAAGGACACTATATGGACCCATTTTTGAAGGGAAGTTATCAAAGATTTAGAGGAGAAAATCTTAACTAACTTAATTCCCCCTGTCTATCTTAAAATGCTTAAAATGCTCGAGAGTCTTTCCTCTTGAGTTTATAAATGTTTATTTTTTATTATTTATTATTTTCTTTCCCCCAAGAAATGTGCTTCAAGTAGATTCATTCTTTATAATGTGAATGGTAGTTTGCAAATAAAATTATATGGCTTTTATTTTAAGCATTACATTTATTATAGAGAATAATTTAAGTAATATAATATTCTTAGCTATTCTAGAAACATTTTAGACCCCTATATCAAAAAGGAAACAGCATATCTCATATTCCATGTACAGTATTTACAACACTGATTACTGCAGTGTCTAGATAATATGCTCTCCGTTATTCCACCTCTATGTCTGCTGTATGCCAGGGAAAAAAAAAAAACTGCTAAACTGAGATGGGTCTTCCCCCTGTGAATGTGCGAATTCTATTATTAGGCTTCAGAGTTTCCTAATCCATGCTATTGATTTCACCACTCTGCCCATAGATCTATGAAAAATATCAAGGTTAAGATTGTCATAAATGGGCATATGTGCATTTTTGCTCTATGAAAATCTCAAATTAGAGTTTGTGGGTTTCACTGAGATTTGTGGTTTTACAGCACACCACCATAAAGGGAAGCGATTCCGTCTTCTGTGGTTGAAATCAGGCCTTGAGAGTTTGAGCCTGTTATGTGGCTCAATTTGGAGTGAGAGTCTGAAATCACTTTTCTAAATCTCCCCAATCAGAATATAAATAAACACAATGAAATACATTTCTGTTCTAAATTAATTAAATCCAGAGGTGCCAATTTAACCCTTGCGGCTTTATGGTGAGGTAAAAAGCAGTTTGGCTGAAAAGTGAGTTTTCACATGAGATACACCGTCATGCAGCACTTTCGGACATTTTGAGAATGAAAGTGGTCAAGAATTTAGCTTTCAAAACGAGAGAATAGAGAGTTACCATGAATGCTTGCATTACATTTAATTTTAAGCCATTTAACAAATATTGCCATATTGTAATTTTATCCATTTAACCAACACCGATTGGTAGTTACTTTTAGTTACTTATTATTATTATTATTATTATTATTGTTGTTGATTAATTAATATACATTCTCCATTTATCATTTTTTTCTTGTTCTCGAAAAATATGCAATGAATAGCTTTTTTCAAGAATCAAGTTTTTTTTTGCGTTGCTTTTTGAACGGCTTTCTATAAATATGTCTATGTTATGATAATAGTTATTTTATTTATTATTTATTTGATTTTAGCGTGGTACATTTCTTACTTTTTATGGTTTTGTTTTACGCTATTTTTTGACAGTGTAATTGGCTCTTCAAGGTTATGAAAGATGCTTGGTGTCAGAGGATTCCTGTATGAGGGCAAGACCCAGATTTGAAGGTGGTCTGAAATCTGAATCCACATGGATTTTATTCTTGTGGGGTCATTAACCTCTTTTGTGAAAATAATGCTTTAAATTAATGACCTGACCTTGGATACTTGTGTCAGTGTTCAGCTCCTGTAGGTGGCATTGCACCATGTCCTGCCCCAGTTTGTGGATTAGTCCGCCATTTTGTGAACTCTCACACTTGCCTCTGGAATATGGTGAAGCTGAAAACAAAAAATGGAGTATGGGGTTAATTCAGTTGAATGATGAGAATTAACCAGGAATCCCCCCTCCCCCCAATACACCCTCCGTCCCCTCATTTTTTTTTTTTTTTCAGATGTAAATTTTTAGGTCTAGAGCAGGATGTTTATAGTATATAATATTTTTGACAATTATGATTTGTTTATAAAAACATTTTAACATTTTTTTGTTGAAATATTGTGGTTAGAAAAGCTGTCTGCTGAATGTACTTTAATATTTAATTTTAGTGACAAATTATTGTTATAACTAAGGATCGTCTTCATTGTATAATGAAGTAATTGAATATAATTTTGAATTTGTTCGTGCAAAAAACAGTCATGGTTATGCAAGAAAATATGGTGATGAATAAATTGTATCTATTTTATTACTTTTTAATTGATCTATGTCATGCTAAATTTGCACCCAGTTTATTGTGCCTCACATTATTTGATTTTCCTTTTTTTAAGCAACGCTTAGGATTCTGCAAGCTTACATTACTTTTTCGTGCATTCACTTTGTTTGTGTTTAAAATTTATTTCAGGCAATGAGCGGCTGGAAATTTACAATCTACGTTCATCCAGAATAAAATATCTCAAATTTCACAATGCATGACAGAGTTCTTCAGCTATTGTGACCTTCCATCCCGAGAGTTGAGGGAACAATTTTGCCTTTTTGTAGGAAAACACTTTAAGAGAAAAGCCATTCAAACAACCTAATTGCTGTCCATCTCGTGAATTATTGCAACTTTAACCTGAGATCGTCATTTTGTTCAGCGGTTTAATCAAATTTACTCATCCATTAAACTGTATAAATATAATCATTGTTTTTTTTCCAGTGACCCTCGTCCATTAATGCGCACTAACTACAGTGAGGGAGAGCACTTAAACTGACAGCGCTCTGGGCGCAGTGAATTCGTTAGTTTGGAAATCATATTACACTGGGAATGGTGGTCAGCTGTGTCCACTTGCTAAAACAACAGTGCATCTTTTAAGACGTGTGTGTTGAGTCATACAGCCTCACTGGGGCTTTCCATACAAGATTATGGGTTACCTCTGTTGGGGAACTGTAGGGAGAAATTCAGTTACTGAGGTCTATAGGTCAGCGCTTGTAATGCTTTCATTCTGTTAGTGCTGTTTACGGCTAGACTTCAGATTCATCTGCTAATGATTATCTATCAGTAAAAGAAAGGTTTCATTATGCTAAATGCATGGGATCACTGCAACAAATTCCATCAAAAAGCTCTAGGTCACACTTTTATTTTAAGATACAATTCTCGCTATTAATATACTATTGACTATGACTTTTAACCTCTATAGACTTATACTTCACTGCTTATTAATAGTTATTAAGGTAGCAGTCAGGTTTAGATATCGAGTAGAATTAGCGATGTAGAATACAATCTAATTGTTTACTTTATAAATACTAATAAACATCCAATACCGTAGGCAGGTAATACGGCACTAGTTAATAGCAAGAATTGGTACAAATAGCAAGAAGTCTTGCAAGGCTCTAATATAAAATTAAAAATGATAGTAGTTGTGACAAAAAAACAACAACATATATTTAAACCGATTCCTTTAAAATGAATTAATCAGTTCATAATTTTTTAAGTAGTAGTCTAGGTTCAAAGTTAAATAAAATGTGTCAGAACGGGCTTAATCTGTGTTTCTTTTTTTCATTTGGAATCAAAGTAAAATACCACAGGTTAGAATAAAACTTAAGTCACTGAATAACATGAAGAGTTGTGTTTTTCATTGATTTTAATTGCACAAGTAATATAACTCTCTCCCGCATCATCATTAAAGCAATATTCAAGGTTGACGTTTATGAATGCATGTTTGCTTGTGTTTAAAGCTAAATAGTTTAGTCTTGAGTGGTTTGAATGGTTTACTTGTTTACACCAGATTTCTTGAAAAAGACTAATAAATGTTTTTAAACAGTGACTTAATTATCTTGCATTTTTTAATTCAATTTTTTTTTTTATCTGCTTTAGAAAATTTTAAATCACCCGAGCTATGGATTATTTTTATAATATTTTTTTAAGAAAGCAACAACCTAAATGCTTTTTGTGCTGGCTACGCTATACTTAGTGTTCATGCAATCATTGTTTTTTTTTTTTTTTGTGGCAGACACAAACCAGAATTCATTTCCAGGACCTTACAGGACACCTTATCACCCTTGTGTCCTCACTTTTTTGTGTGGTGTTTTATTCTTGTCTGTTTTTTTTATACCCAGCAACAGCCCCAATCACAACGTCACCGTGCCTTCTGTATTACTCATAAATTTTAATGCCTGACCCACATTCATGTAGCACATTGACAGTCACGTGCACACAGGCAGCTCAAACTTGATTTGAGGTAGGTGCGCGTTCATGGGTGGATGTTACCCAAAAAAGAAGAGAATATGTATCATTTCAAAGTTGCATTGCAAGTTCGGTTCGGTTTATATATCAAATTTGAGGAGGCATAGGTTCACATGTTGTGTTTTTGTGGTTTTATCCATGTGCTTTTGGGTTCTGGGTCAAGATAGCTTGGAACTTTTGTCTCTCTCAGGACCAAGGCCTTTCTCATTTATTCTACAGTATTTATGAAACACACCGTGCCATAAAGCCCAACATCGGATGAGCTTGTTTTAAAATGTGATGCTCTAATCATCTCCAAACTTTTATCTTTCTACTATTGTGGATATGAACTGAGTAAGCTTCGAAATAAATATAATATAATATAATATAATATAATATAATATAATATAATATAATATAATATAATATAATATAATATAATAATAAATGCTTATATTATAAATAAAATAAAAAATAATATAATGAATAATATATAATATAAATAATACTGTTACTCACATTGATTTTATATTTGGGCAAATTTTTGCAATGTATTAAAATAATAATAAAAAAAGAAGCAATAATAATAATAACAATTAATCATTATTATTTTTGCCTTGGGCGATGCAGTGGCGCAGTAGGTAGTGCTGTCGCCTCACAGCAAGAAGGTTGCTAGTTCGAGCCCTCTACTGGGTCTGTTGCAATTTTTTGTGGAGTTTGCATGTTCTTCATGCATTCACGTCAGTTTCCTCTGGCTGCTCTGGCTTCCCCCAGTCCAAAGACATGCAGTACAGGTGAAATGGGTAGCCTAAATTGTCCGTAGTGTATGAGTATGAATCAATGTGTACGGATGTTTTGCAGAGATGGGTTGCAGCTGAAAGGGCATCCGCTGCATAAAAACAAATGCTGAAAAAGTTAGCAGTTCATTACGCTGTGGCGACGCCAGTTTAAAAAAAAGAAACTAAGCCAAAAAGAAAATAAATGAATAAATGAATGAATGAATAAATGAATTAATTAATTAATAAATTTTTGCCTTACTTAAGCTTGAACTAATTTAGTTCTGTCGACGCACATATTGGCGGCTCATTATGTCCATCCACAAATTCATAATTTCTTTCCTCATGTGAGTTTTATTCGAAAATACACTCTGCTCTTTGCTTAGAAAGTGAGGACATTTTTTTGTCTTAGTCATAATATGTGGTAACAGTTTGTTCAAAGACCTTTTGTACAAGAGGTTTTATTATGTTTTTAAACTATTGCTGTTACACATAATTGCTATAAAGTACAATTAAAGTAGTGCTATTAGCATTAAACAGTACCAGTAAGACTTATTATAAAACAGTACCATGTGGAACAAAATTAAATTCACTTTACTTTTAAGTTATTATTATTCTCAAATCAGCTAAAAGGAAGTACGTTTTCATGTCTCATTATTTAGATAGTTCTGAAAGTATTATACAACAAATATACTTATATATTCTTTTGAATTTTTCCATTTCGTAATCTTTCTGAAGTATAAGATCATTGTAAGCATTTAAGTGTGTTTTTTTTTTTTGTTGAGAGGATATGTTGTCAGATGTTTGCAGAAAGCAGTGGGGTTGAGTCTTGAGATAATAGTTTTTTTTGTACTGTACCGTGTCTTTTTAACAGATGTATATATTTTAAAAATATTTTTAATCTGGTGACGCGGTGGCTCAGTGGTTAGCACGGTCACCTCCCAGCAAGAATGTCGCTGGTTCGAGTCCCAACTGGGCCAGTTGGCATTTCTGTGTGGAGTTTGCATGTTCTCCCCGTAATGGTGTGGGTTTTCTCCAGGAACTCTGGTTTCCCTCACAGTCCAAAGACATGCGGTAGGCTATAGGTGAATTGAATAAGCTAAATTGGATGTAGTAAATGTGTGAATTAGTGTGTATGGATGTTTTCCAGTACTGGGTTGCAGCAGGAAGGACTGTGTAAAACAGATCCTGGATAAGTTGGTGGTTCATTCCGCTGTGGCGACCCCTGATGAATATAGGGACTAAGCTGAATGAAAATGAATGACTTAATTAATAATTTTAATCTTTTTTTTTTTGCACTAGTAAAATTACTGCAGTTATGCTCATCACTGTAAAAATTTATAGAAAAACATATGCTGCAATAATTTCATGTACTTTAAAGTTTTGTTTAAAAATAATTACTTTTAATAAATACTTTTTTGCTGAGGTATACCAAAGCCTCATTGAAATATTTACAATCATTGTGAAAGATTTGATGCTTCTTAAAGATTTTTTTTATATGAAATTAACTTTCACATAATTTATATTTCATGCACAGTAAAATCATTTCAGGGAGGACAGTTTAACAAAAAAATTAATAATGAGAAATTAAATTAAGTTATTAGTTAAGATTAATTAAGAGAATTACATTTCTGATGCTGAATAAAATTTTATTTGATCTGAAAAACATATTGATTAGTTTTTTTTAGCCTGCATCTCCCATTAATAAGTGCTGATGTTTTTAGTTGATTTACCAGTTTTTTGTTTTACTTCAAAATTACCTACTGAATACATGTTGTTGCCTTCAAATTTGAGGGAGGAGCTTCTCAAACATTTCCCTGACCTTCAGATAACTCAACAATACAGAGGAGGAATAGGAAAGCTTGTGACAAGTGGAACATCGCCTCCTTAGTCATCTGGGAGTTTCCTCTCTTGAACTGCAGATCCGTCAAACCTGTCATTCTCGCAGAACCAGAGAAAAGGCCTATTATGCAGGAAAGTGTCGGCAGAGCAGGGATTGAGTTTGGAGCGTGTTCATAAAGGTAAATTATAGCCTAAATACCTGATGCACAGCCACTGCCAGGGTTAGTGGTACAGTTTTAAATGCATAGTTGCATCTCATGCTTGCGGTTCATGCACTGCAAACTGTGCGGTGTAACAAATATCAGCAGGCTCAGGTATGCTGTAGCTGTGCTTATCACATATCCTGGTCAGCATTTCCTTGGGTAGGTGCAGTTATTATTTCCATCAAAAGTAAGATGTTAATTATATGGTTATGAGCACAATATATGTATATACTGTATGTAAAGCATAACATGCATAATAAGTTAACCCTTTAACTGCCTTTTAAATAATAACTAATTTAGTTAATTTGTAATTTAAAGAAAGACTGTTTTAAATAAACAATCAAAACAATCAAACAAACATAATCCTATTGGACTACTACACTTGATTTTGATTTTATTAAAAAAAAAAAAAAAAAAAAAAAAAACTTGTTAAATGAGAACCTGAAATATTTTATGGCATATTTAAAAAAAAAAAAAGTTGATTTAGTATTAAAAATGTTTTATTTTGTTTATGTTTTTAAATAAATTGTTTTTACACTTTACATTTGAATATTTTTCATAGTATATGTATTAATTACAGTACTTTTACTATAAACTGACATATCAACAATTTGGTAGAGGTTGATATTTTAGAAATTATGGGATGTGTTGAAAAAAGTTAAAGGGTTAATGTCAAAATAAATAATGTTCAGAAATTACAGTGATATATGAGTATGTACATATCACATTGTCACATTTTTTTAACACAAATCATTTTCTAAATATATATATATATTTTTTTTTTGTCAGAGTAACATAAGATTGTTTTTTTTATTACAGAACAAGTCAGAATAAAGACATTTCTACAGAGATTTTATTCTAACACTACTGTATATGATAGTGATTATTTGTTGCGCATTATTTTGTTTTGTACAGAAAAGGTGTGGTGGTTGTGTAATAGAATAATTTCAAATGCAGCTTTTAGTCATAAACTGTAATTAGCTGTTACAGTTTTACTCCTTTTTTGAGTAGATTTTCTGACCATTAAAGTTTTGGCTTTAGGTTAAAAAGAACTTTTATCTTAGCCGATTTTGATGTTGCTATACATGTACTGTTGTTTTGATTACCATTTCTGCCATATATACAGTACATATTTTGCCAATCAAAAATGGATTAATAAATTGCAAGTTAAAAATTAGTTAACAATATGGCTGGGTGATTAATCGAAAAGTAATTAAAATCGACATTTAGAACCTATAATCGATCAAATTTTTCCTGGACAATTTTTTCAATTACTTTCCCTACCGCATGTGTAGTCATGTGTCCCACTCTGTTAGTATGTGGCTGATTTATATGTCTATGGCCCTTTTGCACCCACATTTGATCTCTGGTCATGTAAGACGATGAACTCATTCTTGAGCCGTAATTTGCACTTCATTGACGATAATTGTAAACTGCACCGTACATGCCCTGAGACTATTTCTATTTCATTAAAATTATTATTTACATAACAAAGTTTTTGTTTACAGAATATGCAAGAAATGCACTGTTTAAAATATTACTGCCAGGGTATCGAAGAGTTATTTTATTTAGAAGAGAAAATGCTTATTTTCTACTTTTAATATGAAAAACACTGAAAAAAATGTATTTTGTTTCTAAAAGTGCAAGTTATTTAGGCAATGTGCACTTTCATTTCCGTTGTTCAACGTTGATGTTCAATAAATAATCATAGATAGTTTTGGTTTGTGTAGTATGTTTCCTTCAATTATTTTAAAATCAAGTATTGCACCCTTCGTTCAAAAATCTCTCACTTGTAATTTGTGAGCACATTTACTGTACAAAACTTGTCAGTGAATTATGAGAGCAAAAAAATATAAATAAATAAAACAATTGTTCATTAATTATAATCGAGTAGAAATGTTTTACTTTTATGCCCCACTCGACATCTGCCACATACTCTACTAACTGTGTATGTAATGCTATGTAAAACATTGTAAAAATATTATAAACTTAACACCTTTATGTTTAACGATTAATTAGTGTTCTTGTTTATTAAAAAGTAGATAGTTAATTGTAGAAAGGTATTGTTTATGGTGTATGAAGTATGATGGGTATGCTAATTGAGCTGTGTGCACGCGGCATTGCATAGACCCGAAACAGCCCCAGAAATATCTTTCTCTAGATTACTTTGACAGGCAGAAAAAAAATAAAATAAATAAATATAAAATATGTTAAATAAATGTATATAAAACAAATAATTTAAATTTATTTATTTATATTCTACCAAGTGCATTTCAGTTGACTGTCACATTTCAGTTTTATTTTTATCTTATATAGTGGATTTAGTAAATCAGTCTGTTCAGTTTAGATGTTTGCTGAAAATAGTGTCACAAAAGAGCATTGAAAGCCTCCATCTTTAGTGCTGTAAATGAACCTGCTGATATGGGAAGATTACCTTTGGTTATATTGTGAGTTTAAACAGGATTGACGTGTTTACCATTGCATATTTGAAATGCATTTGAAATGCTATGTGACAGGTTCTCAGCCCCGTTCTCTGTTCACTTGAAGTTCTGATTAACATTTTCAAAGAAATTATTTTCTGTGTGACAAAGGCTTATGGTAAAATTCCTTGGCTATATTTCATAGGGGCAGAATAAGAAAAAAAGGAAATGTATTATTGTGTTATTTGAATGTATTAATTGAAATGCATTGATGAAAAATTTAACAGTACCGGATAAATATTGCAGTGGTTCTTTATGATTATTAAAATATAGAGCGTATTATTTCTTCTGAATAACCGTTGTCAAAAATCTGATTGACAGACTGTGCATATGTGTTTGACAGGTAAAGGGCATTTATAAGGGCAAGCTGAAATTCATTGTTTTTAGTAAGTAAGTTACTTACGTACTTACATACTTACTTACTTGTTTTTTCATAGTGATTAAATGTAACAGTTTGCGCATGATGGAAATATGAATTGATATGGGGTGTACATTTTAAATGGAGGTCAAGTAGGCTCTAAGACTAAACTACAACTTATTAATGTGATATTTATATGATTGAAATTAATTGAAATGATAAAAAAAATCCCAAAATGACAGAACATGAAAATAACATGGGATTGGGTAATTTAATAAATTAAACTTACTTAAATATACACACTGAATAAATATTAACACAAGATTGACACACATATTAGACTTTTATGAAATTTTTAAATATGTAAACTTTTCCTTTTTTTACGTTCAATAGTAATGTAAATAATCTGAGATGTCTTCTTTAAAATATTAAGTAAAAGAAGTAATTGTAATAATAATAAAATCGTTATCATATTCGTTATTTAACATATTCAAATGATTTAAACATTTACTTTTTACATTGTTATGCATCTGTTTTCATACATTGTGACACTGCTTGGACAGATAAATATGTAGAATAACAGCAGTTTTTTTTTTTCAGATAAGAAATGTGTGAAATTTTGTTGTTGTTTGTTATTGATGTTATTATTTTTGTGTGTATTATGCAATTGCGTCATGTTGGCTAATTATTGTTAGAGTTTATTCAGAGCTCTGTTAAACTTTCAATCTTGAAGAGTGTATGGAACCTTTTCTAGTTTGACCTAGATATTTAATTATGATGAAGATTGCTCCCAACCACAAGGGCAGTTTCAAGGTCAAATGAATTAAGAGACGCATAATCTATCTAAATTGCTGTCAGTTCCTAATGTCATATGTTTGTGTGATGAAGATACAGTTGCGATTTTTGGGTGTGTGGAATATTGATACTAATAGCTTTATTCTTAAACATAAAGTGCTGCTTGCTGCTTGTGGGCAACTGTTTCTTAGACTGTATCTTAATGAACATGCTACCTCGTATGTGGCCGATTTACAAGTGTTTTTATATAGTTAAAATGTGTCACGTGAAATACTCTCAAACACTAATTACATGTGTACATAAATATAGCTCTTTCTGATCTTATTTTTTAGTGGATTGTTTAAAGAAGGTGTTTGTTCAGCCAACAACCAAGTACATGTTCAATATTTTTATATGATGGCAATAAGTTAATGAACTTAATGATAAATTAACAGTAAAATATTTCATATAATTGTGTAAAAAGACAAATTACCTACATATACAACTGTAAGGTTGTATCGCTATTGGTATATATGTTTTGCATTGTATTACAACCCTTTTTTTCAATAGGCACCACTCTTGCTTGTTTCTGATGCTGTATCTTATTGAACATGCTACCTTCTATGTGGCAGATTTGCAAGTCTTTTCCGATTGTTAAAATGGGTAATGTGAAATACTCTCAAACACTAATTGCTGTACTTGTAGTAATTACTTTAATTTGTAAATAGTGTTAGAGAACTATAAATGTAGTAAACACGAAATGATTGTTTATTCACACAATTTTAAGCACTTTGCTTGAGTTAGTTATTTAATATAACTTGATTACATCAGTTCAAATAAAAATTGAAAAGGCTGATTTCTTTACAGACATTTTAGGAGTAAACTAAAATGAGCATTTCTCAATAGATAGATATTTCTTGTTTATGTAAATATAGCTCTTTCTGATTTTATTTTGTTTAAAGAAGGTGTTTGTTTAGCCAAAAGCCAAGTACATGTTCAGTATTTTCATATGATGGCAATAAGTTAATGAATCTAATAGTAAATTAACAGTAAAATAATTAATATAATGAACTCTTTAAAAAAAGACAAATCTAAAACTGTCAGGTTGCATCACTGTTTTAACCCTTTTTCAATAGGCACCACTCTTGCTTTGTTAAAAAGTGTACATTATAGTATGTTACAACTGAAGCTGAACAGTGGGTCATCTTTGAAGTGGAAATTCTGAGCCCTGGAATACAAATATTAGAGCCTCTGTCAGTAGAGAATACCAATATGGCTGCTTGAACACTTTCAGTGGCTTCACTTCCTATTGCAGTTTACAAAGAGGTAAGCAATCCAGTCATTGTATAGACCATTTTGAGGGATGTAAACAAAATCAATGGTCCCAACGTATTTACTGTTTTACATTTTTAATTTCTAGAGCTTCCGAGAATCCAAAAAGAGCCACATATTGATAAATAATGTTATAATTGCTGTTTTAACATTAAGTTTTGATTGAATTGCCTCTTGTTACAGTTATGAAACGTTCATGGGCCAATGAGATGACCATAGTGAAATGGTCTATAAATCAGTTGCACCAGTATTAACATTCTATTCAGTGCAATAATTATACTCACAATTTGGCTATTAAAATGATTATTATTATTTTTTACAATTTAATATATTACCACTTGACATCATTATTAAAGCAATAGTGTTATTAGTTTCAAAAATTAAGTAAGTGTTAGATTCAGTCATTTTATTAGTTAAAAAAAATTGCGAAAATTTCACATATCACATTTTCTTTTATTTTTATTTCATTTTGCTGTAGCTTTTTGGCATATTTTATTATTACAATGTTGACCTAAGCAATGTTGACCTAAATTTGCTAAATTATGATAAAGTACAATAGGCACCAACATTATAAAAAAGTCTCTTTAGTGAAAGTAAATTAATTAAAATCAACTTGATATTAAAGAGACATATTAAAGATGTATTTTTAAAGTTAGTTATGACTTTTGATTATAATGTAACTTAGAAAGTAATATCACCTAACATAATAATAAATGCTTTTATAGGTATCATTACATCAGCTTTCATTAAATTAGTTGATGTTAACAAACTGAGCCTTAATGTACAGAGTAACAAATAAAAGGCATATAATGGTCACAGAGTTTTCACTGTCGTAGGCTAAATAACCAGGTGAAAATGTTAACGTTTTAAAATAAATCACCTTTAAGTCTTGTTGTTGGGTGCTGTGATGAACAAACACTAAAACACAACATCTGAATTTTTTTCAAATACACCCTAAAGGTTTGAATAAAAAATAATTATTCACAGTGTTTTGAAGTTTTCATGATATCAATATTTGCATGTTCATTATCACAATATTGAATTAATGAATGTTGGCATATGTCTAATAGACAGACAGACAGACAGACAGACAGACAGACAGACAGACAGACAGACAGACAGACAATAACAGTACTATATGAGTACTAAATTTAAAGAAAGGATTGGTTACTAGTTTAAAACTATTTTTGTTTAAATTAATGTATATAATTATTTATTTAGCTATCTAGGTGCAGTCTTAGATAAGTTTTAATATTTTTTTATGTGTTAGAAAATAGTCAACTGAGCTTAATGCAATTGTGCAAAGAAAACATATGCAATCATGTTTTTTTTGTCCCTCACAAACAGGCATTTAAGATACAACCTGGGATGCCTTTAAATGCAACTATATATTTTGAATAAACAATCCCACGTGAAAAATACTATAGTAATATTTGATAAATAATATAGTGTGTTTAGTGTTTAGTGACTGCTATGGCATATTGTAGTAATAATTATAGTAAACTGTAAAGAAAGTCACTGGTTCAAGTCCTGGTTGGGCCAGTTGGCATTTCTTTGTGGAGTTTGTATGTTCTCCTTGTGTTTGCTTGGGTTTCCTCCGGGTGCTCCAGTTTCCTCCACAGTCTAATAGCATGCACTATGTGAATTGGGTAAACAAATTTGGCTATAGTGTATGAGTCTGTGTATGTGAGTGCATGTGTGTTTCCCAGTACTGGGTTGCAGTTGAAAGGGTATCTGCTGCGTAAAACATATGCTGGCATAGTTGGTGGATCGTTTCGGTGTTGTGACTTCTGATAGTTAAGGGACTACGCCAAAGGAAAAGGAATGAATGATAAACTGTAATATATAATATGGTGTATTTTAGTTTTAACTATTGTAAACTGTGGTGTATTTTAATATAATATAATATGCAATTAAATGAAAATAATACAGTATTTGGTCATTTGTTTATATTACTACAGCTGTATTATATATTATACTATATATAATATACTATAATTTACTATAGTTTTTTGTTATATGGGATGTACATTGATGTGCTCTGCTTCATCGTTAGCTCCTTTTTTTGTCTTCGATCTTTTCCACATGTCTGGCTGTCGGTCTTCAGGGACTCTACTTGTCAACAAATCATGGTCAGCAAGATTGACTGGCAGCTTTCTGAAAGAGGGCCTCCCATTCAGACATACCAAGTTTGTGACATTTGTTATTCCAGAACTCTGTATAAATCAATTCATGATAGGCCATCACTCAAAAAAAATAAAATAAAATAAAATAAAAAAATACAAATAAATATATAATTTGATAAAAAACAAAAAACAAATAATTTTTAATAAAAAAAAAAAAAATCCCAAAAAGCACTTATGCATGTAATGGTCACATGACTGTCTGAAACCTGTTGCCAGTGGTAAAATTAAACGTTTGCTCACTAGGCAGCAGAGCACTTATTGCTTTTGAAAAACCACTGCCTTATGTTGCTGCTGCTCGAGTTGAGGGAAGAGGGAATTTCATGGGTCATTAGCATGGTTCATATCCACGCCTATCACTAAGGACTTTTCAAGATGTGATCTCGGTGGACCTGAATTTGATGGTCTAAAAAGAGAGAGCATTTGAGGCCTCTCCTAGATGTTGGGGGAAATTTCAGGGCACTGAACTGCCTGACTAGAGGGAGACCAGGAGTCAAACGGTGGCTCAAGGTGTAAGCGATGAGCGTCTGTGTTCAGACTGCAAGGCTCAGTGGTCAGATTTTTTCTACATCATCAAAATATGCTTAAAATGATTATTACTGCCGTTTCCGCATACATCAGCATGTATAATCTAGCAATGATTTTTCAATGAAATTTATTTTTTCTCGTCTATGGGGATTAGAAAACTCAGTCTTGTGATTCCTGTCCAATCAAATCACATGAAGTAAAAAGGTAAATTGCATCATAATGAACTAAATTAAGACACTGGCGCTTTATAATTGCAGCAAACAGTTTGAAAGCATTAAAAGTGTCCAAAAAGATGTCCAAAATCTTTACATTGACCCAGAGCCTGTTTAGATGCATATCACTGATGAAAAAATTATGGATGTTTACTGTATGAAGACTGAAATGGCCTTAAACACCCAGCAGGCACAAGATGCCAACATGACATTAGTTTGAAGTTGTACCCTAACGTCATGGTGTCACCGACTCGGTCCCAGTCATTCCCCTCGCTGGCCAGCAGAGGCCACCATCTCCAGACTTCTAGCATTACATCATCCACTTACACTGATCGCGCACACCTGCTCTCCATTCAGTTAATGACCCACGTACCCTTTATAAGCCGCACTCAAACCTTGTGCTTTGCCTTCTGCCTGCCCACGACCCAAGCCTGTTACACAGACTCTGATACTCGCTGCCTGTCCACGACCCAAGCCTGATACACAGACTCTGAATCACGCCGCCTGCCTCTAACCCATGCCTGGTAAATCACTCTGTGTCTGTCAGCCGCCAGCCTTGAGACCTTTACTGCTACTGGTGTTGTGTGTTCGCACCTTTGTGCGTATTGAATGTTTGAGTGAGAGTGTGATTAATAAATACTGCATAATGGATCCCTCCGTGTCAGTCTCCTCGTTACACATGGGGACGTTGCATGAAATGAAAAGCGGGTTGACGATTTTATTGTGTTCAGGTTAACAATTTCAAATCAAACTTTAAACCAATTTATTTAGGAGTGCCTCAGAGATCTATTTCAGGACCTTTACTTTTTAGTATTTATATAAATGATTTACCTGCTATATGCACTGATGCTGATTTATTAATGTACACCGATGCTGTGCTTTACACTTATGAAAAAAATCCAACAGAAGTTGCTACTAAATTAACAAATGAAATGCAAAATGTTTTTAAATGGTTGCAAAAATCAAACCTCACCTTAAACTGTATCCATGTGTTTCTCAATTAGGTATAACGTTGAAAATGTTTTAGAATTTTTTATAAATGGGCAAAGTATTGTCACTGGATTCAAATATTTAGGAATCATGCTGGGCTCAAAATTTATTTTTAAAACTCATATTAAAAAACTTGCTACCACACAGATTCAATCTTAGAAATTTGAAACATATCAGATTCTCTGACTTATGAGGCCTCTGGTATGTATTTAAATACTATTATTGTTCCACGTACGTTGTACTGTATAACAAGCTGGTCTCGGGCATGTAAATCATCTTTAACACCGTTTGAATCATTATACAAGAGAGCACTTAAAATTCATGCTAAAAAGCCTTGGTTGTACCATCACTGCAATATCTTAAAAAAATAAATAAATAAAGTAGTCTCTTAAGTTTCGATAATATTATTAAATATTACAATATTTGTTTTTGTTTTTTGAAATAATTCACAACTTTTCTGCTCCATCGTGAACATTTTTTAAAATTACAAATTAGAGAAAACATCGCAAACGACACATTTTATGACAAGAGGGGAAGGTATTGTCCCTAGACATAAGTTCTCTTTTGGTCAATCTTTTTTGATGTATAAAGACATTAATCTATGGAATTCTCTCCCAACAGAAATAATCACATGTACAAATTATAAGATGTTTTCACGCCTGACTAGGAGGTGGATTTTGTCAAATCAAATTTGTACACACTGAGTGAGATGTTATTGATTTGTCAGTGTTTTATTTTCTACGCGATCATAAATGATATTATAAATTATGATATTATTGTTTTCATTTTTTCTGTCCAGGGACTGCAGGTGGAACGTAGCAATCTTGCTATATCCTGGCACAATGCATCTTTTCTTTTTGAGGTTAATGTCATTTTTGTGCATTGTCCCTATTAAATAAATTCATTCTTTTATTCAACTCAACGCCAGGCCCAACCTAAACCTAAAATCAACCAAATATCAATGTCTAATTATGTTACAGCTTGACATTGTGTGGACGTTACCACTATAACGTCTATCAGATGTTGGATATTGGTTACCACACCTGATGAACAAATGTCAGTTTTTGACTTCAATATGACGTTGCTTTAAGATGTTGGCTCGATGTTGCATTTTGGTAAATTTTTTAACACAACCTAAAATCAGCCAAATATCAACGTCATGTAACGTTGTTATTAGACATCAAAATGACATTGTCCTTAGACGCTGGTTAAACATTCACTTTTGGTCACCTGACATCACAACCTAAATCGATCCTAATATTAACATCTTATAATGTTGTGTGACTGCTGGGCAATAACTAAATGCACTACAGAATGTTACGTTTATACACATCCACAAATTACATGTAAATGCATCAGCTTTTTACAGCAAAATACTCACTACTCACTTCTCTTGAGTACTTTTAAAATGACTACTTTTTACTTGTACTTACTTCATATTTACAATAGATACTTTTACTCTACTTGATTTTCACTTTTAGGCAAGTAATGGTACTTTTACTTGGGCCTATGTCACGGTTGCAGGTTTGTGCGCTTCTCCGGAGTGTATGTTTGATCACGTGGGTTTGTTTTGTTTTGGTTGTCCATGTGGATTTGTTATGCTCACGTGTTATGACGAAACTCAGTTGGTCTGATTAGTTCGCCAGCTGAGGCTCATCATAGTGCCTATATCTGGGCGATGCTTTTGTGTGTCTGTGTCAGTTTGTTACTATCGCTCATGTTTGTGCTGTCTGTGCTCAGGCCCTGAGGAGATTATCTGGATCCGGTTTCCCCGTTCTGTTCCTGCCCTGTGTTCTGCGTCCCTCTAGCCTGGCACTTTTTGGTTTAATTGTCAGATACAAATAAACATTGTTCACTTGCACTTGGATCCTCTCTGACTCTTATTTGAACGTAACAGATCGAACTGACCTTTACATGGATCCAGCGAGTGTCTCCCAGATCTCCGAATTCGTCTCTCAGAGCAACGCCCGGATTGATCGACAGGATGAGGCCCTGGCCACCACGGCTCAGGCGATTCAGGCCCTGGTTGGCCAAGTTTCATTACTCACTTCCCAGGTCCAACAACTGGTTACCCGTGCTGCACAGGCTGATACTGCACCGGCCCCCGAGACTGCACCGACCCCGGAAGTGTCACCAGCGCCTGCAGCTCTTGGCCGCTCTGTTGAGCCACATCTTCCACCTCCGACCAGCTACTCTGGAGAGCCTCTCTTGTGTCGATCCTTCTTGTCTAAGTGTTCCCTTTACATCTCGCTGCAGCCGTCATTATTTTCCTCCGAGCAATCTAAGGTGGTGTTTGTCATCACCCTCCTTTCGGGCAAGGCGGCCCAGTGGGGAACAACAGCTTGGGAACAAAAGCTACCATGCTGCTCTACGTTTGACCTGTTCTCCAAAGAACTTAAGAAGGTCTTTGATCGGGCCGCTTCCAGGAGAGAGGCCGCCCGAGTCTTCGCTGAACCGGAGCGTGGCGGAGTACTCGATTGAGTTCCGAACACTAGCCGCTGAATGCGGCTGGAACGCGGAGGCGCAATGGGACATGTTTCTGCACGGATTATCTGATCGTCTTCAAGATGCGATCTATTCCTTAGATCTTCCAAAGACTCTGGACGAGCTGGTGGATTTGGCCATCCGTGTGGACACCAGACTGCAGCAGAGCAGGTTTTCGGATTTCGTCCCTGACTTTCCGGCATTGGCTGCGACACCGAAAGTGGTAAGCGCTGACCCGGAACCCATGCAGCTGGGGAGATCCCACTTGTCCGTGCAAGAAAAGTCTGTCACAACCCATTGCAGTATGCACCCTCAGTGGGCTGTCCCTTCCTACTATCACTCACTCCACCAAACCCATAAAACTTATCACGTCTGGAAATCATGTTGAACACATTTCATTTTTTTTAACAGACTGTTCCAACACACCGGTGGTTTTAGTACATCCATGGGTAATTCTTCATAAACCTCACATTAACTGGGGTCTTAATGCCATATTTTCGTGGAGTGAGAAATGTCATGAGTCTTGTCTTTCGTCTGCTCGTTCTGCTGTTTCTTGTTCTGTGTTTCAGGAGGAGCGCATGGACCTGTCAAACGTGCCCAGTGAGTACCTCGACCTGAAGAGAGTGTTCAGTAAGTCTCGAGCTGCTTCTCTGCCTCCTCATCGTCCCTATGACTGTGCAATAGATTTATTGCCAGGTACGTCTCCGCCTAAAGGCAAGTTATACTCTCTTTCCATTCCTGAGAAGGAGGCCATGGAGAAATATATTTCTGATTCTCTAGCGGCCAAGATCATACGGCCCTCTTCTTCTCTGGCGGGGGCGGGGTTCTTTTTCGTGAAAAAAGAAGGATGGGTCTCTTAGACCTTGCATAGACTATCGAGGGCTGAACAGCATCACGGTGAAGAATACGTATGCTTTGCCGCTGATGTCTTCAGCGTTCTAGCGTCTGCAAGAGGCTTTGTTTGGGCCATGAGTGGAAAACCGCGTTATTGACCCCCAGGGGGCATTTTGAATATTGTGTTCTTCCTTTTGGGCTTTCTAATGCTCCTGCGGTTTTCCAAGGACTCGTAAATGACGTGTTGCGAGACATGATAGATCAGTTTATTTATGTCTACCTGGATGACATTCAGATTTTTTCTTGTTCTCTTCAGGAACATGTGCAGCACGTCAGGCGAGTGCTTTAGCAGCTGCTAGAGAATGGGCTTTTTGTCAAGGCGGAGAAATGCGTGTTCCATGCACAGTCTGTTCCCTTTCTAGGACACATTGTGTCAGTCGAGGGTGTGTGCATGGATCCAGAGAAAGTTCAGGCTGTGGTAAATTAACCAATCCCCAAGTCTCGTAAGGCCCTGCAGAGATTTCTGGGCTTCGCTAATTTTTACCGGCGTTTTATTCGCAATTTCAGCCAGTTCGCCGCCTCTCTGACGTCCTTAACCTCCGCCAAGACTCCCTTCAGGTGGTCGAGTGCAGCACAGGTTGCATTCACTAAACTTAAGAGCCGCTTTGTTTCAGCTCCCATTCTGGTGACACCTGATACCTCCCGGCAGTTTGTGGTGGAGGTTGGCGCATCAGAAGTGGACGTGGGCGCGATCCAGTCCCAGCGCGCAGCCTCAGATGACAGAATTCATCCGTGCGCGTTTTTCTCTCACCGATTATCTCCTGCAGAACGAAATTACAACATTGGTAATAGGGAGTTGTTGGCTGTCAAACTCGCTTTGGAGGAGTGGCGTCATTGGTTGGAGGGTTCGGGGGTTCCCTTTATCGTTTGGACCGATCATAAGAACCTCGAATACATCAGGTCCGTCAAACGATTTAACTCCAGGCAGGCTCGGTGGGCATTATTTTTCGGACGTTTTGACTTTACTATCTCATATCGACCGGGTTCTAAAAACATCAAACCCGACGCGTCTTTCCCGTATCCCGTCTTTTTGATTCTTCAGAGCGTAATATGCCTCTTGAGCCCACCGTTCCCCAGAGGATTTGTATTTCTGCAGTAACATGGGAAATCGAGAGCAGGGTCCGCACAGCCCTGATTGGGGTAACGCCCCCGGTCGGATGCCCACCCAGTCGTTTGTTTGTGCCGGAGGAGATTCGGTCTCACGTCATTCGGTGGGGACATTCCTCCAAAGTGGCTTGTCATCCTGGAGTGAGTCGTACCTTATTTTTGGTTAAAAAGCGATTTTGGTGGCCAGCTATGGCACGGGACATACGCGAGTTTGTTTTGGCCTGTTCTGTTTGTGCTGTTTCTAAGACTTCTAATCGCCCTCCTGCTGGACTCCTTCAGCCGCTATCAGTGCCTTCGAGACCCTGGTCGCACATTTCGCTAGATTTCGTCACCGGTCTCCCACCATCTGGTGGCAATACGGCTGTTTTGACCGTTGTGGATCGGTTCTCGAAGGCTACTCATTTCATTCCTCTGCCTAAATTACCCTCAGCCAGAGAGACAGCGGATGCTGTCATTAATCACGTCTTTCGCATTCATGGCCTCCCGACGGACATGGTTTCTGACAGGGGACCCCAGTTTGTCTCTAAATTTTGGAGAGAATTCTGTCATTTATTGGGAGCGACTGTAAGTCTTTCTTCTGGCTTCCATCCTCAGAGTAACGGACAAAAAGAGAGGGCCAACCAAGATCTCGAGCATATGTTACGTTGTTTGCTTTCCCAAAATCCCTCCTCTTGGAGTCAGCAGCTCCCATGGGTGGAGTACGCACACAATTCATTACCAGTGTCGGCTACGGGCCTCTACGGGCCGTTTCAGTGTAGCTTAGGTTATCAGCCACCAGCTTTTAACAGTATAGAATCCGAAATCGCGGTCCCCTCTGCCCACACCTTTGTCCAGAGGTGTCAACGCACTTGGAGCAGAGCCAGACAGACCCTCCTCTAAGTGGGTGCGCGCACCAAGGCTAAAGCCGATCGCCACCGGTCGAAGCCTCCCGTTTACATTGTCGGTCAAAAAGTGTGGCTTTTAACTAAGAATATTCCTTTGCGTTCTGTATGTAATAAACTTGCACGTAAATTTATCGGCCCATTTAATGTCATCAAGATCATTAGTCCGGTGGCAGTCCGCCTCAAACTTCCTCCAGCGTACAGAAGAATGCATCCCGTGTTTCATGTTTCCAAATTAAAGCCCGTTTTTCATACGCCCATTAACCCGCCCACACCGGTCCCCCACCCCCCACCCCCCCGCCGCGTCTTGTAGATGGGGAGACCGTTTATTCGGTTAAGCGCATTCTGGACTCGAGACGGAGGGGACGAGGATTTCAGTACTTGGTGGACTGGGAAGATTATGGTGCGGAGGAGAGGAGTTGGGTCCCTGCAAAGGACATATTGGATCACTCTCTTATCGATGATTACAATCGCCAGGTAAGCTCTTCTGGGAGCACCAGGAGGTGCTCGTAGGAGAGGAGGTACTGTCACTTTCAGTACTCTTTCCAACACTGGTTGTTAAACATTTACATTTCCGTAACCTATAATAAATGTTATGTGATTGAAAACACAGAAAAGCTGTAATATATGATAAATTCTGCACGTATCTTTCTCTGGCTTTGCCACAGCCATCCCAGAAAAGCAGATTTGAATTTAGCAGCTGATCACTACATTCTAATCACAAAGGTGTGATCATTTTCAGCAAATACCAGCAGAGACTGAACACACTGTGGCCCCGTATACACTAATGCGTTTTCGTTTTTAAAATGCATAAGTTTTTTTACAGTTACGCCATCCATCCACACTACGCCGGAGTTCTTGAGTGCCGAAAAGGGAGCGTTTTGAAAACACTGGAGAGGCCGTTTTCATTCTAATATGCTGCTGCTCCGTTTCAGTGTGGATGAGGGAAAATGGAGACATCTAAAAACGGAGGCGGGACTGCTGAGATTCGCTACCTGATTGGGGCTTTTGTGTCATTGCGTATCCTTCCCTTATTCGTCAAGTCTCTATCACATGACTATAACACATGGCTTTAATGCTACCAGAAGACAGTACTGTAAACAACAACATGGGCACAGAAATGGGAGCGTTGTTTGCACTATTGTCTGTTTTAGGCGCCATTGTGGAGTTAATCATTTGTTACGTTTAGTAACAACTCAACCTCGTCGTCTGTCCACAATAATACCTCTCTTGCTTTCTTTGCCATCGCGTTTAATGTTCAACCGGCGTTTGTTGATGAACAATAACCAAATGCCGAGCGAGACACATGCTTTCTGTTTATACTAGAATGCACATGCCCAGAGTGCGCAAATGGTCACGTGATATACATTTTTGGTGGCGTAGTGTGGACGAAGATATGTTCAGAGATGCTAGGTGAAACGCTAGTGTAGACGTGGATCGTTTTTGATCTAAAACGCCATTTTAAAACTAAAATGCACTAAAGTAAACGGGGCCTGTGTGATGGTACTTGTCAAAGGGTTAATGGGCAATCATTGAAAAGGCAGAGCATGCTTGCTGGTTGCATTGCTAAACATTTGATTACTGTTAAATTCAATACCACACATGAAATTGGCACAGATTGAACCTTAAAACAGCACATTACTTACAGTTTGAGCAACATTTACCTGCAGCGTAAATACAGCCCAGACAGAGGACTGTGAAGGTGAATGTCCTTTTAACCAGGAAGAGATCATGAGCTGATTTTTTTGTAATCTCTCAGTGACATTTTGAGATCGGCTTCAAGCCTCAACTTTGTGCCCAGAGAGTGGACACGTTTAATGCCTTCAGAAGAGCAGCAAGCTCATCCTGGTCCAATGCCCTTAAGTCTGCCTTTCTAAGTGCAAGTAGGTACTGGCTGAGACTGTTTTAATCTGTCTGCAGAATGGGCAATTAGGAAATCCTCGGAAGCACTGGGCCACTGAGCCCTTTATTGAGAAGCTCACTCCACACACAGGGATTAAATCGGCAGAGAGAGACTCCGCTGCAAGGGTCTTTTCTGCCATATTAGCTTTTACAAAAGGGATTTTGAAGGTCTAGGAACAGCAGCCCCCTCCTTTGCTCTTTCCAGCATCAGAGTTTGGAAGTTGCAATTAACCCGGGTTTCCATATAATGACGCATCGGTAAGGGTAGTTAGTGCAAGGGCCCCTGCTTCCCTCTATTTTTTTTCTTCAATTTTTGCTCTATGCTATAATTAAAGTTGATACAAGAAGGGACCAAGAGATGATATGAGGTTAAAGGAGCATCGTTTGAGGCCTTTTTGAAGGAAATCAAGCTTGGTCAGTTTAACCAGTGTGCATGAATGATCAGCTTCTACAGACTACTGCTCCTGGATGGCCCTTTGTGCTGAAGAGGGGGTGGCGTCAATAAAATGTATTGAGCACTACTCTGTTGACTTCAAAAGTGAGTGGCTCAAACTAGCTAGTATTTAAGCTAATGGATATAGAAGAAAAGACGTTCGACTGCTATTTAAATGAAATGTGGATGGAGTCTGCTTGGCTTGAAAAAGGCAAATCTCCTTTAAATGTTTAGTTCACGCAAAAATTAATAGCCAATCATTCATTTTACTTTGACTTTAATATATCAGGGGTCGCCTACAGCGTAATGAACTGCCAACGATTCCAGCATATGTTTTATGCAGCGGATGCTCTTTCAGCCACAACTCAGTACAGGGAAACACCCACACTCATTTACACACACTCATGGCCAATTTAGTTCATCCAGTTACCTTTAACGCATGTCTTTGGACTGTGAGGGAAATCCACAAGTACATGAGGAGAACATGCTAACTCCACACAGAAATGGCTCAGCTGGGTTGGTAAAAAAATGACCAAAAAAATCCCCTTTGGAAAACCGCCACCTCCCCTTACCATCCCCTTTAGATTAACAAAAGTGTGTGCAATGTAAAACTCATCATCCAAATGAACTATTCAAATTTTTTATTTATGGTAATTTATTACTTAAAAACAACAATGAATGACCAATCAGAACCCAGTATTGTAATAAGGCGACACACAAGCGCAGTACAGTTCATTGCATCATTTCATGCGATTTTAAAAATGTCTAAGAGAGCAGTTCAGACTCAACTTTTTGCATTTTTTAAAAAGAAGAGTGCAGAAGGTATGATATTTAGTTGTTTATTATCATATACTGTATGTATGCTCCACCTGCTGTTCAGAACTGCATTTCAGAACAATTTAGGGAGCTTGACGCGAGTTTAACTTAGGCTGTAAAACACAGTTAACAGGGCTTGTTAACGTTTACTTTTGCGACCCTAGTTTCAATGTTAATATCTAAGTTACAGCAGATTCTAGGTTCCCTGTTTCTAAAATTAATCGTTATTATTTTCCCTAAAATCAGAAAGCAAATGATGTGATGCAGTTTTAGAATCACTGTTGTCCAAATGTTGCTCCGTTTTCTCAAAAATGCTTCCAAATAGCAGCTGTACATCTCTATACCATGTTTTGTTTATGAATGAATCTTGAGCTTTGATATGAGACAACGATTCAGTCGTCTTTTCATACATTCAAGACATTTATGAATGAATCAGCTGATTAAACAACTCAGTTAAATGAATCATTCAGTGACAAAGATGGAGATTTGACTCCATCTACTGGCAGTTTTAGTTTCAAATCTCATGGCATTTTTATTATTAATTTAATTGCATGCCACCTCCTATGCCTTGTTAAACAGTTAATTTATAAATAAACAGTAAATTTATCTAAATGCTAACTTTTTTTCTTTGCCATCTTTTTCTGTCAACAGGAGTTTTGATGATTTATTCTGATTGTAAGAAATTCTTCCTAATATTATTTCAGTTTATATAAAAAAAAGCTCATGTAGTTTGGCCACATAAGGTAAACAAAGTGTTGTAAATAAAAAGGTAAATTTATATGTAGTCAATAAAAACAGTTGCTGGTAGTCAAAGACTTACATTGTCAATTAATTAATTGTCCCTTTTAGTTTCATGATTTTCTTAAAGGGTCATGAAGACCCCACCGTAACCTTCTCATCAGGGTGTTTTCACACCTCTAGTTTGAAAAAAGTCAGAAAAGTGGGTGAGTCTAGCTTTGTTCAGGTGGTGAAAGAGGGAGGGGTTTGCATGAAAAGGGAGGTTTCAGTACATGCATGCGCTTACTTTCACTGTAAAAACAACAGTGACTACGTTTACATGGACATCAGTAATCAAATTATTGATTAATTAATTTTCTTTTCAGCTTAGTCCCTTTATTAATCTGGGGTCGCCACAGCGGAATGAACCGCAAACTTATCCAGCATATGAACCGCCAATTAATCCAGCATATACAAAGTGGATGCCCTTCCAGCTGCAACCCATCACTGAGAAACATCCATAAACACTTACTCACACATTATACACATTATACATTCACATTATACTCTAAGGACAATTTAGCCTACCCAACTCACCTATAGCACATGTCTTTGGACTTGTGGGGGAAACCGGAGCACCTAGAGGAAACCCACACCAATACGGAGAGAACATGCAAACTCCACACAGAAACGCGAAATAACCCAGCCAAGGCTCGCACCAGCAACCTTCTTGCTTTGAGGTGAACATGCTACTCACTGTGCCATCATAGCAACTTGATTAATAACAGAGAGTGCTTAATTACAGAGAGTACAGAGAGCGCTCTTATAAAGATAATCAATGATATACGCCTAAATACAGATTCAGGCAAGCTAACAGTTCTGGTATTGCTCGATCTCAGTGCTGCATTTGACACTGTCGATCACAGCATACTTCTGGATAGGCTGGAAAACTGGGTTGGGCTGTCTGGCACGGTCCTCAAATGGTTTAGATCTTACCTTGAAGGTAGAGGTTACCATGTCAGTATAGGTGACCATAGGTCGAGGTGGACACCCATGACATGTGGAGTCCCACAAGGTTCGATTCTGGCACCTCTCCTGTTCAACCTTTACATGCTCCCTCTGAGCCAAATAATGAGAAAGAACCAAATCTCCTACCACAGCTATGCTGATGACACTCAGATCTACTTAGCCTTACTGCCTAATGACTACAGCCCCATTGACACCTTCTGCCAATGCATTGATGAAATTAACAGTTGGATGTGCCAAAACTTTCTTCAGTTAAACAAAGAGAAAACTGAAGTCATTGCGTTTGGGAACAGAGATGAGGTTCTCAAGGTAAATGCATACCTTGTTTCTAAAGGTCAAACAACAAAAAATAAGGTCAAGAATCTTGGTATGACTCTGGAGTCAGATCTGAGTTTCAATAGTCATGTCAAAGCCGTCAGTAAATCAGCATACTATCATCTCAAAAACATAGCAAGAATCAGATGCTTTGTTTTCAGTGAAGATTTAGAGAAACTTGTTCATGCTTTTATCAGCAGCAGGGTGGATTACTGTAACGGCCTCCTCACTGGCCTTCTCAAAAAGACAGTCAAACAGTTGCAGCTCATCCAGAATGCTGCAGCCAGAATTCTGACCAGAACCAGAAAATCAGAGCACATCACACCTGTACTCAGATCTCTACACTGGCTCCCAGTTACATTCAGAATAGATTTTAAAGTATTATTATTGGTCTATAAATCACTAAATGGCCTAGGACCTCAATACATTACAGATATGCTCACTGAATCAACCCAACAGATCACTCAGATCTTTAGGATCATATAAACTAGAAGTTCCAAGAGTTCAGTCAAAGCAGGGTGAATCAGCTTTCAGCCACTACGCCCCTCGCTGCTGGAATCAGCTTCCAGAAATGATCAGATGTGCTCCAACATTAGGCACATTCAAATCAAGACTGAAAACACATCTGTTTAGCTGTGCCTTTACTGAATGAGCACTGTGCTGCGTCCGACAGATTGCACTATCATGTTTTTCTCTTCTTCTTCATTCTTTTATATCACATTTTACCTGTTTTTATGTTTTTTAATCAGTTTTATTATTTGTTTTTATTTTTTTTTTTACTTGTTTGTTTTATTCTTGTTTATGTAAAGCACTTTGAATTGCCACTGTGTATGAAATGTGCTATATAAATAAACTTGCCTTGCATTGCCTTGCCTTTAATTATTTGCATAATTACTAATTTGTCGACTTTAACTGCAGTTTGGCACTTTCACTTTCATTCAGGAACACTTCATGCATGCCCCCATAACAAACAATATATTGGATGGGAGGAACTGCTGGAAGAGTGTAGTTTTAATGAATTGTTGGAAACCACATGCTTTGTTTGGGAGACAAAAAAAACTCTGCACTTGTCTTCAATTGTCCTGTCAAAACATTTGGTGAAAATCCTACACTAAGGTAAAAGTTTGATTAAGGTGTTTACATGTTTACATTTGGAAAGCAGCATTTACAGCGGATCTTTCAGCCCATAATATTGTAGTGATATTAACATTTTGACTAAGGTATGTCTTTAAAAACTGAATGTGGACTGCTGACAATACTAACTAACATAATAATACGATACTGAATAAACATAAACAAAGAACACTGATCAAACACTTACTAAATTTGAAGAAACAGGACAATTAACACCAACTGGAACTGCGTCTTTTTTTAAAAGGAGATAAGCGGCAAATCTGGATTTTACCATTTCCAGATGCAAAAAGCTCTTAGGTGAAAAATGTTCCTTACAAACCTATTTTTGTTGCATGTTAGCCGACCACTGTAATCCACATGTGAGTCCAGCTGTGCTCTCCTAGTGGGGATTTGAAAACAAAACCTTTGTTGCAGCACATTTATAAATGCAACACTGACGACCCATGTCTCCGAACAATTCTTCTTCTTCCACTTGTTTTAATTATGGTTGGCAACATAACGTGGCATGTCTCTGCCACTTGAACATTGTAACAGGTAAAAACAGTCTTCGAAGCTATCATGCATATGTTGCACCTCATACACAACAGAGTGCACTGATTGGTTTGAACCAAGTCTTTCTCATGAATAATGATGAAAAATCAAAGACGTCACGTACCCACTGGTACAGACATCCAGTCTCCACAGTGGAATTTACACAAGAATCTAAATGCCATGACGTAGCTTCTAAGTTTGTTTTTTTTTTCAAACCAAAAGAACAAATTTGCTCGAAATAATGCAAAACGAATTTTCACTCTTTT
Organism: Danio rerio; assembly: GCF_052040795.2. Lineage (NCBI taxonomy): Eukaryota > Metazoa > Chordata > Actinopteri > Cypriniformes > Danionidae > Danio > Danio rerio. The sequence continues at coordinate 15,140,632 of NC_141031.1, forward strand.
GTGAAATATATGTCCTAATAGTGTTTTTAGCAGTGTGGGAGACATATATGACTATCAACATCTCAAAAATGTGTTTTGGTGTTTTGTGACCCTTTAAAAATGACATGCTTAAGATTCCTAATGGTTGGTGGTAATTTGAAACGCATTTTCTCAAATTAAAAATGTATTTAGACCTATTTTGTTGTAATTGTGTGACCCATACCCCGGATGGACCTATGGTTTGTTTAAAAAAAAAGAGGAAGTTAGGCATCTGGGATAGTAATCAGTGGCTAAATCTGAATGTGCTTAAACATGCGCCCTATACTGACACTGAGAAAAAAAAAAAAAACAGTTGAATAAAGTTATTTTTGTTTTATGTGCTCACAAAAGGATTATTGTAGTTTTTACTATTCCAGATGAACCACTGAAGGCATTTGATCTGTTTTGATGATATTTTTTAGCATTGAGGACTTTGAGCAAGCCAGGATGGCTGTTGAGGATGGAGAAGGAGGGAGCTGTCAAATTTTATTTAAAATATGTTAATTTGTGTTCTGTCGACTACATACCTGTCAACATTGGCATGTGAAAATAAGGAATACAACCTCCCCATCCACCAAAAAGAAGAGAAAAAAAAAGAAATTCCCCAAATTGCTTAATGATGTTCATGTGGAGCTGTTTCATTGCAAATAAACAGTTGAAACAGTCAGTAATATGTTTTATTATTATTATTATTATTATTATTATTATTAGTAGTAGTAGTAGTAGTAGTAGTAGTAGTAGTATTAGTATTATTTACAAAGGATAGAATAAATAGTATACATTAGAAAAAGCAGCAAATAATTAGCAAACAGTTTAACCTATTCAAATTAATCGCTATTATAAAGAGATTGAATCATGTTCTCAAATCTCATAAATTTTTTCATCACTGTATAATTCAAACATTCTCATTTAGAATTTCCATTTGATTATATTAAATGACAAAGGTGACACTTTAAAAATACACAGATCTATAATGAAAGCATTTGATTGTTTTTCTAACTTTTTATGCTCATTTAAAACAAAATTAGTTGTGTTTAAAAGAAAACCCACCATGATCGATATGTTTAGTTGTTGTTATTAATATCATATATGTGTATATGTCTGTTCAAAAACACACCTGAAACCCAGTGTCCACTTTTGCTCCGATTTAAATCCTGTGTACAGAATCTTATTTGGGAAACAGCATCTATTTATCACTTTGGAGCACGTCTGACAGTCACGCACAGTGCATGAACTGACTGTTTTGAGGATTACATGCAGTAGGAGGGGCGATGGTGCCTGTAATGGAAAGGAAGGGAATCCTGCCGTTTCTAAATATTTTTCCAGCGTGTTTTCATGCCTAATTAAAATTAAAGCTCAGAACAGATTCACATTTAAGAGCAAGGGGCGTCCCCTGGTAGTTCAGCTGTATGGGTTGTGTATATTGAGGATCGGCTCTTTAATGTTTATTGCCACCCTTCAAAGAACTACATGAAAATATAATTATGGAATGATAGCGGGATAGAACTGTAAAATACAGGAGCATCCAGGGAAAAATGGGAAGGTTGACGGTATGGTAAACTAACTAAAGTTTCAATGGATTTTAATGACATGAGGGTGAGTAATTAATAACATAATTTTCATTTCTGAGTGAACTAACCCTTTAAGACATCATGTCACCTGAAATGCATATTTACCACTCGGGATGGTAGTATTGGTGTACTGCAGGCTGTTTTTCAATATCTGTCGGAAACTAAGAAAGAAAAATTTTATCCATTAGACAAACTTTATTAAATCCTGGGGCACACAGGGGAAAAAAGCAGAGCGATTATTGCTTTTTTACAAACGACTAGTTTTGTGTTACAATACATT